>NC_090865.1:10646761-10953011 GCF_024217435.2 Syngnathus scovelli
TCACAGCAGTTTCCATAACGTAGTAGTCATCGTGTTCTTCTCAGCTGGAAACACCCCCTCTTTGAGACTGAGTGGAAACAACATTTTCTAAATATATTTGTCAGTGCTGTCTGCTTTGCAAAGTGTGCCAGGGACACTTCGGCAAACAGGAACCAGAAGGTCTCTGAGTCAGCAACAGCCAGGTGTGCGACACTCCGCTACAATGGTCACCTGACCACATGTCGGACGAACCAGCCTCTAATCTGTGTTTGCATTTTTTTTTTCCTTCAACTGTCAAGCCAACTCTTTACTTCTTGGCTTGGCTAGCTGATTGCAGACCCACTCCAGAGCTGCCTCCAGTTCATCCAACCAAGAAGACATTCAGTGAGTGCATCTTATCAGAGCCTCATGCAGCGCTTTAGCACAATCCTAGCTGCTACCTGGAGCTTTTGCAAAAATGCATGAAAATGGAAAAATATGGTTTTTTTTTGTTTTTTGTGTTTTTTAAATATGGTTTTTAGATGGTAATCATGACACAAACATTCTTATTCTGTAGAAAATGTATGTAGTTGTGAATATATTAAAAATACTGAATATCAGAATGGCGCAAAATTGCGTCATAGCAAGCGACACAGCACAGGCGAGTTGTAAACAAACAGGTGTTTGAGTGACGGGCCATGGATTCTAAAGGCAAAAAGAGAAAGATTGCTGATAAGAACAGAGGGTTTAAGAAAGAATGGACTCAACCATTTGCTTTCATTGCCAATGCTGAAGGATTGCCTGAATGTTTGATTTGCAATGAGAAGTTGTCAAATATGACAAAAAGAGCAATTTGGAGTGACATTTTCAGCTAAAGCATGCTAAATTTGCTTCTGATCACCCAGTTGGAACTGAGAGGAAAGGTGCAATTTGAGGAACGAAAAAACTGTTTCAAGAAGAGGATTGCATCTCCAAACTCTACTACTGCTGCAAGTTTTGTTGCAGCCCGGTAGATAATAAAGCGCGGAATGTCATGCGGTCACGTTTATTTTCCGGATTTCTGTCTTGTCGGTGTCGTAACTTCACTTCCTGTTTTATTTTGTCATCCCTTCAGTTTCAGTTCGTGGTCCCTTCCTCTGTTTCTGTTGTCTTGTATTCCCTGATCCCGATTGTGTGCACCTGTGTGGTTGACGCTAATTGTCAGCACCTGTGTCCCAGCCCTTTTGTGTGTATTTAGTCCGTGTCTTCCCCTTGTCTTGTGCCAGTGTGTCTTGCCTCGTCCCGACCACCAGCGATTCCTTGCCGTCCTAAGTCCTAGTAAGATTCCTCTTTTCTGTCTCGCCACAGAGCGACGCTTTTTGTTAGTGCCTTGTTCTCCCTAGCTCTTTTTGTCTCGCCCGAGTGCGACGCCTTTTGTTTGGATTTTTGCCGAGTGTTTCCCTCACAAGAGGCGCTTTGAGTTGTCTTTTTGGTCATCTTATTTTGGAATAAATCAGTGCAAAGAAAGACTCTGCATCCGAGTCCTCCGCCTTGTTCCATGCCTGACACGGAAAACCATTCACCGATGGCGAGTACATGAAGGATTCATTCGTTAAAATATCAGAGTGCCTATTTTTGGACTTTAAAAACAAAACCAACATCATTCCGAAAATTAAAGACATGCCTCTCTCTGCAAAATCAGTGAATAAAATGGTAATTTGAATGGTAAACAATATTACATGTTAGAGATTTGCTCACTCCAACTTATTTTGCAAGAACCACACGGGAGACAAGGCAAGTTCTTTTAGACACCTGCAGGTGGAGAGATCACTCGCTACAGGAATGAAATCTAAAAGTCTCCTCCCTGCAAGGGCATATTTATTAGGAAGAACAGAGTGGGGGTGAGAGTGGACAGGTTTGGTGAACCCCCGGCCTCTGATAAGATCAGAGCAGGGGGTGTTTTACACTGTTGTGGGAAACAGAACAACTTTGATTGCTTCCCCTGCAGCTGGTCAATCAAGCAGAGGAAGCAACCACTTCATCTTACTCTGCATTGTGAGGGCAAGACAAGATTGATTTAATCATTATAGTCTACATTCCAACATAATCCTACGATAAAGATAACCTGGAAAACCCTAACAATTACCAATCAGCAAATCAAGGACATCAATTCAGCTCCAGCTTTCACAATTGCCTGTGATGAGTCGTGTGACGTGACCGATATCGAACAGACACCTCTGCTATGCAGGTACGTTGGACATCCTCCAACAGAAGCTCATCCAGCTCGCGGTGCCTGCCTCCACCTGTCAGTGGATCACCAGCTTCCTGACCAACAGGAGACAGCGTGTGAGGCTGGGGAGCATCACATCTGACACCCTGACCACCAATACTGGAGCCCCTCAGGTGTGCGTCCTCTCCCCACTGCTCTTCTCCCTCTACACCAACAATTTCTCCGCAAGTGACTCTTCTGTGAAGCTCCTGAAGTATGCAGACGACACCACTCTCATCGGACTGATCCAGAACGGTGATGAGACTGCGTACAGACAGGAGTTGGAGCGGCTGGTCCACTGGTGCAACCAAAACCACCTGGACCTGAACCCGCTCAAGACCGTGGAGATGACAGTGGACTACAGGTGAGGCCCTTCACCACTTTCACCCCTCACTATCCACAGTAATACTATTCTCTCGTCAGACACCTTCAAGTTCCTGGGAACCACAATCTCTCGGGACCTGAAATGGACCGGCCACATAGACTCTGTCCGGAAGAAGGCCCAGCAGAGGCTGTACTTCCTGAGACAGCTCAAGAAGTTCAACCTGCCGCGGGAACTGCTGAAAACCTTCTACACTGCCATCATCCAGTCTGTCCTCTGCACCTCCATCACTGTCTGGTTTGGATCGGCCTACAAACAAGACAAGCACAGACTGCAACGGACAATAAGGACTGCAGAAAAGATAATTGGAATCAACCTCCCATCTATCCGAGACTTGTACCTGTCCAGGACCAGGAAACGTGCAAGTAACTGTCATGCGGTCGCGTTTATTTTTCCGGGTTTCTGTCTCGTCGATGTCGTAATTTTACTTCCGGTTTTATTTTGTCGTTCCTTCCGTTTCAGTTTGTGTTTCCTTCCTCGGTGTTGGTTGTCTTGTCTTCCCTGATCCCGATTGTGTGCACCTGCGTAATCGATACTAATTGTCATCACCTGTGTCCCCGCCCTTTTGTGTGTATTTAGTCCGTGTCTTCCCCTTGTTTTGTGCCAGTGTGTCTTGCCTCGTCCCGACCACCAGCGATCCCTTGATGTCCGAACTCTCTGTAAGAACCCTCCTTTTTGTCTCGCCACCGAGCGACGCTTTTGTTTGTGCCTTGGTCTCCATCGCCTTTTTGTCTCGCCCCAGTGCGACTCCTTTAGTTGGTACTTTTTGCTACGTGTTTTCCCTCGTAAGAGGCGTTTTGATTTGTACTTTTAGCCTTTTGACTCGCCTCAGTGCGACAGCTTTTGTTTGTACTTTTTGCCACGTGTTTTCCCTCGCAAGAGGCGATTTGATTTGTACTTTTGCTCTGTGTACTTGCTGGAATAAATCCAAGATAGAAACGACTCTGCATCCGAGTCCTTCGCCTTGTTCCCGGCCTGACAGTACACACTGGCCAGACATGGACTCGGCAGAGTCGGAGCACCTGTGCGCCGCAGTGCGCTCCCATGCCTCACTGCTCGCCCAGCACCAGAGGGAAGTGGGCGACTTGGGAGAAGAGATCCGAGGACTCGCTAAGAATCAAGAAGATTTCAGAGGAGCGGTCGCCACCCAAGTAGCAAAGCTGGGTCAGCAAATGCAGGAAGTGCTCTCGCTCTTAAACGCGGGACCAGCAGCGACCTCCAGTACACCCGTCGCTTCCCCCGTTACTCCCATTGCAATAGCTCCCATGACTGGCGGTGCCAGACTGGCTCCTCCAGAGCGCTACTCCGGAGAACCCGGCCTTAGCCGGGCCTTTATTACAGAATGCGAGATGCATTTTGAGAGTTCCCCAGCAGATTTCCCCACCGAGCGCTCCAAGGTGGCCTACATGGTATCATACCTGACGGGAAGGGCCCGCACGTGGGCCACCGCGGAATGGGCCAGGGATTCCATCTCCTGTCGCTCTCTCCCCGCTTTCATCCAGGCCCTGCGAACGGTGTTCGATCCAATCTCCGCTGACCGAGACAAGGCTCGCCAACTCTGTCAGATAGTCCAGGGACAAGACACCGTCGGAGACTACGCCATCCGGTTCCGCACGCTGGCCGCGGTGTGCGGTTGGAACGCGGCGGCACTATATGACATCTTCCTCCGGGGCCTGTCTGGACCCATACAGGAGCAGCTAATCCCCTTAGACCTTCCCACCGACCTCGACGCCCTCATCGCTCTGGCTATCCGCACTGACCACCGGCTGCAAGAGTGGAGGAAGCACCGAAGCAGCAACGCCCCCGGCTTCGTCCTAGTAGCCGGCCCTGACGTTCACCACTCCAGGCTGTACGGGGATCGGCAGCGCCAGGAGCCAGAACCGATGCAGTTGGGCAGAGCTAAGTTAACAGAGGAGGAGAAGTTACGGCGGCGCCGAGAGGGAAGATGCTACTACTGCGGCGAGCTCGGACACCTCCTTCTCTCCTGTCCAGTGAGGAGGACCCTGAAGGTAAGCGCCTTCTCTGCGGCTCTGTCCCCGGGGCGAGTGCTCCCCAAGGGCAGGATTACACAGTTGGGAAGAGAAATAGAACTCGAAGTATTAATAGACTCCGGAGCGGACGAAAGCTTGATAGACTGGGCATTTGCTCGCCGGTGGGGGGTAAAGACTGAGCTACTGAACACTCCCGTGAAAGCTAAGGCACTCAATGGACAGGCACTCTTTGAGATAACTCACATAACAGAACCAGTCTCGCTGTCAATTGGTCCCCACCAGGAGAACATACGGCTACATGTCGTGACCTCTCCAATGAACCCTCTCATTCTCGGGTATCCATGGCTTCAACGCCACAACCCCGCTATAGACTGGGGATCAGGGGAAATAACGGGATGGGGGTCCGACTGTCATGATTCCTGTATCAAGTCTAACCCGCGCCCTGTGCCTCCTGCTCCAGACGCGCCAACCCCAGACCTAACCGGGGTTCCTGCGTGTTACCACCAATGGGCCGAGGTATTCAGCAAGGCCAAGGCTACCTCTCTGCCTCCCCACCGTCCGTATGATTGCGCCATTGACCTCCTGCCGGGTTCAACTATACCCAAGGGTAGGCTTTATTCTCTTTCGGGACCTGAGAAGCAAACCTTGAATGAATATATAGACTCCTCCCTGCAAGCAGGACTGATTCGACCATCGTCGTCGCCTGCGGGGGCGGGGTTCTTTTTCGTGGGCAAGAAGGACGGCACCCTACGTCCCTGCATTGATTATAGTCCCCTCAATCAGATCACCATCAAGAATCGGTATCCGCTCCCACTGATGTCGACCGTGTTCGACCAATTACAGCAAGCCCGGGTGTTCACAAAGTTAGATCTGCGCAACGCCTACCATCTGGTGCGCATCCGGGAAGGGGACGAATGGAAGACAGGGTTCAACACCCATCGAGGACATTTTGAATACCTCGTCATGCCATTTGGCCTCACCAATGCTCCCGCTGTGTTTCAGGCCATGATAAACGATGTTTTGAGAGACTGTTTGGACCGGTTTGTGTACGTATATTTGGACGATATTTTGATTTATTCCCCAGATCTGAAGACCCATAGGGTTCACGTCGAGACGGTGTTGCAACGACTCCTTGAACACCAACTATACGTAAAGGCCGAGAAAAGTGAATTCCACAAGAGCACCGTTTCTTTTCTCGGCTTCATCGTAGCCCCGGGCAAGGTTGAGATGGACCCGGCGAAAGTAAGCGCGGTAACGGAATGGCCTACCCCTGACTCACGCCGGAAGGTGCAGCAATTCCTGGGCTTTGCCAATTTTTATCGGCGGTTCATCAAGGGCTTCAGTGCCACAGCGGCTCCCTTGCACGCGCTCACGTCTCCTAGGGTCCCCTTCCGCTGGTCAGCAGAGGCGGAGGCGGCCTTCCAGGAGCTAAAGAACCGTTTCAGCACCGCTCCCATCCTCACGCTTCCTGATCCGTCGCGGCAGTTTGTGGTGGAGGTGGACGCCTCCAATCAAGGAGTAGGTGCCATCCTTTCACAGAGGGCCAAGAGCGACAACAAGCTCCATCCGTGCGCGTTCCTGTCTCGACGGCTGACGCCCGCCGAACAGAATTATGATGTGGGGGATCGCGAACTGTTGGCAGTAAAGCTGGCATTAGAAGAATGGAGACATTGGTTAGAGGGAGCACAGCAGCCTTTTTTGGTCTGGACAGACCATAAAAATTTAGAATACATAAAGTCAGCTAAGAGACTGAATTCACGCCAAGCCCGCTGGTCACTTTTTTTCAATCGTTTTAACTTCACTCTGTCCTACAGACCGGGATCCAAGAACACCAAGCCTGACGCCCTCTCCCGTGTTTTCAACTCAGATCCAGAAATTAAGGAGCCCGAAACCATCCTGCCTCCTCATTGCCTGGTTAGAGCAGTGACCTGGCCTATCGAAGGCCGGGTACAGCGGGCCAATGGTAACAAGCCACCCCCTAGTGGTTGCCCTGAGAACCGACTATTTGTCCCTGCTCAATTACGATCCCAAGTCATCCATTGGGCTCACACCTCCAGACTCTCCTGCCATCCGGGCATGCGCCGAACGCTGTTTGTCATCCAGCAGCGATTCTGGTGGCCCTCCATGAGGGCAGACGTCAATGAATACGTTGCAGCCTGTCCCGTCTGCGGCCGGAATAAGAACTCCCACGGCGCCCGTATGGGGTTGCTGCATCCCCTACCCATTCCTTCGCGCCCATGGGCAGAGATATCCATGGACTTCGTCACCGGGCTTCCGGCCTCGCATGGGCGAACCACCATACTCACAGTGGTGGACAGATTATCAAAGATGGCTCACTTTATCGCCTTGCCCAAGCTCCCGTCCGCTAAACGAACGGCCACCGTGATGATGGACCACATATTCCGGGTTCATGGGTTCCCGAAAGACATTGTTTCCGATAGAGGGCCCCAATTCGTATCCAGGTTTTGGCGGGAGTTTTGCAGGCTCATAGGGGCAACCGTGAGTCTCACGTCAGGCTATCACCCGGAGGCAAACGGACAGACGGAACGTATTAACCAGCAGTTGGAGACAAGTCTCCGCTGCCTGGTCTCCCAGAACCCCTCCTCGTGGAGCAAGAACCTCTCCTGGGTGGAGTATGCCCACAACTCCCTGCCCACCACGGCTACAGGTATGTCCCCCTTCAAGTGTGTGTATGGCTACCAGCCCCCTGTCTTCCCTGACAGTGAGCCGGAGGTGACGGTGTCTTCGGCCCACGCCTTGGTGCGCCGCTGTCGTCGCGTCTGGTCGGCGGCTCGGGCCACGCTGGTCCGACAGGGGGACCGGGTCAAGCGGATGGCTGACCGGAGGAGACGTCCGGCGCCCGTGTACCAGCGAGGTCAACGTGTCTGGCTATCCGCCAAGGATCTTCCCCACCGGGGGGACTCCAGGAAACTGGCGCCAGGCTTCGTGGGTCCGTTCCCCATCGCCAAGGTCGTGCACCCGGCCGCGGTGCGTCTCCGCTTGCCCAGGTCCCTTGCAGTCCACCCCACCTTTCACGTTGGGAAGGTCAAGCCGGTGGTGGACAGTCCGTTGGTGCCAGATCCTGCGTCCCCTCCGCCTCCGCGGACTGTGGGAGGTGGGACGGCCTACACCGTTAAAGAACTATTGGATGTGCGCAGAAGAGGCCGGGGCTGGCAGTACCTGGTGGACTTGGGCCGGAGGAGCGGCAATGGGTGCCGCCTAGTTATATTTTGGACCCGGGACTTTTTGAGGACTTTTATGCGGCTCACCCTGGGGCTCCTGGGCCGTCTGGGATCCGGCCCTAGGGGCGGGGTTCTGTCATGCGGTCGCGTTTATTTTTCCGGGTTTCTGTCTCGTCGATGTCGTAATTTTACTTCCGGTTTTATTTTGTCGTTCCTTCCGTTTCAGTTTGTGTTTCCTTCCTCGGTGTTGGTTGGCTTGTCTTCCCTGATCCCGATTGTGTGCACCTGCGTAATCGATACTAATTGTCATCACCTGTGTCCCCGCCCTTTTGTGTGTATTTAGTCCGTGTCTTCCCCTTGTTTTGTGCCAGTGTGTCTTGCCTTGTCCCGACCACCAGCGATCCCTTGATGTCCGAACTCTCTGTAAGAACCCTCCTTTTTGTCTCGCCACCGAGCGACGCTTTTGTTTGTGCCTTGGTCTCCATCGCCTTTTTGTCTCGCCCCAGTGCGACTCCTTTAGTTGGTACTTTTTGCTACGTGTTTTCCCTCGTAAGAGTCGTTTTGATTTGTACTTTTAGCCTTTTGACTCGCCTCAGTGCGACAGCTTTTGTTTGTACTTTTTGCCACGTGTTTTCCCTCGCAAGAGGCGATTTGATTTGTACTTTTGCTCTGTGTACTTGCTGGAATAAATCCAAGATAGAAACGACTCTGCATCCGAGTCCTTCGCCTTGTTCCCGGCCTGACAGTAACATCTCAACAGACCCTTCGCACCCAGGTTGCAGCCTGTTTGAACTACTCCCCTCCGGATGCCGTTATAGAGCTCTGTACACTAAAACCAGCAGACACAGAGACAGCTTCTTCCCCCAGGCTGTCACTCTGATGAACTCACACCACTCTTAGAGTCTCAGAGTCATTACCGTGCAATAACATCCAGCTTTCCACACCTTTTTGTCTACACTGTTTGTACTATGTGTCCTCTCTGCATCCATTGCAGCCTGGTCATCCTAGAAGAGGGACCCTCCCATCTGTGGTCTCTTCTCAAGGTTTCTCATTTCCCCTAGCTGGAGTTTTGAGTTGTTCCTTGCCGTCTTGGGAGTTTAAGATCAGTTTAGGATCAGGGGATGTTTGAGAATATCTTTCATTTTTCACATGTCCTGAGTGTTGTTGTTAGTCACCTAAATGTTGAACAGAGGCTGTGATTTACCGAAGTTAAATTCCTTGTTTGGCACGCTCAAACATGGCGAATAAAAAACTCTTGAATCTTGAATCTTGAAGAAGAAATTGATACCACTAAAAGGCCAAACACGGGGGGAGGACATCTGCGAGGCTGTGCTGCAGTGTTTAAATGACAGCGATACACACTGGCCATCTGATTTCAGACCCTACAGACGGCACACCAAGTTTGAGAGGGTCGCAAAAATTTGTGACCTTACGACAGAAAGCATTGGATCGAAATTTGTTTGCATTCCATTGCATAGTGCACCAAGAGGCGCTGTGTGCGTAAACATTCCCACCAGATTGTATGGAGGTAATGAACCTTGTCATCCAAATTGTGAAGAAAACAATCGCAAAAGCATTAAACCACCACCAGTTCCGTGAATTGCTAGATGAAGTTGAGAGCGAATATGCCGATCTCCTGCTGCTCAACAAAGTCTGCTGGGTATCCAGAGGCAATGTCTTGCGTCGCTTTGTTGCTTTGTATTTGTAGCCTACTTAATTATTTTAATAGTAGGCATACAGGTCATGTATTGACAGTCTATATTGCCTTATAAAAAGTTTTTAGATTTTTGCCGCTCTAGACAGGTATGTTTTTTTTGGGGGGGGGGGGGGGGGGGTCAACATGGCTTTTTGAACATTTTGGGTTGCCGACCACTGGCCTAACACGTGAACGATCCCCAGTTCGAGACTGGGTGGAAAAAGCTTCTTCTACTATTTCTTGTCATTGTTGGTTCCTATGCAAAGTCCATGACACATTAAAACGATTTTGCGCTGCAATTATGTTGTGGTACCTGATTTGAGACTGGGTGAAAATTGGCTTCTTTCACTAATTCAGATGGAACCATGCTGAGTCTGATACATTCCATTTGGTAGTTCTTAGCCGTGTCTAAATTCAAAGTCAAAAGTCAAAGTCTGCTTTATTGTCAATTTCTTCACATGTCAAGACACACAAAGAGATCGAAATTACATTCCCACTATCCCACGGTGACAAGACATAGTACACAATATACATACAAGTAAACAATGAATAAATAAGAGTGATGATGTCATGCTGTCATGTGTCGTCCTGGTCACTTCCTGTTTTATTGTGTAATTTTCCTCTCGTTCCAGTTGGTGTGTCCTTCCCCTGTGCGTCCGGTCACGTGACTCCCTGATTCCAAGTGTGTGCACCTGCGCCAATGACCAACTGTCTTCACTTGTGTTCCCCTCCTGTGTCCATATAACCCGCGCCTTTCCCTGTGTCCAGTGCCAGTGCGTCTTGCCTTGCTCAGAACACTAGCGATCACGAAACCCTCGAGTTCCACGTAGAAGCCTTCTTTGAACGACTTTGATCACCTATGTTAACTTGGTTACATAGTTATCTTCGTTATAGTATTTCCCTCGGTTCGAGGCGCTTTGATTTCCCCTTTTTCTCTCTCGGTTCGAGGCGCCTTAGTTTCCCCCTTTTTTCCCTCATATTGAGGCGCTTTTTGTTACTACTGCCATTGGAGAAAATAAACACATCTTTGGACTTTGGAAACTCTGCATTCGAGTCCTCTCCCTGCTCCGCGCCTGACAGATGAATAAATAATAAATAAACAAATAATATAATAAATACGAGGAGCAAAAATGGAGCAAGTGTGCATACAGCAGACAGTCAGAATATAGCGCAAAAATACAGGACGCTACGCAGAAGGGGGGAGAGAGTTCAGGATCCTAACGGCCTGAAGTATGAAGCTGTTGGTGAGTCTGGTGGTGCGGGAGCGCAGGCTCCTGTACCTCTTCCCAGAGGGCAGAAGATCAAACAATGAGTGAACGGGGTGACTCACACCACTCACAATCGTGGTTGCCTTGCGGGTGAGATGGGAGGTGTAAATGTCCTTCAGGGAGGGGAATGAAGCACCATTAATCTTACCAGCCGTGTTCACTATGCGCTGCAGGGCCTTCATGTTGTATTCAGTGTAGCTACCACCCGAAACATCACGTGTCACACAAATGCAGCCTGTAAATGATGCACATGTGACATTGGCCTGTCGAAAATGGCAGAGAACGGGAGACAGCTTTGTTTCAAAGTAGGCCTCATTCGATAGTTGAATCCGAGACCTCTCCTACCCTAAGCGAGAATCATGCCCCTCGACCAACGAGCCCTGTATCAAATTAGCTGACGCCGTTACATTCCGATTGGTAGCGAATATGACATTGACCTGAGGACTGCATTTCGGTGATTAACGAATTTTGATAAATATCATGGCGTGGGTTTTCTCCGGGCACTCCGGTTTCCTCCCACATTCCAAAAACATGCTTGGTAGGCCGATTGAAGACTCCAAATTGTCCCTAGGTGTGAGTGTGAGTGCGATTGGTTGTCTGTCTCTGTGTGCCCTGCGATTGGCTGGCAACCAGTTCAGGGTGTCCCCCACCTACTGCCTGATGACGGCTGGGATAGGCTCCAGCACGCCCGCGACCCCCGTGGGGACTAAGCGGTTCAAAAAATGGATGGATGGATCATGGCCAGTTTGCGCGTATTCTTTCAGGGTCATAATTGTATGTCTACCGCTGCCTCGTGGCAGCCAGGCCTAAAAAAAGATAGGAATGCCTGAGGGAGTTTCACCAAGATGAATTAAGAAAAACTTGATGAAATAAAGTGGATATTAAAACATAGGTGGACGTAATGTCTGGAAGCTTGTGTTTAACAGAAGACTGTTTGGCAACAATGAACAATGGACAAATTCAGCAAGGTAATTTAATTAGGCCGTGACCCAGATTTGTTCCGGGGATGCTGCGGCCACAACGCTACACGATCATGCAATAGCATACAATGAGTTTAGGGTCTTTTTTTAGGATCTGCAGCCAGGACACCCAGGCATACAATGAAAGAATGTTGATGTTAAAATGTTGGTGGAACTATCAGACTTCCAAAGACTTGAGATGAGACAACATTGGAAAAACTTGACAGTGTCCTTAAGTCGCTTCAATGCATAAGTTTCAAGTGCACATAGCTAATGTTGACCAAAATGTGCCATATAAGGTAGCGAGGAATTGAAACTAGAATCTTCTGTTCCGTAGTCAGATGCATTATCCATTGTGTCCATTGCCCAGGAATAGGTTGTACCTTCCAAGCTTGTGTGTAATACTTTTGCAAACATGATTCAACCGGAGTTGCTGGGGCCGCAACGCAGAGTACTTATCACTATACGATCATGGCTTATATGCGGAAGCATAAAATGAGTTCAAAACCTTTAGGATCTTCAACCAGGACACCTAGGCAGACCATGAAAGAATGTTGATGTCAAAATGTTGGTGGAATTATCCAACTGCGCAGATCCGATAATCCCAAAGATTTGGGGTGAGACAACATTGAAAAAACGTTTTTCTTTGTTGACAGTGTCACTTCTTTTGTGGCTTACCTCTTCATCATTTCACATCTAAAGTATCGTATCATATTACCTTGCGGGTTATACTACACCGTACATACCATATCATGTCGCCCATACAACTCATGCATGAGATGCAGTGGCTGAGATATTCAGGCGATGTGTTGCTACCCGATTGTGGTCTCCACTCATCATTTCATATCACATCCTCGCCGGATTTTCAATATCTTCACATCGAAAGTATCTTGGCACAACGTATATAATGTGATGTGTCAACACAAATTGTCCAAGAAGAGGCGGCCGAGAGTTTAAGGTGATGGATTGACAATCCGCTGTGCTCTGCACGCATGGATTCCCATCCTCGTCGAAGGGTGGTTTTGAATCTGGAATCTGGCTTGTATTTGACTCTACATAGTAATATTTATATGCTCTTTGGCGGCTAGGTGGTACACTGGTTAGCACGTCCACTTCACAGTTAGGAAAGTGCGGGTTCGATTCCACCAACAGCTGTTGCATGTTGTTGATGATGTCTGTTGCTGGGTCAGGAAAACTAAGATGTGGAGTAACGGTTTGTTCTTTATTGGCAAGATCTTGGAATTGTTTAATGGCGGTCAATGCACACGGCACTTCAGCAGATGTAACAACATCCCCCATCTCCAGGTCAAGCTATTATACTGTCCGGAAAAGGCGGGAAAGTGTCACCTGACTATTTGGTATCTATGTTTATAAGAGAGTCACTGTCCTGTGTGTGTGTGTGTGTGTGTGTGTGTGTGTGTGTGTGTGTGTGCGCGCGCGCGTGCGTGCGCGCGCGCGTGCGCGCGTGTGTGTAAGTGTGAGTACGTGTGTGTGTGTGTCTATTCCATGGTGTAATGGTTAGCACTCTGGACTCTGAATCCAGTGATCCGAGTTTTAAGTTTCAGTGGTACCTCAAATAATTGGTCAAATAGTATTTGATAAAGTAATCACATGTTCTCCGAGTTACAATGTCAACTGGTGGAACTTACTTTAGATCTTGGATGGTTCGAAAGCTAATGCTCTTCTAGATTACCGTATAATGTTGGCATGGTGTGATTGTGAGCACTCTGAATCTAGCAATACAAGCTCAGGTCTTGGTGGAACTTACAATTTGTAGTCATTTGTCTGGAACAAAAATTTGGAAATTCCAATCCAGTACATTGTGTACAGCACTATGAGTGTGTAATCACTGCTTCCACTAATTTTGTCAGTTTAGTAAAATGAGCGCCTTAGAGAGTGCATTGTGCTTAGAAAAATGATGCCCCTCCTTCTGTCACTGCCAGGGTTCCATAGTGTAATGGTAAGTACTCTGGACACTGAATCCAGCATTCTGAGTTCAAGTCTTGGTGGGACCTCAAATATATTGTCATATAGCTGGGTAGAAATTGTGAAATGGTTGCTTGTGTGCTGCCCCATGAAAGCCTATGCTTCTATACACCTGAGGGTTCCTTGAACACTCAACTCTGAAACCAGTGATCCCAGCTCAAGTCTCGGTTGGACCTCAACCCTTTGGTCATATACGGTCATATGCAAAAGTTTCATTCGTATGCAAAATCAATTTCAAGATTTTCCTTTATAAATCATTGGCTGTTCAGATCAGCAATATCAGTTAAATATATCATATAACGGACAGAGACAAAGACATTTGAAAAGTGAAATGAAGTTCATGGGAGTTACAGATTTGTCAAGAAGAATGGTCCAATATACCTTCAACCAGAATCCACACTCACATTAGAAGCAGCTATAGAAGCTTTAGGAAGTATCTAGAACCTTAACCTTGTTGGCGGTACCAAACCCCAGCAGTTTCATATGCGCATTCACCAAACCCCTCTTTAGTGATTTTTTTTTTTTCTTCAAGACAGAGATGTTTTTACTGGTGCACAAAATGAGCCGTGCATAAACATCACCTTGTTCAAAGAATAAAACAAACACAATGCATGAATTCACAACAAATGACATACCAGCAAATCAGTGTGACTTCTGCTTTTGCCTTTGCGAGACCAGTTCAGATATGTGGATATATAAATCAAGTGTGTTCGGACCTCTGCAGTGGAGGCTCTGTCGAACCCCTGAAAACGACTCACCGAACCCCCAGGGTTTGACCGAACCCAGGTTAAGAACCACTGGTCTAGAGGCTGTTATTTCTGCAAAAGGAGGATCTACTAAATTTATGTACCTGCCTACCTTTGTTGAAATAATGATTGCACACTGTCTGCAAATCCAATAAACTTCTTTTCACTTCTCAAATATCACTGTCGCCATCCACCGTGTATGGATTCGGGCTAGCCCCCAAGATTAAATTGGGCTAGTTGATCAACAGCAATGTTTTAAAGAAGGGTTCGTCTGGGAGTTGAACCCAGGACCTCCCACACCCAAAGCGAGAATCATACCCTTAGACCAACGAACAAGAATGAGGGCTTGCGGACCATGTTACATTCCGTGTAACGTTGGCCTGTCAAACGCTCCACATAATGATAGACAACAGTGTTTGCAAGAGGAGCTTGTCCGGGAGCTAAACCCAGGCAATCATGCACCCAAAGCAAGAATCATGCAAGAATCATTCCCTTGTACCAATGAGCCCCATAGTCGACCAGCTGACCCCGTTACATTCCGATTGGTAGCCCATGTGACATGGACCTGAAGACTGAATGTCAGTGATTAATGGAATAAATGGAATCTGGTTGGCCTAATGCTCCTAATTCCCTAACTTCAAGCCCTAACGCTAACTCTAAAACCCTAATAATAACCAAACCCTAATAATTAACCCCTAACCTGCTAACTCGCTAACGGTAACCCCCTCACATTTAACCCTAACCTTCAATGCTCCCCCTAAAGGTAGTGCCCTCTAAACTTGAAGGCAGGCATATATGAACCAGACCAGCAGATTGTCCCATTTCAGTACTGTTTTAGAAACCTTTACAGATTACAAATCCACATAATTGGTATATGCACATGTGTTCCGTGAGCGTTCTCCTTTCTGTCCCCTCCCTTTCCTTTCTTCCGCCAAGCAGTGCATCTTGCCCCAACAGAGGGCATGTTCCTCGTTAGTATCGTGAATAGTATCTCTGCTTGTTGCGTGAAAGACCGGGGTTCGCTTTTCAACCCAAGTGCGTTAACCTATGTTTGCAGCAGAGTTATTATATAGCTGCATTGGTTGTGCGTGCGTCTGAACTTGAGTGACCTGTAAGTTTTTCAAATTGAACTGAAACTTTCATCTGTAGCCACCTTCTACTAAATCAGTGGTCCCCAACCTCTTTTGTGCCACGGACCGGTTACGTGTCAGAAATATTTTCGTGGACCGGCCTTTATATAAATAAATAACACATTTATACACCGTATGTTTCGGACTATAAGTCGAGGTTTTTTTTCATACTTTGGGTGGGGGGGCAACTTTTACTCAGGAGCGACTTATATGTGAATTTTTTCACAAATTTTTACTTTATCATTAACACTTTACTTATTTACTAGTATAGTTGATCACTTCACATGTTATTTTCACTTTTTAACCGCATGAGGGGGCACTATGGCTGTGGAATAATTGGAGCCTCACTGACAATGAGTTCCATTTACTGACTTCCGAAGTCGGGAGATTTAGTGATTTGGAGTTATACAGATTATTCGATAAACTTGTTATTTATTTTATAGTTATTTGATATGTAGTTTATTTAGAGTAGCAACGTGTATGTTGTTAGACTTCAGTAGTTTCCGATTTTTTAGGGAGGCCGTGAAGGCAGCAGGGCGTGGGGGGGGGGGGGGGGCGGAAAGAGCGATCCTGGGCGCTTGCGTGTGTTGGCTCACATGTTGAGCTCTTGATTTGTGAAATAAAGAGCCGGCCTGTTACCAAACCCACGTCTTGCCTGGTACTTCTGTAACGCTACGATATAGTTATAGATGTAGATCTGTGGAATAATTGGAGCCGCCAACTGAAAATGAGGCTGACATCGGCGCCGCACGTAGGTCCGGAATCGACAGCTGTTTATTTTGGGGTTTTTTTTACACATAGGATGAATATTCCGGTGGATTTAATGATTTGGAGTGACACGGATGGTTTGTTAAAATTGATGTTTATATTACATTTATTTGATATATCTAGTCTGACGTCCGTGGCACACGTATTCTTTCCGGCGTCAATTTTTTTTTCTTTTTTTTTTTTCTCAAGTGACACGGAAGACGAAGATTCTGATGGATTTATTGATTTGGAGTGACATGCATGGTTCGATAAAATAGTTGTTTATATTTTTGTTATTTCATACATAGTTTATATATTGTTATATGGGCCTGTAGCAAAATTTGAACTGCAACGCGCCGCTGACATCGGACTTGTTGACTTGACTTAAATCACTGACATTCAGTCTTCAGGTCCATGTCACATGGGCTACCAATCGGAATATAACGGGGTCAGCTGGTCTAGTATGGGGCTCATTGGTGCAGGGGAATGATTCTTGCCTAGGGTTCTTTGATTACCCGGGTAAAACTCCCGGACGGGCTCTTCTTTGAAACACTGTTGTCTATCGTTGTGTGGAGTGTTTGACAGGCGTATGTTACACAGAATGTAACATGGTCTGCAAGCTTTCTTTGAGGCTCGTTGGTCTAGGGCATGGGTGTCAAACTCATTTTTGTCGCGGGCCACATTGTAGTCAAAGTTTCCCTCGACGGGCCATTATGACTGTCAACCCAAATAAATAAACGCCTCATATTATATACAGTATAAGCTACAAAACAAACTGACAAATAATTGCTTTTTCAAATCAGACTCGTGGAAACTTTTCACATATTTCAAAAATAATTTTAAGAAGATTCTTAAAAGTTCCGACAATTTGCAATGTTAGTATGACATAGATTTAATGCACAATTTGTCGTTGCGGGCCACAGAAAATGATACGGTGGGCCATAACTGGCCTCCGGGCCTCGAGTTTGACACCAGTGGTCTAGGGGTATGAATCTTGCTTTGGGTGTGAGAGGTCTGGGGTTTAACTCCCAGATGATCCCTTCGTTAAAACATTGCTGTTGATCAACTAGCCCCATTTCATCTGAGGTGCATGTCACATGGGCTGTCAATTGAAACGAAACGGGTTGTGTTCATTTACCTTGGGTCTCTTGAATCTGTTGTTTCGATTCTCTTCACTTGTTTAGCAACAGTGACCAGCAGACAAATTCAACAAGGTCATTTGATTATACCATAACCCGGATTCGAATGGAGCATTAACCACTACACGATCATGGCCTGTATGCAGTAGCGTTAATAAGCTGCACATGTTGGCCATGATCGTATAGTGGTTAGTACTCTGCGTTGTGGCTGCAGCAACCCCGGTTCGAATCCGGGTCATGGCACACTTTTCACCAATTACTGTGTGGAATTTGTCCCTTTCTTACTATTGCTAAACAGCCATCTTTTGGACAATGACGATTTTCCACACGTTTGCGGTCTTAAATTGTAGGGCGAGTGGCGCAATGGATAAAGCATCATGGCGTATTCAAATAATGTAATGCAACCCCAGTTTGAATCTGGTTAATAGCCGAATGAACTTGTTGCAGTTATTTTTTATTCACCCTCAACAGTCTTACGTTGGACCATGACAAATTTACATACACGCAAGCTTACAGAAAATGACAACTTCCCGTGGGGCTAGTGGCTCGTTCCTTGCTCTGAACGGACAGCCAAAACGATTCCTAACACTTACTAATCAAGTCCTAACCAATTCCTGTGTGTGTATGGCCCGAATCCATGCATGGCCGATGACGGCACAGTGATATTTGAGAATTGAAATGAAGTTTATAGGATTTGCAGACAGTGTACAATCATTATTTAAACAAAAGTAGGCAGGCGCATACATTTGGAAACCCCAACAGAAAAATGACATCAATATTTAGTAGTTCCTCCTTTTGCAGAAATAACAGCCTCTGAACCAGTAGTTCTTAACCTGGATTCGGTCAAACTCTAGGGGTTCGGTGAGTCGGTCTCAGGGGTTTAGCAGAGCCTCCCTCCACTGCGGAGGTCCGAACACACCTGATTTATAAATTCGTGATAACGTATATCTGAACTGGTCTCGCAAAGGCAACAGCAGAAGTACTACTGATTTGCTGGTATGTCATTTGTCGTGAATTCATGCATTGTGTTGGTTTTATTCTTTCAACAAGGTGGTGTCCATGCACTTCTGCATAAGTTCCGCTCTAGTCTTCTGGCCCAACTCTTTCGTACATATGATGACCATGGAAAGTTCTTTGCGAATGATCAATCTTTGCCTTTCATGTTCATCGGGACTACCCTTTTAATACCCTTGTAATACACTTACACTGTGTATTTGGATAGAGACTGCTGAAAGGGGACACATATATGCCTCGTGAACTACATGCATTACTGCGGGTGAAGAAGAGTGAACAAATAAGTCAGCAGACAAGCTTGCCGATTTATTAGTGCCCAGAAGAGCAGCACTCTGTTCCGTACTGTAACCTGTTAGGTTTGTTCCCGGTTCTTTATCTTTAATGCTCGATATGCTAACAGCAATTACCAAGAGGCAGCCTTCACAGTTTAACTCTTTAATGTATGCCAGAATGATCGATGCACAGCTGTGGAGCCCTTTCTGCCAGATGCGAAAGAAGGTCCCTCTCTCAGCGCCAAGCTTCCTGCTCTTATACTACTCTGGGCCGCCTTCCTGCAAGGAAGCGACTCTGCCTAATCTGTATGATAACGTGTGACCTTGTAGTCTTAACTGAGAGCGAATTCTACATATGTGCAAAGGGTGTCATAGAGAAGAGAAAGCTAATAAAGCAAGAGAAGGGTTGCAGCGATATAACGGCATAGCTCAAGCTACCCAGCTAAACACATGTGCCAAAGAGGCCTATTCTAACAAACCGTTGGTGAGAATGGCTAGAGATAGACTCTTATTGTTCCTCCCCACGGAAATCTTTAGTAAAAGGCGAACGATTTATTCGATCTGAAGAGAAAAAAGAGTGAGCTGATAATCTGGGTGAAAACGGGCCACCCCACTGCTGGTCTCACCAAATTCACAGGCGGTCTCACACTCAAATTGCAGCAACCATTCCTTCTAATACAAACAATAGACGTTCATAGATTTACTATACTTAGAAGGCCTCAACCTAAATAGAAGGTTTAAACGAACGAGTATTTTGTGTTCATTAATGTCTTTTTTACTTAAAACATTGTTGGCGCACAGGATTGTAGGTACCTGATCGAACACATTCTTTCAAACAGCGATTGGGCGTCTATTTTGAGTATTGAAGGTAAAAACAGTTGTATGTCTTGGTACGTGTACTTTTGATATCAGAGAATGGGAAATGATCCCATCTCTGTGTTTTATTTGAAAACATGTGATTTCATAACGACACAAATCGGGAAAGAAAATACGATCGTAATTTCTCAAATGATTTCTCAAATTTCAGAAGTGCTCTATATCTCTCGTGTCGCAAATAATTGAGGCTTTTGTCGTTGCAGTGGAGGTGAATTTGGAGTGTAATTCACCTCCACTGCGACGGTGGCGTTCGAGATTTGACATTTGAATATAAATCTGTCCGTTACATTCCGATTGGTAGCGAATATGACATGGACCTGAGGACTGCATTTTAGTGATGAACGAATTCTGATTAATATCATAGCCGGTTTGGGCGTGTCCTTTCAGGGTCATATTTTGTTTCTACCGCTGCCTCGTGGCAGCCAGGCCTAAAAAAAGATGGGAACACCTGAGGGAGGGAGTTTCACCAAGATGAATTTGGAAGAACTTTATGAAATAAAGTTGATGTTAAAACATAGGTGGACGTAATGTCTGGAAGCCTGCGTTCAACAGAAGGCTGTTTGGCAACAGTGAACAACGGACAAATTCAGCAAGGTAATTTACTGACGCCATGACCCAGATTCGTTCCGGTGATGCTACGGCCACAACACTATACGATCATGACCAATATGCAATCGCATACAATAAGTTTAGGGTCTTTTCTTTAGGATCTTCAGCCAAGACACCCATGAAAGAATGTTGATGTTAAAATGTCGGTGGAACTATCCAACTGTGCAGATCCGATGATCCCAAAGATTTGGGGTGAGACAACATTGAAAAAACGTTTTGCTTTGTTTACAGTGTCACTTATTTTGTGGCTTACCTTTTCTTCGTTACACATCTAAAGTATCGTATCATTTTACCTTGCGGCTTATACTACACCGTACATACCATATCACGTCGCCTATTCAACTCATGCATGAGATGCGATGGCTGAAATATTTAGGCGATGGGTTGCTACTCCATTGTGCTCTCCACTCATCATTTCATATCACATCCTCGTTCATTCACATCCAAAGTATCTTGGCACAACATACGTAACATGACTTATCAACACAAGACGAGGTGGCCGAGAGGTTAAGGCGATGGCTTGCTAATCCGTTGTGCTCTGCACGCATGGGTTCAAATCCCATCCTCGTCGAAGGCTTGCTTTGAGAGAATATTTGCCACAAACTAAACAGGAAAGAGGGTTCTCACCTGTGTATGTGTTTTGAACTGTCGCTTCTCTGAGAATCTTTGACCACAAACTGAGCAGGCAAAAGGTTTTTCTCACCAGTGTGGGTTCTTGTGTGTCTTTTGAAGTTTCCCATCTCTGAGAATCTTTGGCCACAAACTGACTAAGAAAAAGGCTTTTCACCTGTGTGTGTTCTTGCATGTGTTTCTAAATTTACCTTCTGAGAGAATCTTTGGCCACAAACTGAGCAGGAAAAAGGGTTCTTACCAGTGTGGGTTGTTGTGTGTCTTTTCAAGCTTCCTTTCTCTGAGAATCTTTGGCCACAAGCTGAGCAGGAAACATTTTTTTCACCTGTGTGTGTTCTTCCATGTGTTTTTAAGTTTACCTTCTGGGAGAATCTTTGAAATTCTGCTGGAATGTAATGGGGTCAGCTGGTCTACTATGGGGCTCATTGGTGCAGGGGAATGATTCTCGCCTAGGGTTCTTTGATTGCCCGGGTTAAACTCCCGGACGAGCTCTTCTTTGAAACACTGTTGTCTATCGTTGTGTGGAGTCAAAGTCAAAGTCAAAGTCAAAGTCAGCTTTATTGTCAATTTCTCCACATGCCAAAGACACACAAAGAAACCGAAATTTCGTTCCCCCCTATCCCACGGTGACAAGACATGGCTCACAACAGACAAACAAGTAAACAAGTCTAACAAAAGCGTGCTGAATAAATAATTAATAAATAACACAACAATAAATACATAAATAAATAAATAAATAAATAAATAAGAGGAGCAGAAAAAAAAGGAGCAAGTGCGCGTACAGCAGACATTCCCGAAAATAGCGCAACAGTGCCGCACGCTACGCAGAAGGGGGTAGCGAGTTCAGGGCCCTAACAGCCTGGAGAAAGAAGCTGTTGGCGAGTCTGGTGGTGCGGGAGCGCAGGCTCCTGTACCTCTTCCCAGAGGGCAGAAGGTCAAACAAAGAGTGAGCCGGGTGACTCACATCTCTGGCAATCGAGGTTGCCTTGCGGGCGAGATGGGAGGTGTAAATGTCCTTCAGGGAGGGGAGCGAAGCACCAATAGTCTTACCAGCCGTATTCACTATGCGCTGCAGGGCCTTCAAGTTCTGTTCAGTGCAGTTACCACCCCAGACAGTGATGCAACTGGTGAGGACGCTCTCAATGGTGCCATGGTAGAATTGTAGACAGGACTGCCTGAGGAGCACATGCACGCCTGAGCTTCCGCAGGAAGTACAGGCGGCGCTGAGCTTTCTTTGCCAGTGACGAGGTGTTTGCGGACCAGGAGAGGTCCTCACTGATGTGCACCCCCAGGAACTTGGTGCAGCTCACCCTCTCCACCACAGCACCGTCGATGATCAGCGGCAGGTGTGTTGTGTGACCCTTCCGGAAGTCAACAATGATTTCCTTGGTCTTATTGACGTTCAGCAGGAGGTTGTTGTCCCTGCACCACGTGGTCAGAAGGTCAACTTCCGACCTGTACCGAGTCTCGTCGCCTTTCGTGATGAGACCCACCAGAGTCGTGTCGTCAGCAAACTTCACTATGTGCTTGTCGCTGTAGGTCGCAGTGCAGTCATGCGTCAGCAGGGTGAAGAGCAATGGACTGAGCACGCAGCCCTGGGGGGCCCCCGTGCTCAGCGTGATGCTGGCGGAGATTTTGTCGCCAACACGCACCACCTGAGGCCTCTGACAGAGGAAGTCCAGTATCCAGTTGCAGAGGGAGGTACTGAGGCCCAGCTCGTCGAGTTTGCAGATGAGTCGCTGCGGCACAATGGTGTTGAAGGCAGAGCTGAAGTCCACAAACAGCAACCTCACATATGAGTCCTTTCTCATATGACAGGCCAATGTTACACAGAATGTACCATGGTCTGCAAGCTTTCTTTGAGGCTCGTTGGTCTAGGGCATGGGTGTCAAACTCATTTTTGTCGCGGGCCACATTGTAGTCAAAGTTTCCCTCGACGGGCCATTATGACTGTCAACCCAAATAAATAAACGCCTCATATTATATACAGTATAAGCTACAAAACAAACTGACAAATAATTGCTTTTTCAAATCAGACTCGTGGAAACTTTTCACATATTTCAAAAATAATTTTAAGAAGATTCTTAAAAGTTCCGACAATTTGCAATGTTAGTATGACATAGATTTAATGCACAATTTGTCGTTGCGGGCCACAGAAAATGATACGGTGGGCCATAACTGGCCCCCGGGCCTCGAGTTTGACACCAGTGGTCTAGGGGTATGAATCTTGCTTTGGGTGTGAGAGGTCTCGGGTTTAACTCCCAGATGATCCCTTCGTTAAAACATTGCTGTTGATCAACTAGCCCCATTTCATCTGAGGTGCATGTCACATGGGCTGTCAATTGAAACGAAACGGGTTGTGTTCATTTACCTTGGGTCTCTTGAATCTGTTGTTTCGATTCTCATCACTTGAATCTGCCGTCATGTGTCATCCATTGCGCCACTCACCCTACAAGACTGTATCGACTGTAAACTTGTGTGGAAAACTGTCATTGTCCAAAGGAAGGCTGTTTAGCAACAGTGACCAGCAGACAAATTCATCAAAGTAATTTGATTATACCATAACCCGGATTCGAATGGAACACAACCATTAACCACTACACGATCATGGCCTGTATGCAGTAGCGTTAAATAAGTTGCACATATTGGCCATGATCATATAGTGGTTAGTACTCGCCGTTGTGGCTGCAGCAACAACCCTGGTTCGAATCAGGGTCATGGCATACTCAAATAACTATGTGGAATTTGTCCCTTGCTCACTATTGCTGAACAGCCATCTTTTGGACAATGACGATTTTCCTCACGTTTGCGGTCGATAGCCTTAACTTGTAGGGCAAATGGCGCAATGGATAAAGCATCATGGCATATTCAAATAATGTCACCCATTTTTTTTTTGTTTTTCATTTTTGCAAAAGTGTTACACACAAGTTTATAAGCCACATATTCCTGTGGGGCTCGTGGAGCAATGGATAACGCATCTGTCTACAAATCAAAAGATTCCAGGACTCCTGGCCAGCTCACATACCATTTTGTGGTCAACATTAGCTATGTGTAATTTATGTGAACTTTTGGGTTGAAGTAACTCACAGACACTGTCAAAAATTAGTCTTTCCAATTTTGTCTGATCTCAAGTCTTAGGAATCATCGGATCTGCGTAGTTATTGGATAGTTCAACCAACATTTTAACATCGACATTCTTTCATGGTCTGCCTGGGTGTCGTGGCTGAAGTTCCTAGAGAAAAGACCCTAAACATGCAACTGCATATTGGCCATAATATAGCAATGAGGCGGCTGCAACCCCAGTTTGAATCTGGTTAATAGCAGAATAAACTTGTTGCAGTTATTTTTTATTCACCCTAAACAGTCTTACGTTGGACCATGACAAATTTACATACACACAAGCTTACAGGAAATGACAACTTCCCGTGGGGCTAGTGGCTTGTTTCTTGCTCTGAACAGACAGGCAAAACGATTCCTAGCATTTACTAATCAAGTCCTAACCAATTCCTGTGTGTATGGGGGGGCAAAGGAACGAATCAGATGGCCCGAATCCATGCATGGCGGATGATGGCAGTGATCAACACAGATATTTGAGAAGTGAAATGAAGTTTATAGGATTTGCAGACAGTGTGCAATCATTATTTAAACAAAAGTAGGCAGGTGCATACATTTGGAAACTCCAACAGAAAAATGACAGCAATATTTAGTAGATCCTCCTTTTGCAGAAATGACTGCCTCTAAACCAGTGGTTCTTAACCTGGATTTGGTCAAACTCTAGGGGTTCGGTGAGTCGGTCTCAGGGGTTCAGCAGAGCCTCCGCTGCGGAGGTCCGAACACACCAGATTTATAAATTCGTGATAAAGCATATCTGAACTGGTCTCGCAAAGGCAATAGCAGAAGTCACACCGATTTGCTGGTATGTCATTTGTCGTGAATTCATGCATTGTGTTGGTTTTATTCTTTCAGCAAGGTGGTGTTCATGCACTTCTGCATGAGTTCCGCTCTATTCTGGCCTGTTAGAGATTTGCTCGCTCCAACTTATTTTGCAAGAACCACAAGAGACAAGGCAAGTTCTTTTAGACACCTGCAGGTGGAGAGTCCATTCGTCGCTGTCTGAACAGCGATTATCGAATGAAGTCTGAAAGGTCTCCTTCCTGCAAGGGCATATTTATTAGGAGGAACAGAGTGGGGGTATGAGTGGGCTGAATAGAAAGCCCTTGTCCTCTAGTCTAAACATCTCAGGGGATGTTTTACGATCTTGTGATAAGGAGGACAAGGTAAGGTATTTATTACCTGTTGCATTCCAACATAATCCTATGATAAAGATAACCTGGAAAACCCTAACATCTCCCTCCTGTTTTATCATATGATTATGCTACCCCAAACAACAAAGACAAGTAAGAAAAAAACACATATATATGTATAATGAAGAAAGAAGAATAGGAAAAATAAAAACAACAAACAATGATAGCAACACTTTTCCAGTGAAGATGAGGCATTACCTTAATACCCCAGATCAAACTTATTGTGCAAGCGAAAAACCTGCTGGCCAGATGTTATTAGCAGGAAAATTCTTACACGGTCCCTTTGCCTTAAGGCGACCAGAATGCTATCAATAAAAACAAAAAGAAAAACAAAGAAACAGTACATCAGCGTATCCATTACTTGCGAAGCATATTTGATGGTCAAATCAACAAGTTTCCGTAATACATGCTCAACAGAACAGCATCTACGCAATCCACGTCTCATTATCATTATCACATCTGTCACGTCTAAGAAGTTGTACGTATATGTGCTCGCATTTTCGTCAGCTGCTGATGTTCTAGTCTGTAGGTGAGGTCTGTCACACACACTGGCGCACACACTCGTGTCCAGTTGGCAGGCAGCATCGGACAACTCTCGTGACCACAAAACCATGATCCGTACTGAACAGGCACGTGCACTCATAGGATGCAGGTGAGACAGTGCCTCTGAACTTCTGAATGAAGTAGGTCCCGTCCGATGGTGCAGCCATGTTGGTAGTAGAGCCCTTACACCTTGAAAACGGCTCTCTCATCCTGGCACACAGCGGTGATGTCCAAAGCTCCCATCCAGTTTCCTCCTGGAGAGCAGTCATCGTTAATGCATTTGTGGGTCCTGCAACCTTGGGTGCAACATGTGTAGTCAGCAAGACTTGGAATGCTCCCTCCCGTCGTGGCTGGCCCAGTTCCTTCCTTTGATGACCTCGATGTAGACCCAGTCTCCTGGATTGATGGGGTTGTCGACCTGTGAGGAGGAAAGATCAAGCGGCAGTAAATTTGTCTTTGACACAGTTTGAGCGTCCTGATCATATAATCTGCCAAGGACTGCTCTTCATCTGTTGTTTGCAACTCTCGTAGTCAATTGTAGTGCCCATTTAACTGGCAAATAGGAATGTTTGCGGGAAGAGTTTGAACACTTCCTAATGATTCCCTTTAACCAAAAACTATTTATGACAGGGGCGTTCCCATTTATTGCCTCCTGGTTTAAAAGAGATTGTCTTACCCATGCCTTCTTTCTCCTCACACGCTCGCATCCACACAGGGTGTGAACACACACACACACACACGCACACACATCTGCACGCACACACGCAGACAAAGAGATTCTAATCCATCTCTCATGTAGCTTCTCTTGACAGAATCTCCTATTGGTAACTGTATAGCAGACGTTTTAGCATATAATCCCATACTCTGCTCTCTCACTTCTACTTTTCCATGTCGGTGCAGTCGTAGGTGGCCCCTATTGCAGTCATTGTCTTGTTAACTGTTGCCTTGTGACTCCTATGCATGATTGTGTGAATGTTAAAAATTGAACGTACCTAACTTTCTGACCATCCAACCTCCACTGTGGTATAAAAAAAACCTTACTATTGTATTGAGTAGGTACATTGAGCAACCTAGCTTCCTCCTGACTGCCAAATGTCCTGTTCTAAAATTTATATAACTCGACCTCTACGTCTTAAGCTTGATGAGCCAAAATATAAGATCTTGCTCTTGTTTCCTACCGTTTTAGTCTATTTGTTTTATATTATAATGCTTTTCTCTGTAGCCCAACGGATTTTTCACATTTTTATTTATTTATTTATTTATCAAATCTCCTCAGTTCTGTCAAACTCAGTGCACAATGAACCTCCCTTCCACTTTGAACCAAGCTTCACCAAATTTGGGAACGCCGTAGCAAGGAGTGCGATTTGGTTGTCAGACACTCCAAGTCCATATCTTTTTGCCGCACTTCACCCTATCAAGTTGGTGTTCTTTTGTTGTTGCTTCAGAGCGACCCCATCCATCACTCTTGAATGAGTCCATTGTTCAAATGAGTCAATTTTCATCATTGTGAGTTCCTCCGCTTTTCACTGTCTTTTCTCGTCCCCGAGGATGTTGTATTTCCTCTGGAGTGTACTTGTCCTCCTCCAAGCACAACAGCAGTCTTTTCTTGTCCTTCGCCAAAGGTCAAAGGTGCTTCAGAGCCAGGCACCATTTTGTGGTTGTTCACGGCTGCAGGCGAAGTCTTGGATTGGGTTTCAGGGGCCCTGACACTGAGAATGACAGGCTGGTTTGAACACTTGTAAGACTATCTCCAAATGTAGCTGCTTCCATCAATTTGCTGGTAATGTTTGTTTACCAAACTTCAAATTCTTCTAATAACAGAGGTCTCGTTTTTATATCGTAAATCCTGCAACTCATCCTATTTTTGAGCTACATTTTATCTATAGTTCCAATTTAATCGGACAGTATGTTGTCTTCAGTATCATGATTGAAGATCAACTCATCGAGGTCTGCTTTCCACATCAAGCCCTGATCTGTATGTCTTTACCTCTCACATGTTATTGTCATGCTTGCTCAAAAATGTGACTTAGAGTATGGTGCTGTGAATTCTCAATCTCCCCAATGAAATTGGATCCCACCTCGTAGTTCTTATCGTTCTCATGTTCCTGTTAGCCTGCAATTGTCCAAATCAAAAATGTTTTCTTTTAACTGTCTTTCTTTTGAACCTCTAAATCTCTCGTGTTGCTAAACTATCTACACCAGAACAAAAAATTTACCACAATATAACACCAAATGTATTCGAAAATTCATTGTCATAAAGTGTTGTATTATTACTATCTTCCACTATCTGTCCTAGTCCTACTCACTCCCCCCCTTCTGAGGCTTGGCAACGCCCATGCCTCACACCTTGACAAACTTTTTGGGAGAATGCGTTCTTTACCACATACGATTCCATCATCATTTAATTTGACTTTCTTTCCAAAACGCTTCTCAATTTCTCAGTTCACACATCTTCTACATGTGTTACTGGTTCTCCATTTTTTTTTTTGTTTTTTTTTTTTCTAGTTAATTATCAATCCAAAAGCTACGTGTTTCTTTCTAACATTCAACCTGCTCAAAATCATTCTTTCATCAAAGTCGCTCTACTAATTTTCCATAGTAGTTGCCAACAACTTCAACCATTCAACCTGTAATTTCTTTTCATTCAGGCTATCATTCATCAATGTTCATTTGCATCTCACACGCAGTCTCCAAAAAGGAGTCTTTCTATCACATTGGTCCCAATTCATCCAAGCTCACCACACAACATTCATATATCATTTCCAACTTAGGTTTCCTGGTAGAGCAATCCACCAATTCAAAAAAACTTAACTACAACAAACAATTGGCAAATTAATCTGAATTTTTTTCTTTGTTTTTAAATTTGAAGAACTCAATCTCTCAGATTTAGCTTGCATTTAGAATTTTGTATAATCTTATAACACAACCAATCAATTATTCCTATTAAATGTAGCATTGCAAAATCTTAAATTCACAATTTAGCTTCTTCCAATTCCTGAAAGCATGTTCTGTCATTTTTTTTTTTTTTTTTTTTTCGAATTTCTCATGTGGGCTTGACACTTAACATGCACTAGTGTGGATTAGTTTCTGCTTGCAAACAGATTTCTCTCTTTTTCCTCTCATTTTTATCTTTCAAAATCATTTCTGTTCTGCGGTGCAAATTGGATAGACCACAGTCTAGCAAATTTTTTTATACTAAAACTTTAGCCAATGTTCATCATTTTAACATATACGCACACACATGCACAGCTCTCGCATGCAAAAGGTAGTTCCCAGCAACAATGATTCGTCACAGGCTGGCCATTTCCTGTGGTCGATCATGAGCTGGTCCCTCCCATGCACACGAGGACAGCACATTCTAATTTTATTTATTTATCTTCTAGAAGCAAGTTGCATTTCTTTACCACTTGATTTGCATATTTTAACTTCAGTGTAACACAATTTGAGCTCTAGTCATTTGTAATTTGGGCATACAAACAGCATTGTCATACTTCTTGGATGGACAGGACTTCTAATAATCTAAAAAAATTCTAATAATCTGACAATGACATGTTTTGCTGTCATATGGGCATCTATTCTTTCTTTCTCTGTATGAGCATAAGCGGTCAAAGAGGAGGAAGCTTGTCATGCTAAAAATGAGGCTTTTCCTCTTTTCCTTCCTCCACCCTTTGATTGATATTGTTTTGCAAAACGACACTCTCGTGCGAAGTGTCCTCGTCTCCCACAGTTCCAACAGTTGTCAGAATCTCGTGGGGGTTTTGAATTATATGGCGGCCTGCGACCTTGTTGGCCTCTACCTCTCCCTCTGCCTAGCTGGGACCCTTGGAAGAAGACTGTTGTATCTTCATCTAGTTCATCATCATCATTATCTAGATGAAATACATCAGAACTTTTGCCTTTTTTGATCACTTTTATCAGCGTCTCCGGGCCACTGCATGTTTTTTGTAAACCAAGCAGTGTCCGCTTCCACCAAGTGTTTCCTCACCCAACTGCCCATTTCAGGGCGGAAATTAGTGAGGAGCGCATTTTTAAGCTGTTGTTGATAAGCACTCTCAGCTGTATCATTGAATGGGATGCCACTATGCACCCTGAATTCTTTGTCAAATTTCCTTGTACTCCATACATTTTCTTCCACTTCAGCATGCATTGCATACAATTAAGAAATCTACTTGCCATGAACTTCTCGTTTTAAAGAAGAGCAGAGCAAGAGATTTACCGTTCTTATTTCCCATCTTAATTTTAGTCGCTTAAGGTTTTACAATTTTTTTCAAATTTTTTTTTCTTTGAGGATCCTCAATGCAGGTTTAAATTGACCTTCCAACAAATTACTAGCCTGTTTTATTGCCATGGATTAATGCTAGAACTGCTTCTTAGTCAACTTATCCTACCAGTCACACACTCAATCACACTAACTCCAGCGCTTTTTTAGGCCTCATGGCTCGGACAAACCAAAGCCGTATCTCATAGCTCGGATAAACCAAAGCCGAATCTCATAGCTCGGACAAACCAAAGCCGAATCTCATAGCTCGGACAAACCAAAGCCGAATCTCATAGCTCGGACAAACCAAAGCCGTATCTCATAGCCCGGACAAACCAAAGCCGTATCTTTAGCGCTTTAACTTACTTGTCCCCTGGTTCGTTGCACCGCCGGATCCCGTCAATCCACCTCTGTCAGACGAAGGCAGACCTAAGATGCTGGCCCAGCGAAGAATTCTCTTCCCAGGACTTTCTTTTCCAGGTCCTCCTAATGGACGCTGGCTTGTCGACAATGCAGCACGTCCTCCTTCGCCGGTCAGATGGTGGGTATGAGGATCCCGGGTTTCGGCACCAAAATGTTAGAGATTTGCTCACTCCAAGTTATTTTGCAAGAACCACAAGAGACAAGGCAAGTTCTTTTAGACACCTGCAGGTGGAGAGTCCATTCGTCGCTGTCTGAACAGCGATTATCGAATGAAGTCTGAAAGGTCTCCTTCCTGCAAGGGCATATTTATTAGGAGGAACAGAGTGGGGGTATGAGTGGGCTGAATAGAAAGCCCTTGTCCTCTAGTCTAAACATCTCAGGGGATGTTTTACGATCTTGTGATAAGGAGGACAAGGTAAGGTATTTATTACCTGTTGCATTCCAACATAATCCTATGATAAAGATAACCTGGAAAACCCTAACATGGCCCAACTCTTTCGGTGCAGCCGTTGTACATATGATGACCCTGGAAAGTTCTTGGCGAATTATCCATCTTTGCCTTTCATGTTCATCGGGTCTACCATTTTAATAGGTATCTACACTGTGTATTTGGATAGAGACTGCTGAAAGGGGAAGCATATATGCCGTTGGTGAGAATGGGTAGAGATAGACTCTTAGTGTTCCTCCCCACGGAAATCTTTAGTAAAAGGCGAAAGATTTATTCCATCTGAAAAGAAAGAGAGATCTGATAATCTGGGTCAAAACGGGCCACGTCACTGCTGGTCTCACCAAATTCACAGGCAGTCTCACACTCAAATTGCAGCAACCAGTCCTTCTAATACAAACAATAGATGTTGATAGATTTACTATACTTACAAGGACTCAACCTAAATAGAAGGTTTAAACAAGTATTTTGTTTTCATTAATGTCTTTTTTACTTTAAACATCTTTGGCGCACAGGATTGTAGGTACCTGATCAAACCTTCTTTCAAACAGCGTCACCTATCGATTGGGCGTCTATTATGAGTATTGAAGGTAAAAACAGTTGTATGTCTTGGTACGTGTACTTTTGGTATGAGAGAATGGGAAATGATCCCATCTCTGTGTTTTATTTGAAAACGTGTGATTTCATAACTTTATTCAAATCGGGAAACAAAATACGATCGTAATTTCTCAAATGATTTCTCAAATTTCAGAAGTGCTCTATATCTCTCGTGTCGCAAATAATTGAGGCTTTTCTCGTTGCTGGCATGGTTTGGAGTGTAATTTACCTCCACTGTGATGGTGGCGTTCGATATTTGACATTTGAATATAAATCTGTCGGACGCCGTTATAGAGCTCTGTACACTAAAACCAGCAGACACAGAGACAGCTTCTTTCCCCAGGCTGTCGCTCTGATGAACTCACACCACTCTTAGAGTCTCAGAGTCATTACTGTGCAATAACATCCCGCTTGCCACACCTTTTTTGTCTACACTGTTTGTACTATGTGTCCTCTCTGCATCCATTGCAGCCTGGTCATCCTAGAAGAGGGACCCTCCCATCTGTGGTCTCTTCTCAAGGTTTCTCATTTCCCCTAGCTGGAGTTTTGAGTTTTTCCTTGCCCTCTTGGGAGTTTAAGATCAGGGGGTGTTTGAGAATATCTTTCGTTCTTCACATGTCCTGAGTGTTGTTGTTAGTCACCTAAATGTTGAACAGAGGCTGTGATTTACCGAAGTCAAATTCCTTGTTTGGCACGCTCAAACATGGCGAATAAAAAACTCTTGAATCTTGAATCTCTTTACTTTAGAAAGTAAATGTTGTTTTCTAGAAATCCATACTGAGATGTATGAGGAACAACAATCGGGCGTATTCTTAAAAAGACAGACCTACAGCCGACAAAAAGGTTTTGATACGTTCATATCATATGACGAGTCAGGAACGTGGTAATTCCATATTATTTTGCATTGACTAATTTGGTTAATACAGTTTAGCAAGCAAATGCACAGTTCCATAGTACAGTTAATAACATGCTCAAAAGCATTCAGTGTGTCACAGCACCGCAGACCTAAACTCCATGTGCGTACGACTGCGTGTGATTTTTGTTTTAATCAGAAAGACCAGGGGAGAGCGCGAACGCAGTCCACGACTGTTGTGTTTATACGGAGTAGAGATGAACGCGAATGCAACTTCTTTATTCAGCAACTTTTTATTTTCTCCCCACTCATGTCTTACATAGCAGTACAATGCCCCTGGCGCACCACAGAGCCCCCAACTGTCAACATTATTTGAGACCTCCAATAACAAACTATATAATATTATAGTTTCAACATACGATAATACCACATCTCCCTTTTTCCAGGGATCATAGGGTAGACTGCCTTTGTCTCGTCAGACCTTAGAGCAGTGGTTCTTAACCTGGGTTCGATCGAACCCTAGTGAGTCGGCTTCAGGGGTTCGGCAGAGCTGGTATGTCATTGCCCCGCCCCCGCCCCGCTCACCCCCCCCCGCCCACGGATGGCTGAACACACCTGAATATCGTGTAAATTCGTGAAAACGCATATCTGAACTGTTCTTGCAAAGGCAACAGCAGAAGTCACACTGATTTGCTGGTATGTCATCCCCCCCTATATAGAGGGGTTCGGTGAATGTGCACATGAAACTGATGGGGTTCGTTTAACCCGCCCCCCAAAGAGGGGTTTGTTGAATGCACATATGGACCTGATGGGGTTCGGTACCTCCAAAAAGGTTAAGAACCACTGCCTTAGAGGATTATTCTGCCTCTTGTGTAGAAAGGTCTGTTCCTAACTTTTGCCAAGGTCTTTCAGGGCACCCTGATGGCACGAGTGCCTCTTTTGGGTTGTGTCGCTCTTGTATGCATGTCCTGCAGTTCAGTACCATTTTGTTCACTTGCTGGCTGAGTCCCGGCCACCACACAGATTGACGTGCACGTGATTTACATTCCAGGACACCTAAGTGTCCTTCGTGTAATTTTAACAGCACGTCGTTCCTCATTGCGGAAGGTATTACCAGTCGTGTGTCCTTTAGCATCTTTCACTGTTAATGTGGCTCGCTCCGGCCAGTCATTTTTCAGCGCTGGTTCCTGTTTTGCATGTGCTGGCCATCCTTCCATGCACATGGTCATGACACGCGAGCAGACACTGTCGGCTTTCAACTGCTCTTTCAGGTTTTCTGTATATGATGAGCTGACAGGTAGACTCTCAGTGACACAGTCCACAAATATGTTTGTGCTCTCCATCAGCTCCTGGTCATCAGTGGATATGCGTCATTTTACAGGTTGCACGTGAAAGTGTGTCTGCTGTCCAAAGCGACGTTCCTGGTACGTGCACGATGGAGTATGAGTAGCGCATCACCCTCATCCTGAAACCCTGGATTCTCTGTGGCAAAAGATCCAGTGCTTGGGCTCCAAGCAGGATGAGAAGGGGTTTATGGTCGGTCTCCAGGCAAAACTCCTTTCCAATGAGGAAATCCCGAAACCGTTCACAGGCCCATGTGAGGCCCATGTGAGGCCCAGAGCTTCCTTCTCCACCTGTGTGTATCGTTGCTCAGTTGGAGTGAGTGACCGTGATGCGTAAGACACAGGCTTCCATCCTTCCCCTCATTTCTGAAGAATTACGCCCCCCAACCCATACGATGATGCATCAGCAGATACTTTGGTGTCTCTGCCCGGGTCATACATAGCCAGCACCGGAGGAGAGGACAGAGCTTTCTTTAGGTCTTCAAATGCTGCTGCCTGGTCCATGTCCCAGACCCAGCAGTTTTTTTCTTTGAGAAACATATACACATTCAAACCGGTTAAATCCACACACAATCGCAGCTGTCTTTTGTCCTTTTGGGGCACGACCACCATGCCGGCACACCAATCAGTTGGCTCCTTCACCCGACTAATGACGCCCAGAGCTTCCATGCGCTGGAGCTCTCTCTTGACTTCACCCACCAGTGGTAGTGGAATCCTCCTGGGGTTTTTTACTGAATATGGCACGGCACCTGGCTTGACCTTTATGGTGTATGGTTGTTGTAGCTAACCCAGACCGCTGCGCAACTTGGGGTAACTTGCCTTGAAAGTCTCCATGTCTATGCTGTCGACTCGGATAAGCAAGCCAAGAAATGTGCTCTGGTTTTGATCAATATATCAGTGTTTTTTTTTCATTTGCCGTTCTCATCCCTGATGTTTAGCTCTGCTTCAAAATGAGGCTTGTCATCTTTCTGTGGCAACTGTGATTTTTTTCTGTGGCTCATCACCTGACACCTACCCACAGTTTGCGGTGTATTTGTCTCCCTAGACTCAATATATATATTTGTGTGTGTATATATAAACAGTGATCTCCAAGAACCACCATCATGTGTTTTTTTTTTTAACAACGATTACTTCTAGAACATTCCTTGAAAATAATACGTCCTCATCAGTGAGTTGTTTTAGAACAGGCCTGTCGGCTACTCATGTGGTAGTTGGGGGCTGCCTTTTGCCGATGGGCACAACTGTAGTGAATGCAAACTTCCTGTGTTGCAGAGAAGAACCAGCGGACACACATAGTCATTGCTTTTCTTTTTGTACCTTTAATCAGAAATCTGCTATTGGCTGTAATGAAGATTTGGCACACAAAACGTACCTATATTCCTGGACTTGGACTCTGACTCGGGGACTCGGACTCGGTCGGACTCTGTCATTTTTGCCGGACTCGGACTCAGACTCGGTGCTGATTTTGACCGAGTTCACCGAGTCCGACAATAAAAAAATCACGTTCAATTTTATTTTCATCATGCTGCTCAGAATGCGAGTAGGAATACTGTCCACAGCCCTGCTTACGATCAATGCGGCCACGTTGAGTTGCACTTAGGCTAATGTTTACATTATGTACCAATGTCAAGGACGATTATGTCACCCATCTTATATCATTGATGTGTTTCGATAGTTGTGGGGTCGTCACTAATTATTTGTGTTTAGATAAATGTCTGAGCTATAATGGTGTAATTAATGATTAAAAAATATTATCTTACATGTCCCGTGTTTCAGAATGGTTATTTAATTGGGCAAGAGTGTTTTCAAGCGTTTTGCCTCATGCCAATGGCACTCAGGGCTAAGGGTGGGCTTCAATGACCATTTTTGTAAAGCCACGCATTTAATACCATGTCAAATAATATATTAGAGTGTAGGTTATGTTCCAATGTATCCACTTCTATCGGTTAAATTGTCAACCGTACATTTATGACTATGCCTCGAGTGATCTACGTTATGAACTAGCACAACTCCGGTGGGGCAGGGAAAATGTTATCGATCCGACGTCCGATTGGAACGTCGCCTCACTTTTACGTCCGCCCTCTCAGCAAGGGATCCTATATAAGCCGAACCAGCCAGTGTGAAAGCAGTTGCGTTCGTTCTGATAGATTTTGATCTAAATTAGCCTTGACTAAAGACGAAGCAGTCACATGAATTAACGGAAAAAATTGACAGCCGGACTAGGACCCGGACTCGGACTCGGTGGTCAAGAGGCCGGACTCGGTGCAAAAATCCGACCGAGTCCACAGCCCTGGCTCAAACCTCATTGAATAAAGTACATAAGCAGACAAGTATATTCACATATTAAATAAATAAAAGAAAACATTTTAAACATATAATTATACCTACACACCAAATCAATAAAGAAGACATAACTAGACATTTTTGATAAGTGGTAATGAGAAAGGTTTTTATAACTTTATGATCTGATATATATATATTTCTGAGCACTTTGAAATAACAAATGTTTTTTGATATATTGCCTGAATAGCTTAATGACCCTTAAGGAACTGTTCAATGCATGCCTGATGATTTTCTAAATCACGGACACTGCCAAAGTCGTCTAAAAATGTTCAGTACTTGATTGTATCTTATGTTTTGACTAATTCTAGACACCAGTTTTCGATTACTACTGAACGTTCTGGACAGAGGGAAATATTTTGCCTAACAAAGAAAAGATATGGTTGAAAGCATGATTAAACTAAGAATATGATGACGTAAGCAAGTACATGGAGATCAAAAGAACAAACAAACAAAAACATGGTAAGTGGTGAGTACAAACTTTGCATGGTCAGGGAACATTAATAAATAGGTAGATGATGTCACAGCCAAAAGCTCACATAATTCCGTACAAAATGACAAAATTGAAAGAATGATGAATGGATGAGGTGGAACAGTATATGTGCAAGAATGTTTACAGGAAGGTCACTTGGAGATAAAACCAGCAGGTGCCAGAGGGAGACAGCCAAGCCAAAGACGATCGTCAAGGCTGAAAGACGGAAAGGACAACAACAGCCCCCACAAATCGAATCTCCCATAATCAGCACCCAACCCCACGGAACCAGCTCTCACCGAACCAGCACCCACTCCCATGGAATCAAACTCTCCTGTGAACTTGCCCCACCCCAAAGACTCATCACCCATCAAACTCGGCCCACACTGGCCGACTGAATATAAGCTGACCAAAGAACCTTGAACGTGGCCTTTTCTGAATGGAGACTTTGCGCTCTTGAAAGGCCCAGCGCTGTATTGTACTTTCCTGAAGACAGAGCTTTCTGAACAAGAATTGTGATTGAACTCAACCAACCTGTGTAAGTCTAATTTCTGCTTCAGTGTCTTAGCATTTTCCTAAATCTGAAGAAATCAAACGAGCACACAGTGAGTAAATTGGATAACTGGTGATTGGCAATGACTTTTGCCGTGAGGCGCAGATAGTGCGCTCCCTAAATTGTGGACAAAATCCAACAGGTGCATGAACTCAATCTGTTCTTCAACAGATTTGATTCCGCCTCCCCCCCACCCCTTCAACTCGCTCCGCATCTTTTTCTGCCACCTTCGACACTCCAGCCCCCCCGCCAGCTCACCAACCCCCTCCCCCGGAGTCACTCTTCTGTCTCCTGTCTCCACTCCATCACCCCGGTCTTCCGACATCCCCCTCTTCTTTACAGATCTTCAGGTTCACTTCAGAAAGATCAAAGCAGGGAAGACCCCGGGCCCAGACGGCATCTGGCCGAGACTGCTCAGGGATTGTGCGGACCAGCTGAGTGGTGTGGTCAGGTACCTGTTCAACCTAAGCCTGAGCCTGAACAAGGTCCCAGTACTGTGGAAGACCTCCTGCGTGGTCCCTGTACCAAAGGTGCCATGCCCCAAGGAGCCTAACCACTTCAGGCCTATTGCCTTGACTTCCCACCTGATGAAGACTATGAAGAGGATCATCCTGGGTCACCTGCGTTCACTAGTGGGAGTGCAGCTGGACCCCCTGCAGTTTGCTTACCTGCCTGGTGTTGGGGTGGACAATGCATTGATTTATTTACTGCACAGAACACTGCTTCACCTGGAGGACAACAGGAGCACTGGGAAGATCATGTTCTTTGTTTTCTTCAGCGCTTTTAACACCATCCAGCCGTCACTGCTTAGGGTGAAGATGGAGAAGGCGGGTGTGGACCAGTGCCTGACTGCATGGACAACGGACTTCCTCACCGACCGGCCGCAGTTTGTGAGGTTACATCGCAGTGAGTCCGACGTGGTGCACTGCAGCACTGGTGTCCCCCAGGGTAGGGTGCTCCTTTCCTTTTCACCCTGTTCACGTCAGACTTTACCCACGACACCGCACACTGCCACATCCAGAAGTTCTCCGACGACATGGCCATTGTTTGAAATGTCGCAGAGGGGAACGATCTGGAATATAGGTTGGTCATCAAAGACTTTGTCAGCTGGTGTGAGCTCAACCAGCATCAGGTGAACAACACCAGCAAGACGAAGGGGTTGATTGTGAGCTTCGGGAGGACAGCACCCATCTTCACTCCAATGAACATCCAGGGATCGGACAGTGAGGTAGTGGAGAACTACAAATTCCTGGGTGTTCGCCTTAACAACAAACTGGACTGGACTGGACTGATCACACCCATATCCTGTACAAAAAGGGCCAGAGTCGCCTCCATCTGCTGAGGAGACTGAGGTCCTTCGGTGTGTGCAGGGCTCTCCTCCGGACCTTCTATGACTCTATGGTGGCCTCGGCCATCATCTACGCTGTGGTCTGCTGGGGTGGGGGCAGTAGTGACCGGGACAGGGGGGGACTGAATAAGATGCTCAGAAGAGTGAGCTCTGTTCTGGGCTGTCCCCTGGACTCCATTGAGGTTGTGGGTGAGAGGAGGACGTTGATTAAGCTTAAATCCATCATGGACAACACCTCTCACCACCTCCATGAGAGTGTGCGGTTCCTGAGTAGCTCCTTTAGCGGCAGACTTTTGCACCCTCGGTGTAGGAAGGAACGGTTCCTCAGGTCCTTCATTCCCTCTGCTGTCAGACTTTACAACATGCATGCCGCCTGATAAAATGAATGTGTTTCGTCTCTACTAGCAGCACTTGTGTTTATCCTTGTCTGTTATTTACCCTTTTTTGTAATTCTGGCACTTCTTTTATTCTTGCACTCGTATTATTATTGCACTGATATGCGCTGCTGTGACAAGTGAATTTCCCTGCTGTGGGATGAATAAAGTTCAATCAATCAGTCAAGAGTTGGTTCAGACTGAAGTCAAGTTTTTGATTTCAAAGCATGACACGTTAAATTGACTATGAAAGGGATCGTCTGATCCGAAGTCAGGTGCCTTATCCATTAGGCCACATCGCCATGTGAAATACTCCATGTTTTCAGTGTGGCCTTGATAAGACTGTTTAACGGTTCCCAACACGCAAGGATGCCCAATGTGGGAACCGAACCCACGGCCCTGAGTTTAAGAGTCTCATGTTCTCTCCACTGAGCTAACCAGGCTTTTCGACCTTGGAATTGTTTCATTTTTTCATTTTTTTTGAATGGGTTAGGGGAAATAGAGAAATGTTTTAAGTGTGGCCTCTGAAACACATCTATTGATAAGACTAAAGAATCAAAGGTTCCCGACAAGTGTGGGCTGCCCAATATGGGGATAGAACCCACAACCCTGAGATTAAGACTTGCATGCTCTACCACCTGAGCTAACCAGGCTTCTCCTATTAAGAACTGTCTCATTATTTCACTTTTTTTTAATGGGTTTGGTTCACGAAAACCAGAAGCCACGTTTTAAATCTGGCCTCTGAAACACATTCGTTGATAAGACTAAACATTTAAAGGTTCCCAACAAGTGGCAGCTGTCCAATGTTGTCTCTAGTTGGAAACCCCAGCCCGAGTTGGAAACCCTAATTGGAAACCCTTGCCCCAGTTGGAATTCCTAGTTTGAAACCCTACCCGGAGTTGGAACCCTAGTTGGAAACCCTAGCCCTAGTTGGAAATGCTGGCTCTAGTGTGCAATAGAGAAAGCATTTTTTCTTTTGGTTTTTGTCACTTTGTTGCACTGAAAATGGAGATTGGGGGGGAGTCAGCACAACAAAAAAGAAATCAGAAACCAAAACCTTCCTGACAGTATAGAAAAGAATAATAAATAATACATAGAATAAGGTTTACTGTCTGTGAAGTTGAGTTTAATTGAAATGGCCAGTGGTTGAATCAATTTTACAGTAAAATAGCTTTGTAAAACCAACTATTCATGGCCTCGGTAGCGCAGGCGGTAGCGCGTCAGTCTCGTAAACTGAAAGTCGTGAGTTCAACCCTCACACGGGGCTATGTTTTATTTAGTCCTAACCCTAACTCGAGCCCTTGTTGGAAACCCTAGCCCCAGTTGGAAACCCAACTTTGAGAATGGTCAGACAGAAGTACCTTTTTCTTTTGATGAAGTTCAGTTTGATGGAAATGGCCGGTGGTTGAATCAATTTTACAGTAAAATAGAATTTTAAGACAGGTGCCACAAATTCTCGTTGGCGCAGGCGGTAGCGCGTCAGTGTCGTAATCTGAAAGTCGAGAGTTTGATCCTCACACGGTGCATGATTTATATATATTCCAACCCTAAATCTAGCCCTACCTGTAAACCCTAGTCCTAGTTGGAAATCCTAGCCCTAGCCTAGTTAAGTTTGATCAAAATGGGCGGTGGTTGAATCAATTTTACAGTAAAAAACAATTGCACAAATTGCAAATGCATAGCCTCGTTCGCGGAAGTGGTAGTGTGTCAGTCTCATAATCTGGAGGTCGTAAATTCGACCTTCACACAGGGCACACTTTTATATAGTCCTAACTCTAGCCCGAGTTGGAAACCCTCATCCTCGTTGGAAGCCCCAGTTGGAAACCCTGGCCACAATTTGAAACCTTAGTTGGCTTCCCTAACCCGAGTTGGAAACCCTAGTTTCAGAATGCTCAGACTAAAAGTCACTTTATCTTTCTGTGAAGTTCAGTTTGATTGAAATGGCCGGTGGTTGGATCGATTTTACAGTAAAAAAGAATTGTAAAACTGTAAATGCACAGCCTCATTAATGCAGGTGCTAGCATGCCAGTCTCACAATCTAAAGGTCAAGAGTTCGGTCCTCAGGTGGGGCAGACTTTTTATATACCTAGTCCAAACTAGCCCTAACCCTAACTCTAGCCCTAGTTGGAAACCCTAGTCCTAGTTGGAAACCTTAGTTGAAAACCCTATTTTCAGTAGGGAGCAGGTTGCTCAGACTAAAATAACTTTTTCTTCTTTTAAGGGGTAGGGCAGCAAAGTAAGCAGGGATTGTGAATATCAGCAAGCACAGGTTGCTCAACTGGAGTCAAGAGAAACAAATTAAAAATTGTACATCTGTAAGGGAACGGACAGTACAGCCAAGTGCGTAGCGACGGACTTTATTGGAGAAGGGGATGATGGGAACAGCGGGCGCTGGAGCGGCGATCGGGCTGGAGAGGACAAACGATTCTGCGGGGGTTCCAAGTAGTCAAGCGGGTCCGTAGCTTCGGGACTGATGAGCAAGGCAGCATCACGGGACAGACTGACACTCAGGTCTGCGCTGGCGGCGCTGATATAGTGCTGTCCATGAGCCCGTGGCAGGTGACGGCGATTCCATTGACAGGGGGGCGTGGTCCTGTCGCCGGTGGCACCAGCACGTGACAGAACCCCCCCCACAAGGGACGGCTCCCGACGTCCCCAGGAACCAAAAACAAAACAAAAAAAACAAAAAAGGAAGGCAATTCCCCGGGCGACCAGGTGGGGGGGGTCAGCACACCGCCGAAACGTCCGACACCTCGCCAGACGCAGGATCGACGGACGCGGGAGCAGAAGACCCCGGTACCGGCGGGCAAGACCTCCCCTCGTCCCTCCTCGGGCGCCCGCGCCGAGGACCCGGTTGGTCCGGGTGGCAGCGATGGAACTCCGTGATGAGCGAACGGTCGAGTATCCAGCGGCTCGGAACCCAGGAGCGGTGCGCGTCGTCATAACCCTCCCAGTCCACGAGGTATTGGAGACCACGACTGCGCCGCCGCGATCGGAGCAGGGAGCGGACAGCGTAAGCCGGGCCCCCCTCAACGAGCTGGGGCGCCGGCGGCGGAACGGGCGCCGGCGCCAACGCGCTCTCATGGATGGGCCGCACACGGGACACGTGGAACGTGGGGTGAACCTTCATGGACTCTGGAAGGAGAAGACGGACTGCGGCCGGGCCAATCACCTTCTGAATAGGGAACGGTCCAACAAAGTGGGTCGCCAGTTTGCGGGATCCTGCTCGCAGCGGCAAATCCCGCGTCGAGAGCCACACACGCTGCCCCACTCTGTACTCCGGAGCCGGTGTCCGGTGCTTGTTCGCCTGGCGGGCATAGCCTGAAACAGAGCGGAGAAGAGTGACCCGGGCCCTCGCCCAGGCGCGATGACAACGGCGGACACAAGCCTGGGCCGACGGGCACGCCGCACCACGCTCCTGGTGGGCGAACAAGGGTGGCTGGTACCCGAAGACGCAGTGGAAAGGCGAAAGTCCAGTAGCCGAGCTGGGGAGGGAATTGTGAGCGTACTCTACCCAGGGAAGCTGTTGGACCCACCCGCGCTGGTCCCCGGCGGCCATGCATCGGAGAGACCTGCCCAGTTCCTGGTTCAGGCGCTCCGCTTGACCGTTGGACTGAGGGTGAAACCCCGAGGAGAGGCTGGCCGTGGCGCCGAGGAGTCGGCAGAACTCCGTCCAGAAGGTGGAAGCGAATTGAGGTCCTCGGTCTGACACGATGTCCTGTGGGAGACCGTGGTGGCGAAACACCTCCCGCACCATGATGGACGCCGTCTGCTTCGCAGATGGGAGCTTAGGCAGAGGGATGAAATGCGTCATTTTGCTAAAACGGTCCACCACCGTGAGGACCACCGTGTTTCCCTCAGAGGGGGGGAGGCCCGTGACAAAGTCGATCGACAGGTGAGACCAGGGACGCTGGGGGACCGGCAAGGGTTGAAGCAGCCCGGCCGGAGGACGAGTAGACGTCTTGTAGCGGTTACAAATTGAGCAGGCTCTGACGTAATCGCTGGTGTCCACTTGCCAGGTGGGCCACCAGAAACGCTGTGCCACCACGTACCTCGTGCGTGCCGCGCCGGGATGACAGGCCAGGCGTGAGTCGTGCGCCCATTGCAGCACGGACGACCGCAGACCTTCAGGGACGAACAGGCGACCCTCCGGGCAGTTGCTGGGGCCGGGTTGATCGCGTGATGCGGCTTCCACTTGGCGTTCGATCTCCCATGTAAGAGCCGCCACCCGAACTGAACTCGGGAGGATAGTGGGAGGCGGACCCTGTCCCTCCTCCCCCCCAGGAAACAAACGCGACAGGGCGTCCGCCTTCGCGTTACGGGAACCCGGTCTATAGGAAAGAGAGAACTCAAACCGGTCAAAGAACAGAGCCCACCGTGCTTGTCTTGCGTTCAGCCTCTTGGCCGATCGCAGATACTCCAAGTTGCGGTGGTCGGTCCAGACGATGAACGGAGTGGTGGCGCCCTCCAGCCAATGCCGCCACTCCTCCAAGGCCAACTTGACGGCGAGGAGCTCCCGATTCCCGATGTCATAGTTTCGTTCCGAGGCCGACAGACGGCGAGAAAAGAAGGCGCACGGGTGGAGGCGATCGTCTTGGTGGCTACGTTGAGACAGCACCGCCCCGACACCCACGTTCGAGGCGTCCACCTCTACCACGAACTGTCTGTCGGGATCGGGAACCCTGAGGATGGGAGCGGATGTGAACCTCCTCTTAAGCTCCTGAAATGCCCGTTCTGCCCGTTCCGTCCATTTGTACGGGGAGGCGGGGCTGGTAAGGGAGGTGAGGGGCGCGGCCACTGTGCTGTATCCACGGATAAAACGGCGATAAAAGTTCGCGAACCCTAAGAACTGTTGCAGTCGCTTGCGTGTTTCGGGAACAGGCCATGACGTGACCGCTTGCACCTTCCCAGGGTCCATCTCGATGGATCCCTCACGCACCACATAGCCGAGGAATTTGACAGAGGAGGCGTGGAACTCGCACTTCTCCGCCTTCACGTAGAGCGAATTCTCAAGGAGACGGCGCAGCACCGCCCGTACATGCTTGATGTGCTCAGGGAGCGAGCGTGAGAAAATGAGGATGTCGTCTAAATAAACGAACACAAATTTGTCCAGCATGTCTCGTAGCACGTCATTAATCAGTGACTGGAAAACCGCTGGGGCGTTGGTGAGCCCAAACGGAACCACCAAGTACTCGTAGTGTCCGCTCGGGGTGTTGAAAGCCGTCTTCCACTCGTCTCCCTCCCGGATGCGGATTAGGTGGTAGGCGTTGCGAAGATCCAGCTTGGTGAAAATGGTGGCTCCCTGAAGGCTCTCGAAGGCGGAAGACAGAAGAGGCAGAGGGTATCGGTTCTTCACAGTGATCTCGTTTAGTCCCCGGTAGTCGATACACGGGCGTAGCGTGCCCTCCTTCTTCTTCACGAAGAAGAACCCCGCTCCCGCAGGTGAAGAGGACGGTCGTATGATACCGGCTGCCAGGGACTCCCGGATGTATTCCTCCATAGCCCGGCGCTCAGGAGCGGACAGGGAGTAGACGCGTCCTTTGGGAGGGAAGGTGCCGGGTAACAGCTCGATAGCGCAGTCGTAGGACCGGTGTGGAGGAAGAGAAGTGGCCCTGGCTTTACTAAAAACCTCCTTGAGCTCGTGATAAAACGCTGGGACATTGGGGATGTCGGGACTGTACCTCGGCGGGGCTCTGCTGAGTGGGCTGGTGGCCGCCTTCAGGCACGCCTGATGGCAGCGTTCGCTCCACTGCCGAACAACCCCCACCTCCCAGTCCAGCACCGGGTTGTGCTGCCGCAACCAAGGGTGCCCCAGTATGAGCTGCTGTCCTGGGAGGGAGAGAAGAAAAAACTGGATGGTCTCGTGGTGATTGCCCGAGAGCAGTAACTTAATTGGTTCCGTCACGAAAGCCACCTCGCCGATCAGACGGCCATCAATGGCACGTGCGGGAATAGACGGGCTCAGAGGGAGGAAGCCGACACCCCACTTGCGTGCCAGGCTAATGTCCATGATGTTCCCCTCCGCGCCGGAATCCACCAAGGCCGCCACGTTCTGGTCGCCCGCCGCGAGCTGGACGCGTGCCTGTAGCGTGAGCGTGCTGGGGCTGGGAGAGCCGGTGCTGGTCGAGCTCACGCGGATCCCCCGACGCCGCGTGAGCTCCGGCCTCTTTAACGGGCACCCCGCTACCCGATGGCCCCCCTCCCCACAGTAAAAACACAAGCCCAGTGAGGGGCGTCGACGGTGCTCCTCCGAGGGAACCCGAGCCCCTCCCAGATCCATGGGCTCGGCGGGTGGTGTGGTTGGCGGGTCCCCAGCAGACGGAGGAATGTGACCACACGGGTTTCGCGGGGACCTCCTCTCCCGATCGCGCCGCCGCGTCTGGATCCGCCGGTCTACTCGGGCCGCCAAGTCCATCGCGCCCCTCAGGGTTCGCGGGCGATCGTACGCAACCAGTCCATCTTTCATGTACTCAGCGAGTCCGTTTAGGAAGGTGCTAACGAGCGCCGGCGTGTTCCATCCGCTGCTGCCGGCCAACGTCTGGAACTTAAGGGCGTACTCTGCGACCGATCGGCTACCTTGACGCAGCGTCGCCAGTTCCTCGGCGGCGTCCTCGGCGGCGGATCCCAGGTCGAACAGGCGGAGCAATTCCTCCGCGAAGGCGTCGAAGGAATCGCAAGCCGGGGCCATCCTTTCATATTCGGCCAGGCCCCACAGCCGCTCCTCGCCCGTGAGGTGGGTTAGGACGAACCCGACCTTGGCTGATTCCGACGAAAACGTGATTGGCTGGAGGCTGAACATTATGCGGCAGTTCGTCACGAATGCCCTCACGTGCTTGGGATCGCCGTTAAACTTCTCGATGTTGCCAAGGCGGGGCTCCGGGACGTCCACGAGCGTCCTGGCCTCGGCAGACGAGCGGTGCGGGGGTACCGTGACAGCCGGGGACGCAGCCACCGACAGTCTCTGGAGGGCTTGGGCCATCTCCTGCAGCTGTAGCTGTTGCTGCTGACCAACCTTGATCAGGTGCCGGATGTCGGCAGACAGGCTGCTGACGGCGGTCTCGGCTCGCTCCAGTCGACTCAATGCCGTCTCGTCGTTCGCTCGCTGCATAGCGTTGGTCAGTCTGTACTGTAAGGGAACGGACAGTACAGCCAAGTGCGTAGCGACGGACTTTATTGGAGAAGGGGATGATGGGAACAGCGGGCGCTGGAGCGGCGATCGGGCTGGAGAGGACAAACGATTCTGCGGGGGTTCCAAGTAGTCAAGCGGGTCCGTAGCTTCGGGACTGATGAGCAAGGCAGCATCACGGGACAGACTGACACTCAGGTCTGCGCTGGCGGCGCTGATATAGTGCTGTCCATGAGCCCGTGGCAGGTGACGGCGATTCCATTGACAGGGGGGCGTGGTCCTGTCGCCGGTGGCACCAGCACGTGACAACATCAGATGAAAAATGTGCCTCTTTCTTTTGGCTTTTGTCACTGACATTTGGGGTCACCACAACAAAGATCAAAACAGCACACAAACAGTTTACCTATATTTTCCTCTTTCAATTTGATGATACACTAGACATGAATACCTGTTTAGATTTGAAATCTTATCCATTAGGCCAGATAGCCATACAGGAAATTCTGACAAGTGATAGCAGTGCAATGATTTTTGAGCATATACAGTAAATCTACAGCCTAGATTCAAGTGGAGTTAACTGACTGGATCAGAAGATTAAGGGGTTCAAGTCCCTTCGTTGTCAATTTAATGAATGTCAAGAGGAAAGTAGCCTAGTGGATAATGTGTCTAACATTAAATAATAGTTTTTATTTTGTTTCTGCATTACCCAATACATCTCCTTCACATTGTGACACATTCTCCCATTATCTGTCTGTGTTAGGTAGAGAAAAAGATTTTAAAGGAAAGGTAAGTATTGTTGTGTTGTGTTTTGTTGTATTGTGTGTTGTCATTACCGTATTTTCTGGACTATAAGTCACGTTTCTCTTCATAGTTTGGGTGGGGGGGCGACTTATACTGAGGAGCAACTTATACGTGATTTTTTGTCACAAATTTTCAAAATAAAAAAAAAAAAACGAAAAATGGATAAACGAACCGTGATGTAGCAAGGGATTACTGTAGTTTGAACTGCAAGTGACATCAGCGGCGCGGCGGTTGTTTACTTAAAGGACAAAGGATTCGATCACGGGATGACGAAGATGACGAAGGGCCCCATGTACTACCGGCATCTTTAGTGGCTTTGCTTGTAAGTGACACAGAGGACGAAGAGTTTTTTTTTTTTTTTCCCAATGATCATCACACACACATCTGGGTGTGGTGAGATTTGTCCTCTGCATTCAACCCATCCCCGTGTGATTTTGATCCATCCCCTGGGGGAGAGGGGAGCAGTGAGCAGCAGCGGTGCCGCGCTCGGGAATCATTTGGTGATCTAACACCCAATTCCACCCCTTAATGTTGAGTGCCAAGCAGGGAGGCAATGGATCCCATTTTTATAGGTATGACCCGGCCGGGGTTTGAACCCACAACCTTCCAGTCTCAGGGCGGACACTCTACCACTAGTTTGAAGGATTTAATGATTTGGAGTGACACAGAAGGTTTGAAAAACTATTATATGTTTCACGCACACCCGGTCCTATTCTATGGAGCTCTCTTCCACCTCTGTGGCTGGAAGTGCCACCTCCAGGGATGGAAGTCCACGCCGCCACACGCCTGGAAGTCGATGCCGGTGCTTGGGGCTGTGTGGCGGTGAACTGTTTATGTTATTGTTATTTGATATATTTGTTATTTTCAAAACTTGTTCAGGAAAAAAAATATTATTCAGTGGTAATGTTGGACGTTTTCAATAAATACAAATTCATACAGTTTTAGGGTTCTCAGGTTAAAAAAGGCAATGCATGCACGGGGGCCCCCAGGGCTGCGTGCTCAGTCCATTGCTCTGCATGACTGCACTGCGACCTACAGCGACAACCGCATAGTGAAGTTTGCTGACGACACGACTCTGGTGGGTCTCATCACGAAGGGCGACGAGACTCGGTACAGGTCGGAAGTTGACCTTCTGACCATGTGGTGCAGGGACAACAACCTCCTGCTGAACGTCAATAAGACCAAGGAAATCGTTGTTGACTTCCGGAAGGGTCACACAACACACCTGCCGCTGATCATCGACGGTGCTGTGGTGGAGTGGGTGAGCTGCACCAAGTTCCTGGGGGTGCACATCAGTGAGGACCTCTCCTGGTCCGCAAACACCTCGTCACTGGCAAATAAAGCTCAGCGCCGCCTGTACTTCCTGCGGAAGCTCAGGCGTGCATGTGCTCCTCAGGCAGTCCTGTCTACATTATACCGTGGCACCATTGAGAGCGTCCTCACCAGTTGCATCGCTGTCTGGGGTGGTAACTGCACTGAACAGAACTTGAAGGCCCTGCAGCGCATAGTGAATACGGCTGGTAAGATTATTGGTGCTTCGCTCCCCTCCCTGAAGGACATTTACACCTCCCATCTCGCCCGCAAGGCAACCTCGATTGCCAGAGATGTGAGTCACCCGGCTCACTCTTTGTTTGACCTTCTGCCCTCTGGGAAGAGGTATAGGAGCCTGCGCTCCCGCACCACCAGACTCGCCAACAGCTTCTTTCTCCAGGCTGTTAGGGCCCTGAACTCGCTACCCCCTTCTGCGTAGCGTGCGGCACTGTTGCGCTATTTTCTGGAATGTCTGCTGTACGCACACTTGCTCCTTTTTTTGCTCCTCTTATTTATTTATTTATTTATTTGTTGTGTTATTTATTCATTATTTATTCAGCACGCTTTTGTTATACTTGTTTACTTGTTTGTCTGTTGTGGGCCATGTCTTGTCACCATGGGATAGGGGGGAACGAACTTTCGGTTTCTTTGTATGTCTTCGGCATGTGGACAAATTGACAATAAAGCTGACTTTGACTTAAACAGTTCTACGAATCCTGTTTCATCCACTGAGTGTGTATGTGTGCCACACGTTTTTAGCAATTAAGCCCGTGACTGAAGATGGCGTGTGCGGTAAAGACGTCGGCCCATGATCAAGAAGGTGGTTCACCCCATGTAAGGCTCAGCCATTGCACTACGGTTGTGCTGACCTCTGCAAATTCCCCTACTGTGTGAATCTTGACTGCATTATTTCTGGTAGTGGGGGACTGTGTTCGCGCTCTCCTCTGGTCTTTCTGATGAAAACAAAAATTAAGCGCAGTAGTATGCACATGGAGTTTAAGTCTGCGATGCTGTGACACACTGAACGCTTTTGATTATGTAATTAACTGTACTCTGGAACTGTGTGTCAGGGTTCTCCAGATTATCCTTATCGTATGATTATGTTGGAATGCAGCCTGTAATAAATAACCTAGCTAGATTAGTTTTATGCTCATGTTGGAATGCAACCTGTGATAAATAACCTAGCGTGTCCCATCCTACACAAAGTCGTAAAACACCCCTTGCTATGTTTTGACTAGAGGTCAAGGGCTTTCTCTATTCAGTCCACTCTTACCCCCACCCTGTTTCTCTTAATAAAAATGCTCTTGCAGGAGGCGAGAGTCAGACCTCCATTCGAACATCGCTGTACGCACAGCGACGAATGGACTCTCCACCTGCAGGTGTCTAAAAGGACTTACTCGTCTCCCGTGTGGTTCTTGCAAAATAAGTTGGACTGAGCGAATCTCTAACACTGTGCATTTGCTCGCTAAACTGTATTCACCAAATTAGCAAATGCAAAATAATATGTAATTACCACGTTCCTGACTCGTCATATGATATGAACGTATCAAAACCTTTTTGTCGGCTGTAGGTCTGTCTTTTTAAGAATGCGCCCGATTGTTGTTCCTCATACATCACAAGTATGGATTTCTAGAAAACAACTTTTACTTTCTAAAGTAAAATGACAGAAATATTTTCAAATGTCAAATATCAAACGCCACCAACGCAGTGGAGGTGAATTACACTCCAAACCATGCCAGCAACGTCAAAAGCCTCAATTATTTGCGACACAAGGGAGACATAGAGCATTTCTGAAGTTTGAAAAATCATTTGAGAAATTACGATCGTATTTTGTTTCCCGATTTGTGTTGAATAAAGTTATGAAATTACAAATTTTCAAATAAAACACAGGGATGGGATCATTTCCCGTTCTCTCAGACCAAAAGTACACGTTCCAAGACATACAACTGTTTTTACCATCAATAATCAAAATAGACGCCCAATATAATTGAAAGAACGAGCGCCATCAGTGTTCGATCAGATACCTACAAACCTGTGCGCCAACAATGTTTAAAGTAAGTGAGACATTAATAAACACAAAATACTCGTTTAAACATTCTATTTTGCTTGAGTCCTTGTAAGTAGAGTAAATCCATCAACTTCTATTGTTTGTATTAGAAGGAATGGTTGCTGCAATTTGAGTGTGAGACCGCCTGTGAATTTAGTGAGACCAGCAGTGGGGTGGCCCGTTTTGACTCAGATTTTCAGATCACTCGTTTCTCTTCAGATCGAATAAATCTTTCGCCTTTTACTAAAGATTTCTGTGGAGAGGAACAATAAAGAGTATACCATTTCCGTGGAGAGGAACAATAAGAGTATATCTCAATTTGTTGATGCTCTGCAAAAGAATACCAATATTGCAACGGATAGCCGCCTATATCATACTCCGTGCAACAATCATACGTTCACATAATTCATACCGGCACGTGTGAACATGTTCACATAAACAGAGAAATTATGCCGAGTGCAGACAGACAATCACGTTTAAAACCTCGTTTATCATCCATCCATTTATCCATCCTATTCCGCTTATCCGGGTTGGGTCGAGGGGGAGACAGCTTTAGGAGGGACTCCCAGGCTTCCCTCTCCCCAGCCACTTCATCCAACTCAACCCGGGGAATCCCAAGGCGTTCCCAGGCCAGCCGAGAGACATAGTCTTTCCAGCACGTCCTGGGTCGCCCGCGAGGTCTCCTACCGGTGGGACATGTCCGGAACACTTCCAAAGGGAGGCGTCCAGGAGGCATCCTGATGAGATGCCTGAGCCACCTCATCTGGCTCCTCTCACCGTAGAAGAGCAGCGGCTCTACTCCGAGTCCCTCCCGGATGACCAACCTTCTCAAGGGAGAGCCCGGACACCCTGCAGAGGAAACTCATTTCGGCCGCTTGTATTCTGGATCTCGTTCTTTTGGTCACGACCCAAAGCTCGTGACCATAGTTGAGGGTAGGAGCGTAGATCGACCGGTAAATTGAGAGCTTTGCCTTTTGTCTCAGCTCTCTCTTCACCACGACGGATTAGTACAGAGTTCGCATTACTGCCGACGCTGCACCAAACCGCCTGTCGATCTCGCGCTCCATCCTGCTCTCACTCGTGAACAAGACCCAAAGATACTTGAACTCCTCCACTTGGGGCAGGATCTCATCCCCGATCCGGAGAGGGCATCCCACCCTTTTCCGACCGAGGACCATGGCCTCGGATTTGGAGGTGCTGACCCTCATCCCGACCACTTCACACTCGGCTGCGAACCACCCCAGTGAGAGCTGGAGATCACGGCTTGAAGAAGCCAACAGCACCACGTCATCTGCAAAAAGCAGAGACGCAATGCTGAGGTCCCAGAACTGGACCCCCTCAACGCCTTGGCTGCGTCTAGAAATTCTGTCCATAACCATTATGAACAGAATCGATGACAAAGGGCAGCCTTGGCAGAGTCCAGCCTTCACTGGGAAAGAATCTGACTTACTGCCGGAAATGCGGACCAAACTCTGGCATTGGTGATACAGGGACCAAACCGCCCTTATCAGTTGGCTCAGCACCCCGTACTCCCGAAGCACCCTCCACAAAACTTCCCGAAGGACACGATTGAACCCCTCCTCCAAGTCCACAAAACACATGTGGACAGGTTGGGCGAACTCCCATGCCCCCTCGAGGATCCTGCCCAGGGTGTAGAGCTGGTCCACTGTTCCATGGCCAGGACAAAAGCCACACTGCTCCTCCTTAATCCAAGGTTCGACCTCCCGACAGACCATCATCTCCAGCACCCCTGAATAGACCTTACCAGGGAGGCTGAGGAGTGTGATTCCCCTATAGTTGGAACACAACCTCCGGTCTCCCGTCTTAAAGAGGGGAACCACCACCCCAGTCTGCCAATCCAGAGGCACCGTCCCCGATGTCCACGCAATGCTGTAGAGGCGTGTCAGCCATGATAGTCCCATAACATCCAGAGCCTTTAAAAACTCTGGGCGGATCTCATCCACCCCCGGGGCCATGCCCCAGAGGACTTTTTTGATTACCTCAGTGAGTTCGACCCCAGAGATTGGAGAGTCCACCTCAGAGTCTCCAGGCCCTGTTTCCACAATGGAAGGCGTGTCGGTGGAATTGAGGAGGTCTTCAAAGTACTCTCCCCACCGACTCACGACGTCCCGTGTCGAGGTCAGCAGCACGTCATCTCCAGTGTAAACAGTGTTGACGGTGCACTGGTTCTCCCTCCTGAGACGCCGGATGGTGGACCAGAATTTCCTCGAAGCCGTCCGGAAGTCATTCTCCATGGCCTCGCCAAACTCCTCCCACGCCCAGCTCGGGCTCCTTTTCAGTCAGAGAGGCGATATTCCATGTCCCAAGAGTCAGCTTCTGCAGCCAGGGATCGGTCCGCCAAGGTCCCTGCCTTTTTCCGCCGCCCATTTTGCACTGCACCCGACCCCTTTGGCCCCTCCGGCAGGTGGTGAGCCCATGGGAAGGGGGACCCATGTTTCCTTTTCGGGCTGTGCCCAGCCGGGCCCCGTGGGCGAAGGCCTGGCCACCAGACGCTCGCCTTCGAGCCCCACCTCCACGCCTGGCTCCAGATGTGGGGCCCGGTGACCCGCGTCCGGGCGAGGGAAAACAAAATCCATTTATGTTTTTCTTCATAAGGGGCTTGTGAGAGCCGTGCTTTGTCTGGCCCTTCACCTAGGATCCGTTTGCCATGGATGACCCTACCAGGGACATGAAGCCCCAGACAACATGGCTGCTAGGATCATTGGGGCGTGCAAACCCCTCCTCCACGGTAAAGTGATGACTAACGAAGGGGCTTCGTTTATCAATGCAGTTTAACTTCTGGTGGGATCCATTTGAATTGGCACATGCCAGTCTATTGTAATTTGGCAAAAAATATTGTTTTTAAATAAAAACCAATAACCAACCCTGTCAATTGCACAAGCACTCCTCTTTACTGTTCACAAGCACAATCACAAGTACAAGTCGTCTTCATCCATAAGCACATGAGTCTTTCCTTGTTAAAACACAGCAGCCCTACAAAAAAATGTTCCATCAACTTTTAGTGTCTTAATAGACAATGATGGTATTTATTTAAATATTGAAACAAAATATCTACCTCCTTCAATGTTACACGTGAATGCACATACAGAGAGAAGTTTTATTCATTTTGATAAGGCTACATGAAGCAAAATATAAAGGTGAATACACACTGTTTTCGTGCACCATTTTAGCCCAATTCCATCATTTCCTTGTCTGTCTGTGCCTCCTTACCAGCAAATTTCTGGAAGTCCACATGGCGTCTTTGATGGCAGCAAAAGTGAGCCACTGCTTTGTAAAGTCTTCTTGCTTGATTTTCAACGGGCTCACCCCATAGAGTACAAGGTTCAAGATTCAAGATTCAAGAGTTTTTTATTCGCCATGTTTGAGCGTGCCAAACAAGGAATTTGACTTCGGTAAATCACAGCCTCTGTTCAACATTTAGGTGACTAACAACAACATGTGAAAAATGAAAGATATTCTCAAACATCCCCTGATCTTAAACTGATCTTAAACTCCCAAGAGGGCAAGGAAAAACTCATAACTCCAGCTAGGGGAAATGAGAAACCTTGAGAAGAGACCACAGATGGGAGGGTCCCTCTTCTAGGATGACCAGGCTGCAATGGATGCAGAGAGGACACATAGTACAAACAGTGTAAACAAAAAAGGTGTGGAAAGCGGGATGTTATTGCACAGTAATGACTCTGAGACTCTAAGAGTGGTGTGAGTTCATCAGAGTGACAGCCTGGGGGAAGAAGCTGTCTCTGTGTCTGCTGGTTTTAGTGTACAGAGCTCTATAACGGCGTCCGGAGGGGAGTAGTTCAAACAGGCTGCAACCTGGGTGCGAAGGGTCTGTTGAGATGTTGATGTCTGCATTCAACACTTCCCTTGCCGGGAACTGCAGGTCGCCCACAGGTATACGGCAGCCATGAACTACCTGAGCAGGTGCCACACTGACTCCTGGGCGCCACAGGCAGGTCGGGGGCACGTTGAGAGCGCTGATATGCCCCGGGAGTGCATAACGGACCTGACTGGGAGGCCATCATGGGCCACCATCCACGACAGGTCCCAACAAGTTTGTTTCGAGAGGGCGGGGTGGTTGACGTTGTGCCAAACTGTTGTGGGCTTGCCGAATGCGGGTCCGAGCACTGGACAAACCACTTCCCGCTGTACGACAGAGATCATAGATCTGTGACTTGTTAAAATTTCACTATTTTCTTGCTCTAATTTAAAGTTCTTCAAAAACTTTTTGGTGAAGAAATAAGAAGGTGGCGCGTTAAAAGACACAGGAATTCATTGGTCGATGGGTATTAGCTTTAGTTTCCGGAGGTATGTGTCACGTCTCGCCCTGCTCCACTATGTGTCTGTCTTGGTTTCTGTCTGTGTGCTCGCCCCTCCCCTCCTGTGTGCCCATTAACAGTGTGATTGTTCCCACCTGCCTCTCGTTACCTGTCGTGTATAAAAGTCCTGTCTGCCCCTCTCTCCCGGTCGGATCATTGGTTTTGGTCATTGGTTTTGGTCATTGGTTTTGGTTCCTGTCGTTCGGTGTGTCGTCCTGTCTTGGTGCCATCATGTCCTGCTGTCTTCTTGTTCCACGTCCCGGTCAGTCAGTCAAGTTATTGTTTAAGTCATGTCAGTTTACCGAGTCTGTATTTTGAGTTGCTTCAATAAACCCTGGTCCAAGCTGCACTTGGTCGTCCTGCTCCATGCTCCACCACCCGACCGTGACAGAATGATCCGACCATCACAACGACCAGCGCTTGGACCCCCCTCCACCACCAGCTCCCGCTGCGACGCCCGATCGTCGTCCGAGCTTGTTCCAGCGCCATGGGCTTGCAGCTGCCATCGGACTTCGCTCCCGCGACGCCGGACCCGCGGCCGCCATCGGAGTTCCTCCCGGCACCATCGCCTCTGCGAGCGTCATCGGACTTGGCTCCCGCGACGCCGGACCCGCGGCCGCCATCGAAGTTCCTCCTGGCACCATCGCCTCTGCGACCGTCATCGGACTTCGCTGCCGCGACGCCGGACCCGCGGCCGCTATCGGAGTGCCCCCCGGCGCCATCGGACTCGCGGCCACCACCGGGCTCCATCCCAGCGTTGCAGGACCTGCGGGCGTCGCCAGATTTCGGGCCAGCTGCGCCGGACCCGCGATCGTCCCTGGCCCCACTCCCACTGCTGCGGCGCGTGATGGCTCTTGCCGCCGCGCACAGCCCCGCCTTCCGAATGCCGCCGATCACGGTACGGACTTTGTGAGTGGCCGCCGATCGCGGTACAGACTTCCGGAGTCGCCGCCAATTGCCGTACGGACTTCCTGAGTTGCCGCCGATCGCGGCACAGACTTCCCAAGTCGCCGCCCTAGTGCGGTTGTGTTTCCCCGAGTTTCCGCGGAGTGCGGTTCTGTTTCCCCAAGTCGCCGCCCCTGTGCGGTTGTGTTCCCCAATTCGCTGCCCGAGCGCGGTTCTGTTCCCCGAAGTCGCCGCCCGAGTGCGGTTCTGTTCCCCAAGTCACCGCCAGAGTGCGGCTCTGTCCCCTAGGTCACCGCCAGAGTGCGGCTCTGTCCCCTAGGGCGCCACCGGAGTGCGGTTCTGTCCCCTAAGTCACCGCCAGAGTGCGGCTCTGTCCCCTAGGTCACCGCCAGAGTGCGGCTCTGTCCCCTAGGGCGCCGCCGGAGTGCGGTTCTGTCCCCTAGGTCACCGCCAGAGTGCGGATCTGTCCCCGCAGTCGCCGCCAGAGTGCGGATCTGTCCCCGCAGTCGCCGCCCGAGTGCGGATCTGTCCCCGCAGTCGCCGCCCGAGTGCGGTTCTGTCCCCCAAGTCGCCGCCCGAGTGCGGTTCGGTTCCCCAAGTCGCCGCCCGAGTGCGGTTCGGTTCGCCAAGTCGCCGCCCGAGTGCGGTTCGGTTCCCCAAGTCGCCGCCCGAGTGCGGTGCGGTTCGGTTCGGTTCCCCAAGTCGCCGCCCGAGTGCGGTGCGGTTCGGTTCCCCAAGTCGCCGCCCGAGTGCGGTTCGGTTCCCCAAGTCGCCGCCCGAGTGCGGTTCGGTTCCCCAAGTCGCCGCCCGAGTGCGGTGCGGTTCGGTTCCCCAAGTCGCCGCCCGAGTGCGGTGCGGTTCGGTTCCCCAAGTCGGCGCCCGAGTGCGGTGCGGTTCGGTTCCCCAAGTCGCCGCCCGAGTGCGGTGCGGTTCGGTTCCCCAAGTCGCCGCCCGAGTGCGGTTCGGTTCCCCAAGTCACCGCCCGAGTGCGGTGCGGTTCGGTTCCCCAAGTCGCCGCCCGAGTGCGGTGCGGTTCCCCAAGTCGCCGCCCGAGTGCGGTGCGGTTTGGCTCCCCTAGTTTTTTTTTTTTTTTTTTTGGGACGTCGGGAGACGTCCCTTGTGGGGGGGGGGGGTTCTGTCACGTCTCGCCCTGCTCCACTATGTGTCTGTCTTGGTTTCTGTCTGTGTGCTCGCCCCTCCCCTCCTGTGTGCCCATGATCAGTGTGATTGTTCCCACCTGCCTCTCGTTACCTGTTGTTAGGGTTTTCCAGGTTATCTTTATCATAGGATTATGTTGGAATGCAACAGGCAATAAATACCTTACCTTGTCCTCCTTATCACAACATCGTAAAACATCCCCTGAGATGTTTAGACTAGAGGACAAGGGCTTTCTATTCAGCCCACTCATACCCCCACTCTGTTCCTCCTAATAAATATGCCCTTGCAGGAAGGAGACCTTTCAGACTTCATTCGATAATCGCTGTTCAGACAGCGACGAATGGACTCTCCACCTGCAGGTGTCTAAAAGAACTTGCCTTGTCTCTTGTGGTTCTTGCAAAATAAGTTGGAGTGAGCAAATCTCTAACACCTGTCGTGTATAAAAGTCCTGTCTGCCCCTCTCTCCCTGTCGGATCATTGGTTTTGGTCATTGGTTTTGGTCATTGGTTTAGGTTGCTGTCGTTCGGTGTGTCGTCCTGTCTTGGTGCCGTCATGTCCTGCTGTCTTCTTGTTCCACGTCCCGGTCAGTCAGTCAAGTTATTGTTTAAGTCATGTCAGTTTACCGAGTCTGTATTTTGAGTTGCTTCAATAAACCCTGGTCCAAGCTGCACTTGGTCGTCCTGCTCCATGCTCCACCACCCGACCGTGACAGTATGAGCCCATCCAGAATCGTGTCATTGCTTGGCTTTTCGATGCATTTGGTGTAACGAGCGCGCTTCGCAGGTGCAGGGCAACATATCTGCTTCCGAGGAAGAGTTTTAAGTTCGGGACTCCTTCTCCTCTGTTTTTTTTTTCTTTTTCTTCATGGTGTCCCTCTTCAGTCCCTCTGACTTGGATTTCCAGGTGAAGTAAAAAATGGCTCGGTCCAATTCTAAAAGCAACTTACTTGCTGGGATGAAAACAGAACTGATTAGTAAAAGCAAGGGTAAAATCACCACTTTTATGGTTAAAATTCTCTCTTCTACGGTCAGCTCTCTTAATCCCCCAAACCCAAGAACAGATACTACACTTGATCTTAGCCAAAAGGCAGAGAAGCGATGGAGTATGCGAGTGAGGGACTCGCTTACAGGCTTCCCCGTCTACCCATTCTCACCAACGGTTTGTTAGAATAGGCCTCTTTGGCACATGTGATTAGCTAGTGAGCTTGAGCTATGCCATTATATCGCTGTAACACTTCTCTTGCTTTATTAGCTTTCTCTACTCTATGAAACCCTTTGCACATATGTAGAAGTCGCTCTCGGTTAAGATGACAAGGTCACACATTATCACACAGGCTAGGCAGTCGCCTCCTTGCAGGAAGGCGGCCAGAGTAGTATAAGAGCAGGAACCTTGGCGCTGGGAGAGGAACCTTCTTCTGCATCTCGCAGAAAGGGCTCCACAGCTGTGCAGCAATCATTTTGGCATACATTAAATAGTTAAACTGTGAAGGCTTTCTCTTGGTAATTACTGTTAGCATATCGAGCATTAAAGATAAAGAACTGGGAACAAACCTAACAGGTTACAGTACGGAACAGAGTGCTGCTCTAATGGGCACTAAAAAATCGGCAAACTTGTCTGATGACTTATTTGTTCACTCTTCTTCATCCGCAGTAATGCATGTAGTAGTTCACGAGGCATATATGTGTCCCCTTTGACCAGTCTCTCTCCAAATACACAGTGTAGATACCTATTAAAATGGTAGACCCGATGAACATGAAAGGCAAAGATTGAGAATTTGCCAAGAACTTTCCAGGGTCATCATATGTACAACGGCTGCGCCAAAAAGAGTCAGGCCAGAAGAATAGAGCGGAACTAACACAAGATTTGAACGCACGCCTTAGTAGAGACTGAGAGCCTAAATCCAGCGCTTCAGCGACACTACCTACCAACTGCAGTTTCAACATTGAATTTTGTTGACATTTCTAATAAAATGTGAAAGTGGATAAAAAGTTGGTTTCTCCACCAGCATCCAGGTTAGTGCTGCCCGACTGAGCTTTGTTCATAATGTAATGAATAATATGAGTGACAGTCAGAATCCAGTTACGAGTTGGAACCGAATGCTTGTTAGCCGATTAGAGGACTTGATGAATTGCTAGCACTGAGCAGCAGAGTGGCGCAGCGGGAGCGTGCTGGGCCCATAACCCAGAGGTGGATGGATCAAAACCATCCTCTGCTGTTTGTCTGGTTTGGACCTTCTTTCAAGTCATGCTTTTGAGAAAAAATGTCGTGCGCATTATCTTTTCCACACGTTGGTTGTGCTGCACCTGGAGGCGGGGCTCGAAGGCGAGCGTCTGGTGGCCGGGCCTTCGCCCATGGGGCCCGGCCGGGCACAACCCGAAAAGGAAACGTTGGTCCCCCTTCCCATGGGCTCACCACCTGTGCGAGGGGCCAAAGGGGTCGAGTGCAGTGTGAGCTGGGCGGTGGCCAAAGGCAGGGACCTTGGCGGTCTGATCCCCGGCTGCAGAAGCTAGCTCTTGGGACATGGAATATCACCTCTCTGGCTGGAAAGGAGCCCGAGCTGGTGTGCGAGGCAGAAAAATTCTGACTAGATATAGTCGGACTAGCCTCCACGCACAGTTTGGGTTCCGGTAGAAGCCCTCTCGAGAGGGGCTAGACTCTCTTCCACTCTGGAGTTGCCCACGGTGAGATGTGTCGAGCAGATGTGGTGGGTATACTTATTGCCCCCCCGGCTGGGCGTCTGCACATTTGGGTTCACCCCGGTGAACGAGAGGGTAGCTTCCCTCCGCCTTCAGGTGGGGGGACGGGTCCTGACTGTTGTTTGTGTCTATGCCCACCCTTCTTGGAGTCCCTGGAGGAAGTGCTGGAGAGCGCTCCTTCTGGGGACTCCATCGTTCTACTGGGTGACTTCAATGCTCACGTGGGCAATGGCACCAGGACTTTGTAGTTGTGTCATCAGATTTGCGGCCGCATGTTTTGGACACTCGGGAGAAAAGAGGGGCGGAGCTGTCAACTGATCACCACCTGGTGGTGGGTTGGCTCCGATGGTGGGGGAAGATGCTGGTCCGACCTGGCAGACCCAAACACTCTGTGACGGTCTGCTGGGAACGTCTGGCAGAATCTCCTGTCAGGAAGAGCTTCAACTCCCACCTCCGGCAGAGCTTTTCCCACGTCCCGGGGGAGGCGGGGGACATTGAGTCTGAGTGGACCATGTTCCGCGCCTCCATTGTTGAGGCGGCCGACCGAAGCTGTGGCAGTAAGGTCGTTGGTGCCTGTCGTGGCGGCAATCCCCGAACCCGCTGGTGGACACCGGCGGTAAGGGATGCTGTCAAGCTGAAGAAGGAGTCCTATCGGGCCGTTTTGGCCTGCGGGACTCCGGAGGCAGCTGACAGGTACCGGATGGCCAAGCGGAACGCAGCTTCGGCGGCTGCTGAGGCAAAAACCCGGGCGTGGGAGGAGTTTGGTGAGGCCATGGACAATGACTTCCGGACGGCTTCGAGGAAATTCTGGTCCACCATCCGGTGTCTCAGGAGGGGGAAGAAGTGCAACGTCAACACTGTTTATAGTGGGGATGGCGTGCTGCTGACCTCGACTCGGGGCGTCGTGAGTCGGTGGGGAAAATACTTCGAAGACCTCAATTCCACCTAAACGCCTTCCATTGAGGAAGCAGGGCCTGGAGACTCTGAGGCGGATTCTCCAATCTCTGGGGTCGAAGTCACTGAGGTAGTTAAAAAAACTTTTCGGTGGCAAGGCCCCGGGGGTAGATGAGATCCGCCCGGAGTTCTTAAAGGCTCTGGTTGTTGTGGGGCTGTCATGGCTGACACGCCTCTACAACATTGCGTGGACATCGGGGACAGTGCCTCTGGATTGGCAGACTGGGGTGGTGGTTCCCCTCTTTAAGAAGGGGGACCGGAGGATGTGTTCCAATTACAGGGGATTCACACTCCTCAGCCTCCCCGGTAAGGTCTCTCCAGGGGTGCTGGAGAGGAGGGTCCGTCGGGAGGTCAAACCTCGGATTCAGGAAGAGCTGTGTGGCTTTCGTCCTGGCCGTGGAACAGTGGACCAGCTCTACACCCTCGGCAGGATCCTCGAGGGTGCATGGGAGTTCGCCCAACCAGTCCACATGTGTTTTGTGGACTTGGAGAAGGCGTTCGACCGTGTCCCTCGGGAGGTTCTGAGGAGGGTGCTTCGGGAGTACGGGGTGCCGAGCCAACTGATAAGGGCGGTTTGGTCCCTGTATCACTGATGCCAGAGTCTGGTCCGCATTTCCGGCAGTAAGTCGGATTCGTTCCCAGTGAGGGTTGGACAAAGGCTGCCCTTTGTCACCAATTCTGTTCATAATTTTTATGGACAGAATTTCTAGGCACAGCCGAGGCGTTGAGGGGGTCCAGTTTGGGGCCCTCAGCATCGCGTCTCTGCTTTTTGCAGATGACGTGGTGCTGTTGGCTTCTTCAGGCCGTGATTTCCAGCTCTCGCTGGAACGGTTCGCAGCCGAGTGTGAAGCGGTCGGGATTACGGTCAGCACCTCCAAATCCGAGTCCATGGTCCTCGATCGGAAAAGGGTGGAATGCACTCTCCGGATCGGGGATGAGATCCTGCCCCAAGTGGAGGAGTTCAAGTATCTTGAAGTCTTGTTCACGAGTGAGGGGGGGATGGAGCGCGAGATCGACAGGCGAATCGGTGCAACGTCGGCAGTAATGCGGACCCTGTACTGGTCCGTTGTGGTAAAGAGAGAGCTGAGCCAAAAGGCAAAGCTCTCAATTTACCGGTCGATTTACGCTCCTACGCTCACCTATGGTCACGAGCTATGGGTCGTGACCGAAAGAACAAGATCCTGGATACAAGAGGCCAAAATTAGTTTTCTCGGCAGGATGTCTGGGCTCTCCCTTTGAGATAGGGTGAGAAGCTCGGTCATCTGGGAGAGACTCGGAGTAGAGTCGCTACTCCTCCACGTTGAGAGGAGCCAGATGAGGTGGCTCGGGCATCTTATCAGGATTCCTCCTGGACGCCTCCCTGGGGAGGTGTTCCGGGCATGTCCCACCGGTAGGAGACCCCGGGGACGACCCAGGACGTGCTGGAGAGACTATGTCTCTCAGCTGGCCTGGGAACGCCTTGGGATCCCCCGGGATGAGCTGGATGAAGTGGCTGGGGAGAGGGAACTCCGGGAAACCCTCCCAAAGCTGCTGCCCCCGCGACCCGACCCCGGATAAGCGGAAGAAGATAGATGAATGGATGGATGGTTGTGCTGCATGGAAGTCGACACCCATCCTCAATGCATACAGTTTATGTACCTTCTTTCACCATTCTCAGTCCAAATACACAGCGTAGTTACCTACTAAATGGGTACTCCAGGTTAGAATAAAAGGCAAAGATTGCTATTTTGCAAAAACCTTTGAAAGTTCTTGATACTTTAGTGCTGCACTGACAGGATTTGGGCAAAAAGACCAGACCTGAATTGATTCTGTGGTGGGATTTGAACCCACAAGTCAGGAGTGACTGGAGCATAAATAAATAACCGCTTAGAATGCTTGGCCACACTACCTAATTCCTGGGCTAATACATCAAATTTTCTTTACAATGATATTAGAACTTTGGAATCGGAACATAGCTGGTTTCCCCACCAGCAACCAGTCGCGTAACCAGAAGAGGTAGCCCGCCATTTCTGCCAGCGTATTGGCGCCAAACATTCCTCTTCAGCCTGGAATCGGACTCGTCTTTGCGTCGCGGGTGCTTTGTCGCCGGTCTGACTGATTCTGCCGCTACCGCCAACTGACGCAAGAATATCAAGCGCTGCAACGAGCCTACGCTCTCCTAGCCCAGACCAGCGGAGGGGACTACGACGCCGAGAAGGAGATCAAGGTGGCGCCCCTTCCCGCAACCCCCGGCCGGGTCGCAGCCTCCCCGTTCTCACCCAGCCTCGGGTGTTCTCTGGTCTGAAAGGAGGAGGAGGAGCCTCCCTCCTCCTCCTTTCAGACCAGAGAAAAGCTGATGGTAGAAATGGGTCACTATCAAAGCAGAGTAGCAGATCTGGAGTCAGCGCTGAAGCAACAAGGATAGGTAAGCTCATCAATGAGCACAGCTTTTTCTCAGACAAAATAGCTAAATTCTTCAGTCACTCATTCGTCTGGCATTACTGGACCAACCCCCCCCGAACGTGGCTGGGAAAATGCGGAGAAAAGCAAATGTCATTTTCCAGTCAACCAAAGAATTTGTGGATGAAAATGACACAACATTCCAAAGCTGTCCACGCGTTTGTCTCTTCTAGAATGTCAAGTGGGTGTAGGAGAAGCAGCTGCTGCGTCAGAGCAATCAGCAGTTGGCCGAAAAGGTGACGGAAAGAAAGGCGCTGGGCGGAGTCGCTTGGCGTCACACCCGTCGGGAAGCCCCGCAGATGAGGTCTGACTGTCTTTTCAGGTCAGGCGGATGGAGGCGGAAGAAGCGCGTCTGAAAGAGCACATCCAGGATATCCGAGACCAAAACGAACTGCTTGAGTTCCGCATCCTGGAGCTGGAGGTGGGAAGACTCGCACAAGCGTGTTGAGGCCAGAGATGTGACAGACGGACGGACGGACGGATGCATGCCTCTGCCTTGCAGGAGAGGGAGTGGCGCTCCCCCGTCTTGAAGTTTCTGCAAGTCCGTTTCCCAGACGGCCTCAGCCCTTTGCAGATCTACTGCGAGGCCGAGGGCGTGAGCGTACGTAAGGCGTCCCTCGCAACCCTAACCTTAACCCGAGGTCCCAGAACACCTTACATTGCTCCTTGCGCCTTTCCCCCGGACATCGTCATCAGTGATCTGATGAAGAAGCTGGACATCCTGGGCGATAATGCCGTAAGTGTATGTCGAACTCCTTATGTTCGCACTCCACGAGACTCGGCGGCTCAAATGTGACTTTTGGAAGGCTTTGCGCTGAAAGAAGCTTGTTGACGCTGTGCCTTTGGGCTCTTGCAGAATCTCACCAACGAGGAGCAGGTGGTCGTGATTCACGCCAGGACCCTTCTCACCCTAGCCGAGAAGGTAACGCGCACGTCCACGCACACTCTCGCATTCTGCTTATGTGACAGCAGCCTTTCCTCAGTGGTTAGAATACATCAAAGTGACCAAGTCAGCACTTCAACAGAAGATGTTGGACATTGAAAGTGAGAAGGTAGACAGACACGCGACATCAGCCAAGGGGAACTCCGGCAATGTGCCCCAACAATTCTGACCTTGAGCTGTGCTAGGATATGTTCTGTAAGCAGAAGGGCTACCTGGATGAAGAGTTGGACTTCAGGAAGCATTCCATGGACCAGGCTCATAAGGTAAGCCTCCCTCAAATCTCCCGCCGGACCACTGATGGACGAGGATTGCGGCCCAGAGGATACTGGAGCTGGAGGCCATGTTGTACGAGGCGCTACCGGAGCGGGACTGCCCCACCACGGACGGCGAAAAAGCCAGCCACGCTGGCGTGAATGACGTGCTGACGGCGGATCAGAGAGAAGAGCTTAGGAGCGCCGTGGACCAATGGAAGCGAGCCCTGATGTGTGAGTTGAGGGAGCGCGACGCTTGCATCCTCCAAGAGAGAATGGATCTGCTGCACAGCGCCAGCCCGGCACTTACTTGCACGCTTACTGGCTTTTGAAGGCCACTTTCCATTTGTCCGTCCTAGAGGAACAAAGAGCTGAAAGAATTCATCGAAGCTCAGAAGAGACAAATCAAACAATTGGAGGAGAAGTTTCTGTTTCTCTTTCTATTCTTCTCCTTGGCCTTCATTCTGTGGCCCTAACACCAGCTGGTGACGTGATGCTTTGGACATCCTTCCGTCTCAGATGCCCAAAACTACTCTTTGCAACATCTGCGGCAATACGGTGTCTTTTCAAAGGTGCAAATAAATCCAGCGTGGGCAGAACACGCACGTCTTCGGTTTTTCCCGCTTTGTTTGTGTGACAGCTGTTGTGAAAATTTTATACAAATAAAGTTGTATAGTACAGGTTTGGCCAAGCCGCAATTCCCGAACCGCATGCGGCTCTTTTATGTTCATATCAACATTTGTGTGTGTGTGTGTGTGTGTGGGGGGGGGGGGGTTGTGCGTGTTGGCTTCACTTGAGTTCAATTTGGTATTTTGGTCAAAAGCGCATGTGGTGAAATTCCACAAAGTAGGATGGGCAAACACAATCCAGTAAACTATTAGTGTCAATTGGGCTCTCGAAATGGCAGGGAAAAGATGCACAGCAAAACGGAAATATGTAGATGAACACAGGACGTTTTTATCAGAGTGGGAAAGTTTCTATTTTTTGTTGAACGTGATGGCAAACCATTCTGCCTTATATGTCAGACCTCAGCGCATTTCAAAGATTCATATCTTCAGCGCCATGCACTTCAGCTCACTCCATGGCTAACATTGATCAGGCGTCGAACCCGCAACATCATGCTTAAGAGGTGGACATGCTAACCAGTGCGCCATTATGTCAAGGCATAATAACTGTATGTCTACTGATCAAAACAGCGGTTACTATATGACGTCGCTACGTCGTGGTCAAGTGACGCAGACAAGACATCAATGGACGGACCGTCCTCCGAAATTAGAATCCGTGGGCAGAGTTAACTTTTTTAAAAGGGAGTGGGTAGAAGAAAGATTTAATTTATTTAAATCTATTTTGAGTGCACACCATCATGCCAATGCATAACAACTGTAAATCTACTAAACAAAACAGCGGTTGCTATATGACATCTGCCACGTTGTGGTCACGTGACAGACGTGACGTCGATGGGCGAGACTTCCGCCGGAATTCAAATCCGCGGGGAGAGTTAACTTGTTTAAAAGGGAGTGGGCAGAAGAATTATTTGATTTATTTAAATCTATTTGGAGTGTGCGCCATTATGTCAATGCATAACAACTGTAAGTCTCCTAAACAAAACAGCGGTTGCTATATGACGTCTGCCACGTCGTGGTCACGTGACGTCGACGCCTACTTTGCATCCCACCGATCACAGGACCCCTCGGCTGCATAACCGCGCCCCCTTCCCAACCAATCGGATTTGCTATACGCGAAAACGACGCCAATGGGCGGGACTTCCGCCAAAATTTAAATCCGTGGGCGTGGCTCGCAACAGGAAGTAGCAAAATGGCGATGTTGACAAAGACAGCGGATGGTAACATACGACTAACGAGAGAAATATTTTTATTTTCTGCTTGCAACTGGACCGTCCAGAGCGTACACGGTAAGTACAACTCATCGTTTTTAAAAAGAAGTACTTTTGTTGCCCTGAAAAGCGAGTGAGTGCGGCGTTTGGGGGGAACGTCGAATTTCGACGATTATTTCGACTGGTCAACGGTTGTAAATGATTGCGTTAATTAAAAACTTTATTTAACTCTACTCTTTGCCGTTTCAGATATGCGGGTATTACACCGCGGAAATTACGTCAATAGGCTGAACTGTCGCCAAAATTCTAATCTGTGGGCGCAATGGCCTTGAGCGAGACAACGGATAAAAACACGACGACTATCAACAGAAATATCTTTTTTTTCTGCTTGCAAGTGGACCGTCTAGAGCGTACACGGTAAGTACAACTCATTGTGTTTAAAACGATTTACGTTTGTGTAGTTTGCATTGCGTTACATCTGTGAATGTTGGTTGAGGCTAAATGTTAATGTTTAATTTCCTTCCTTTAGGTTCCACGGTGTTTGTTGGCTGTAAGTTTTCCACTGCAAGAAGAGGCTCGTATCATTGACCAGGAGCGAGCTACAAGTATCATTGACCAGGAGCGAGCTACAATGGTGAGTAGCCATAACATTTATGTTAAACACTTCCTATTTCATGTCTAACAGTACTTGATTTAACAAATAACCATACATAAATACAGTGTGGGCACTGAAGTTAACATATGTGATTATACTGCCTAATCTGTCACCGAGTATATTGTTGCAAAGTAATATAAGATCCAAAGTTGTAATTCAGAATAGTTTTCAAAAGAAGGCCATTAGAATTATATACAAGTCTGATTACCCTGAACATAATAGCAAGCTATTAATTAAATCACAAATTCTTCAATTCAAAGATTTGGTAGATTATCAGACAAATAATGTCTAACAGTAATTGTTAGAAAAATTGTATATATATGTTATCATGCGTTCTCTAATGAGTACTTATTCACAATATTACTGTTCAGTATGCTTGCTGCTTTGCCTTGCTTATTCTTATCTTGTACAACAGAACAGAAGGATTACGGCTGGGTCAGGGGCGAGATGACGGTTGTGTCAAACAAGATGCTGCTGACAGCTCAGCGTCCACCAGAACAGATCGTGAAAACAACATGTCAAACAATGCGTCGTGAACCCTCTGATCTTCCTTAAAGAACGTCACTTTCTCCTTTTATCTCTCGGAATATCGCTTAAACTGTTTTGCTGATATAGCCATATCTGCACGCAACACTTTGTGCGTTACTTTTTGTTTCTTTTCTTACGAGACGAAGCCACAATCTCTTTCCCCCCCCCCCTTAAGGGCTAATCGTCTCACACTGTGGGTAGGGCATTCCAAATAAAAAGAGCGAGGAGTGTAAAACAGATTTTTAGTGTAGTCGGATTGCTGTAAGTCTGAATGCACTCCTCGCGAGAAAAGACTCAATATTCTGCCTCACTGGTTTTGTCTGCTGATCCTTTTGCTGATTTTGAACCTAACAGATTTTTGGGGGCTCGTTCCGGGGTCTCAATAGACCTATTTCGGGTTTCCAGCTGACTTTTCGACCCAGGACAAGTCCTTGGCCAAGGCATATAGAGGAAACCCTTTTCACGGGGCTGACTCGATCAGTCAGCTGGACGCCGGAGTGGTTGACGAGATCATCCGAGGAGAAGGCCCAGCAGACTGTGAGTACGAATATTGATTCTGTTGAAAGTAATGAAAGTGCAGTGACAAGAGGTCACTTAAAACCTTGACAATTCTAGACCCTATCAAGTGCAATTAGAGACAGTAAATTCCGCTGGGATGATGGAGTCCCCTGACTGATAAGTCAGTTAAATTCCATGGGAGAGCGGACCCATCTGTTTTCTAAAGACATACAGGTAATTTTGAGCAGTTAAATTCCGCTGAGGTGTCGTGGGGCCTCCTAACTTAGCCTTCCTAATGTGTTAGCTTTCTGCTGCCATCTGTGGTGTTTTTCTTAACTCTTGTTTAGCTGGTTTGGCTTCTTTATCCATGAAAAGATAGGTTTTATAGCTACTTTAAGAATAAGGCAAAAATAAGTTTTTTCTTACACAATAGGAAGGTTAAAGAGTTTGTTAAAATCCACGGGAGGGCGGACTCCCTGCTTGCCTGTGAGATGATAAGAGTGCGCATTGTGTGTGTGTGTGTGTGTATGGTTCGACTGAGAGTGATCTCATTTGAGCTCTCCTTTATATAAAACAGGATTGTAGACAGTGGCTTTGTGTGGAAGCAGAGGAAAGGAGACTTACCACTGAATATTTTACCACTGTCCTGTGAATTAAATTGGCTTTAGGACACTGTAGGTGCCATTCGAATTGCCAACTCCGTAATTTAGAGAAATAAACCATGGGAAAATCAAATAGCAAACAAAAGCCGCTACCCCGACATGAATTAAAATGCAAGGGGTCGACACCGAAAATATAAAATATCTTGACAAATGCATATTTATTTATTTGATTTAACACATCACGATAAGTAGATTGAGTGTGGGCACTCTCAAGTTAACATATGTGATTATACTGCCTAATCTGTTACAGAGTATGTTGTTGCCAAGTAATGTAGAATAGATCCAAAGTAGTCATCCAGAATAGTTTTGAAAAGGCCATTAGAATAATAAACAAATCTGATTACCTTGAACATAATAATAAGCTAAGTGTTTAATATGTCCTGTTAGAGATTTGCTCACTCCAACTTATTTTGCAAGAACCACACGGGAGACAAGTAAGTCCTTTTGGACACCTGCAGGTGGAGAGTCCATTCGTCGCTGTGCGTGCAGCGATGATCGAAATGGAGGTCTGACTCAGGCCTCGTGCAGGAGCATTTTTATTGAGAGAAACAGAGTGGGGGTTGAGAGTGGGGGTCAGAGTAGACAAATGGCCGAAGCCCCTGGCTGATCAAAGCACAGCAGGGGGTCCTTCACGATGTTGTGTGAACAAAACAACTTTGATTGCTTCCTCTGCAGCTAGTCAATCAGTTCAAAAGATCTTAGCACTTTGTTCTACTACTTTTGTTAAGACAGGACAGGCGAGTTTAATTATTACAGGTTACATTCCAACATAATCATAGGATCAAGATAACCTGGAAAACCCTAACATGTCCTATGAAGTCAAAATTGGGCACCATCATGTGGTGAAATTTGGAATTGCATCACATCCAATTTTGCCTGGGAACAAACAGATTAAATAAATCTTAGTTTTGAATAAGCCACTCCTTCTCAAACAAGTAAACTCTGCCCATTTTGCGCAGTAGATGTTCTGTTAATATCTAGTATTTATACAAAGTCATAATTTAAATTGCTTTCAACCTTCATTCATCGGTCCAACCAACATTACTCGCTCTTATTACCAACTTGTTTCGATTTAACTAAGCGTTTAATACTTCCTATCAGGTCTCAAGTCAAGATTTGGCAAAATACAATTTCAGCAAATCCAATTTTGCCAGGGAACAAAAATAGATTAAATAAACTAAATAAGTCTTCTTCCGATTAAATAAATCAGAAAAGTCTGTCTTGTAACCAGTCCTCTTCAAACAAGTAAAGTCTGCCCATTTTGTGCCGTAGATTTTGTGTCTATGCCTAGTATTTATACAAAATCATAATTTAAACGACTTCTTTCCTTCATTCACTTTGGAAATTTGGAATTGCAGAAAATCGAATTTTGCCAGGGAACAAAAATAGATCAATTAAACTAAATAAGTCTTCTTCCCATTAAATAAACTAAAAAAAGTATGTCTTGCAACCAGTCCTTTTCAAACAGGTAAAGTCTGCCCATTTTGTGCCGTAGATTTGGTGTTTATGCCTAGTATTTATACAAAATCATAATTTAAAGGACTTCATTCCTTCATTCACTTTGGAAATTTGGAATTGCAGCACATCAAATTTTGCCTGGGAAGAAAAGTAGATTAAATAAATTTAATAAGTCTTACTACTTCCCATTAAATAAATTAAATATGTCTTACTTGTTCCCACTCCTTTTCAAAAAAGTAGTTTAAAACGAGGGCCCTTCACTCAACCTTTAACCTCAACCCCGCACGTCACATTGTGTTGTATCTGTGAATGTTGGTTGTGGCCAAATGATAGTTTTCTTTCATTCGTTTAGGTTCCAAGAAAACTTGATGTAACTCTACTTTTAACTGCCGTTTCAGATAAGCGGGTATTACGTCGCAGTCATGTGCCGCGGATATGACGTAATTGGCGAAAATTCAAATCTGTTGGCGCGATGGCCGTGAGCCACTGAGCAACGACGATTATCAACAGAAATATCTTTATTTTCTGCTTGCAACTGGACCGTCTAGAGCGTACACGGTAAGTAACACTCATTGTGTTTAAGGAGATTTACATTTGTGTAGTTTGACTAAAGTTGTTGATGTAGCTAGCGTTCACGCTAATAGCAACGTGTAGCTGAGGCGCTAACCCTAGCAGAAGTGTAGCCGCGTTGCGTTGTACGTGTGAATATTCATTCCTTTAGGTTCCATGGTGTTTGTTGGCTGTATGTTTTCCACTGCAAGAAGAGGCTCGTATCATTGACCAGCAGGAGCTACAATGGTGAGTACCCCTTTCGTCGTCCATTTATGTGAAACACTTCCTATTTCACGTCTAACAGTACTCGATTTAACAAATAACCCTAAATAAATACAGTGTGGGCAGTCAAGTTAACATATGTGATTATCCTGCCTAATATGTTTATCACAAATATGTCACTAATCACTAAAATGTTTATTTGTTTATCACAACACCTTTGGACCTTCAGCAATCGATTATTTCCCTTCATCTACATAGAGACAGAACGATGGTGTCTTAAACATCTCATTCATTTCACCAAATAACTTCACGCAGGTGGATAACGGCCGTCTCGGTCACGCTATGTTGCGTGATGCAGTTTTGAAGAACTAAATGCATTTATTCAATGAATAAGTCAAGCTAGATCTATGTTTATGATGTTGTAAGTTACGGTACCGATTGAAGTTGAGTCTGAAGCCAGTGGAAAACAGCGCTGCGTTTGTGCTCTCCAGGTACAAATGTTGTGATCTCTGACTGATGACCGGGCGAGACTCGAGTAAGAGATGTCCAAACAAGCTCCGGCAGGGCGGGCCAAGGCGGAGTGAACGGGCGCCCTTCAGGCCGCCAATGATGAGCTGAGAGCCAAACTGATGGACGTCCAGTTAGAACTTCAGCAGGAGAAGAACAAGGTGAAACCCTCAACAGACAGACACTGCCTGCCTCCCTCCCTGCCTGCCTCCCTGCCTGCCTCCCTGCCTGCCTGCCTCCCTTCCACCCTCCCTCCCTCCCAGTTTTCCCGATGTAGATTTGACATGCGTGTGCCATGACTGTGTCAGCCTACATCAACAAATGCAGCGAGGACGTCAGCACCACTAAGAATATCATCACCCGGGGCAACCAACGACCCTGGATGACTGAGGAGGTACGTCAAACACTACGAGCGCCATGACTGTGTCAGCCTACATCAACAAATGCACCGAGGACGTCAGCACCACTAAGAATATCATCACCCGGGGCAACCAACGACCCTGGATGACTGAGGAGGTACGTCAAACGCTACGAGCGCGGAACTCTGCCTTCAAGTCTGGCGACAAGGAGACACTGAGGACAGCGAGAGCCAACTTGAACCGTGCCATCAGGGTAGCGAAGCGAGACCGCAGTCGAAAAATTCAGGATCGTTTCCACGACGCCAACAACACCAGGAGTATGTGGCAAGGCATACGGGCGATTACAGACTACAACTGTTAAAACTGTCCCACATCAGGAAGAGGAGGTACTCTGCCTTGACTCCGCCGATGTGTTGAAGACCCTGAGGAGTGTCAACCCCCGTAAGGCCCCTGGCCCCGACAACATTCCTGGGCATGTGTTCAGGGAATGTGCAAGTCAGCTGGCTGGGGTCATCACAGACATTTTTAACACCTCGCTGGGCCAAGCCACAGTGCCAGCGTGCTTTAAGACTGCCGCCATCATTCCGGTGCCGAAGAAACCTCAAATCACCTCATTTAATGATTACCGACCTGTTGCACTGACTCCGGTCATGATGAAGTGCTTCGAAAGGCTGCTTAAAGGTCACATCGTTTCCAGACTCCCCCCATTATTTGACCCGTTCCAGTTTGCCGACCGGCAAAACCGCTCCGCTCATGACGCCATCTCCTCCGTTCTTCACCTGAGCCTGGCTCACCTGGAGGAGAAGAACACCCATGTGCGGATGCTGTTCCTGGACTTCAGCTCAGCGTTTAACACCATCATCCCACAGCATCTGGTAGGAAAATTGGAACACCTGGGCTTCAACACCCCCCTTCGCAACTGGCTGCTAGACTTCCTCACCAACAGACCTCAGTCAGTCCGGGTCGGACAGAACACCTCTGATGTCATCACCCTCAGCACAGGCTCCCCTCAGGGCTGCGTCCTGAGCCCCCTGCTGTTCACCCTGATGACACAGGACTGCGTCCCCAGGTTCACCACCAATCACATCGTGAAGTTCGCAGACGACACAACGGTGGTGGGGCTCATCAGAGACAACAACAACCTGGACTACAGAGAGGAGGTGGAGCAGCTGGTGGGCTGGTGCAGAGACAACAGCCTGATCCTGAATGTGGAGAAGATGAAGGAGACCGTCGACTTCAGGAAAAAACAGCCTCACCACGCTCCACTGATCATCAACAGCTCAGCTGTGGAGGTGGTCAGCAGCACCAAATTCCTGGGGGTCCACATCACAGAAGACCTCACCTGGACTATGAACACTACGGCACTGGTCAAGAGGGCACAGAAGCGCTTGTAATTCCTGTGGAGGATGAGGAGAGCCCACCTGCCCCCACCCGTGACCGTAACATCATCAATGACCCATCACACCCCCACCATGGACTGTTCTCCCTGCTGCCCTCTGGGAAGAGGTTTCACAGCATCCGCTCCAGGTCCACCAGGTTCTGCAACAGCTTTTTCCCTGCTGTCATCAGACTGTTGAACACTAGAGCTGTTGAGCTCTGAACTGAACTCTGCATCACACATTCACAGAACTGTACTTCATGACACTACGGACCTCTATCTTGCACTATCTCGCACTACCAACTTTACTGAACTTGTATAAACCCTTTGAATAGAAGTTTAATACATGGTTTAGCATTCCTCTGCACACTCTTGAATACTGTTTTGCCTACTTGCACTATTGCATAATTATCACTGCTGCACTTTATACTTATTATATATATACATATATATATATATATATATATATATATATATATATATATATATATATATATATATATATATATATATATATATATATATATATATATATATATATATATATATATATATATATATATATATATATATATATATATATATAGTATATGTATATATATTTTTTTCATAGGATATGTTACTTCTATTCAACTGCAATATCACTACTTTGTTGTAAGACGTATGCAACAAAATTTCGTTTTGTATGCACCATGTGCAGACAAGATGACAATAAAGTTTGTCTAAGTCTAAGTCATGTCAGGTCAGCTGTCTGGAGAGAGAGAGAAGTCAGGACCTGCGGGCGGAGCACCACCGTGCCACCGCCGCCATGACGGAACTCAAAAGCAAACTCCATGAGGAGAAGCAGAAAGAGTTAGCCGTTACCAGGGAGACATTACTGCGGCAGTATGAAATGGAGCTGATGAGAGTGATCAAAATCAAAGATGGAGAGATCCAGCGACTGAATGCCTTGGTCCTCAGCCTGAGGGACGACTCCATGGACAAGGTGATCCGCTCAATCCGTGTCTGACTATCCGCACGCCACGTCGGGCTCCGATGCGGCCGCTACCGTATTGTGTAGCTTGTCCCCAGTAAGCGTCGCGGCGCTCCGTTGCGGTCTCAACGGCCCGGTGTGGCGCAATGTCTGCTCAGGTGAGGAGCGGGGGCGCTTTGCTGGCGGAGGTGGAGGAGACGCGGCGGTGTTGGGAGACCGAGCGGTGTCGCCTCCACCAGGAGCGCGGAAGAAGCCCTGGCAGCGGCCCAGCAGGCCTGGCAGTCCCGAGCGGACGGGCTCCGATCGGCTCATCACCAGCATCGGGAGGAGCTGAGCCAAACCAAGAGAGACTGCGAGAGGGAGATTCGCTGACTGGTAGGACTGATCAGATGCGCGGTGTGTGGCTATGTTCCCAATTTCGTCGTATACCTGCAGTGCAATGACACCTAAGGCATTCTATTCTATTTCACAAGAAGAAAATGTCCGGTTGCTCGCTTCGCTTTTGTCACAGCAAAGGTGTTCTAGTCGATTCAAGAAAAAAATTGGCCGGTTGCTCTCTTTGTCCATCCATCCATCCATTTTCTGAACCGCTTAGTCCCCACGGGGGTCGCGGGCGTGCTGGAGCCTATCCCAGCTGTCATCGGACAGTAGGCGGGGGACACCCTGAACCGGTTGCCAGCCAATTGCAGGGCACACAGAGACAAACAACCATTCGCACTCGCACTCACACCTAGGGACAATTTGGAGTGATCAATCGGCCTACCAAGCATGTTTTTGGGATGTGGGAGGAAACCGGAGTGCCCGGAGAAAACCCACGCGGGCTCGGGGAGAACATGCAAACTCCGCACAGGGAGGGCCGGAGGTGGAATCGAACCCGCACCCTCCTAACTGTGAGGCGGACGTGCTACCCAGTGCGCCACCGAGCCGCCCTGCTCTCTTTGTTTTTGTCACAATTCTGGCAAATGAGTTTGCCCGCCTGCCTGAGCGCTCCCCGTTTGTACATCCAGATGGATGAGATCAAGCTGAAAGACAGAGCGGTTAGTGTTTTGGATAAAGCCCTGAGGCCGGCCATGTCCACCGCCTTCAGCTGCAGACTCAGGCTGCCGAGCAGCAAATCGCTGCCCTGAGGGATTCCCAAAGGGCGGGCCTAAACTACCCTGGAAGTGGGGTCAACGCCGCTACTAGCAATCCTCTTCATAGCGTAAGCCACCTCATCACACACTTGCAGTACGCATGACTTAGTTCGTTGCTGGAGGAAGGTAGCACAAAAACAGTTTTGAACTTTGAACGAGTGGTTGTGTGTGTGTGTTGCGGGGCGTTTTCAGTCTCAGGAGGATCGGGACACGCGACGGTTTCATCTGAAAATCGCTGAGCTCAGCGCAGTCATCAGGAAACTGGAGGATCGAAACGCCCTGCTTTCTGAAGAGCGCATGAACTGGTAATTTATTGACGGCACGCTTGAAGGTTTGCGCGCCATCCAGCGAGGCACCCATTGCGCTTGCTTATTAGTTGAGCGGCGCGGCGAGTCGGTTGCCTGTCTTTTATTGGGAGCCAATGCCACGATTCCGTTCAAACCGATGCAAAAGGAATGGATACATTCTGGCCCGCGTGTTGTGCGTCTTTCACATCCCGCACTTCATGCTTGCAGCTAAAGCGACTGAGAGAAACAAAAAGCCAGTTTCTGCCACTCCTGTACAAAAACAAACGCCTGAGCAGGAAGAATGAAAAACTCTCGCTGGTGCTGTGTCGCCTTGAAAACAAAGTGCGCTTTGTCACCCAGGAGAACGAGGAGATGGCAAGCTTGGTAAGTCGACGTGGACAACGGCGGCGTGCCAACAGAGTCCACTGCATTTGTGTTCCACAGAGAAGGCCTAGTTCGCTCAATGACCTGGACCGCGGTTGCGGCCAGCAGGACGGTGAAATGGAGTTCCTTCAAGTTGTGGAGCAGCGGCACATCATCGACGACTTGTCCAAGGTCTTCAGGCAGGCGACTCGGTGCACGTACGGCAGCGCTGCGCTCGCTCGCTGTCGCCAGGAAACCTTTTCCGTCCAAAGCTTGGCCGGCGGCCGCCATCCAAAAAATTGGCCCCTTAAATTCCGACCTTTCAAGCAGGAGCATTGTGCGCACGCGTTTGAACACGCTTTAGACTTGTTTTGCCGTTTTCAGCAGCTCAAAGCTCCCGTTTTGTCAGCGCCTTTGCCACTCGCTGTGCGCTGAAAACGACGGACTCGCCCGGCTGCTCAGCCCGTCAACCATTAGCCGCGAGCGCGACGTCATTGTCCGTAGGCAGCTAGTGGCAAAATGCACCCTGTTAGAGTTGCGCTCGCTCCAACTTATTTTGGAAGAACCACACGGGAGACAAGTAAGTTCTTTTGGACACCTGCAGGTGGAGAGTCCATCCGTTGTACGAATGAAGTCTGACTCTCGGCTCCTGCACGAGCATTTTTATTAAGAGAAACAGGGTGGGTGTAAGCGTGGATTGAATAGAGAAAGCCCTTGACCTCTAGTCAAAACATAGCAAGGGGTGTTTTACAACTTTGTGTAGGAAGTTGCTATCGCTTATGATAGGGATAAATAAGGGATAAATAATATTATTTATTACAGGCTGCAGTCAAAGTCAAAGCAACATAATCATACGATAAAGATAGTCTGGAAAACCCTGACACACCCTGTAGTTGTCACTTTTGGAAAAGACGAGCGTCCCTCCAATCATCGCCGGTGACGTGTTTTTCAGGCTCTGGACAGGAGCTCATGTCAGAAATGTCATTGTGAGTCGCGTTTGTTTCTGCGCCGGAGCCGTTCGTTCCCTTTGCATCCAAAGAATCTCAAAGGCGGATTATTTGTGTCGACAGGAGAGAGATTTGCTGCTACGATACCGACGTCGAGAATCTCTGAGGAGGAACAAAGCGTGTGGTCCTGCAAGGTGAGTCTGTTTGTTTGCGGCTGCTTGGTGTTGCGCAAGATGAAATGGCCTTTTCCTCGCTATCGTTCCTCTTGTCGATTCATCGTGAGGTGTCGCTTCAGTTTGTTCAGAGAGATGTTTGCTTCCGCGCCCGCAGGTCATCGAAACATTTTACGGCTACGACGAAGACGTGTTGGTGGACTCGGACGGATCGTCCTTGTCTTTTCACACCGACAGAACCCCCGACACGGAACCCGAAGAGGTAGCCCGCCATTTCTGCCAGCGTATTGTCGCCAAACATTCCTCTTCAGCCTGGAATCGGACTCGTCTTTGCGTCGCGGGTGCTTTGTCGCCGGTCTGACTGATTCTGGTACTAGTTGTTAGAGATTTGCTCACTCCAACTTATTTTGCAAGAACCACACAGGAGACAAGGCAAGTTCTTTTAGACACCTGCAGGTGGAGAGATCACTCGCTTCAGGAATGAAATCTGCCCTCCTTCCTGCACGTGGATATTTATTAAGAGAAACAGAGTGGGGGTATGGGTAGGCTGGCTAAAGCCCTTGTCCTCTAGTCTAAACATGTCAGGGGATGTTTTACGACCTTGAGATAAGGAGGACAAGGTAAGGTATTTATTACCTGTTGCATTCCAACATAATCCTACGATAAAGATAACCTGGAAAACCCTAACATCTCCCTCCTGTTTTATCATATGATTATGTCACCCCAAACAACAAAGACAAGTAAGAAAGGAAAACATATATATATATGTATAATGAAGAAAGAAGAATAGTAAAAATAAAAACAACAAACAATGATAGCAACACTTTCCAGTGAAATTGAGGCATTACCTCAACACCCCAGATCAAACTTATTGTGTAAGCTAAAAACCTGCTGGCCAGATGTTATTAGCAGGAAAATTCTTACACGGCCCCGTTGCCACAGGCGACCAGAATGCTATCAATAAAAAATAAAAAGAAAAACACAGAAACAGTACATCATTGTATCCATCACTTGTGAAGCATTTTCGATGGTCAAATCAACAAGTTTCCATAATACATGCTCAACAGAACAGCATCTACGCAATCCACGTCTCATTATCATTATCACAACTGTCACGTCTAAGAAGTTGTATATGTGCCCGTGTTTTCGTCAGCTGATGATGTTCTAGTCTGTAGGTGAGGTCTGTCACACACACCGGCACACACACTCGTGTCCAGTTGGCAGGCAGCATCGGACAACTCCTGTGACCACAAAACCATGATCTGTACTGAACAGGCACGTGCACTCATAGGATGCAGGTGAGGCAGTGCCTCTGAACTTCTGAATGAAGTAGGTCCCGTCCGATGGTGCAGCCATGTTGGTAGTAGAGCCCTTACACCTTGAAAACGGCTCTCTCATCCTGGCACACAGCGGTGATGTCCAAAGCTCCCATCCAGTTTCCTCCTGGAGAGCAGTCGTCGTTAATGCATTTGTGGGTCCTGCAACCTTGGGTGCAACATGTGTAGTCAGCAAGACTTGGAATGGTCCCTCCCGACGTGGCTGGCCCAGTTCCTTCCTTTGATGACCTCGACGTAGACCCAGTCTTCTGGATTGATGGGGTTGTCGACCTGTGAGGAGGAAAGATCAAGCGGCAGTAAATTTGTCTTTGACACAGTTTGAGCGTCCTGATCATATAATCTGCCAAGGACTGCTCTTCATCTGTTGTTTGCAACTCTCGTAGTCAATTGTAGTGCCCATTTAACTGGCAAATAGGAATGTTTGCGGGAAGAGTTTGAACACTTCCTAATGATTCCCTTTAACCAAAAACTATTTATGACAGGGGCGTTCCCATTTATTGCCTCCTGGTTTAAAAGAGATTGTCTTACCCATGCCTTCTTTCTCCTCACACGCTCGCACCCACACAGGGTGTGAACACACACACACACACACACACACACACACACACACACACACACACACACACACACACACACACACACACACACACACACACGCGCGCACGCACCCACGCAGACAAAGAGATTCTAATCCATCTCTCATGTAGCTTCTCTTGATAGAATCTCCTATTGGTAAATGTATAGCAGACGTTTTAGCATATAATCCCATACTCTGCTCTCTCACTTTTTCATGTCGGTGCAGTCGTAGGTGGCCCCTATTGCAGTCATTGTCTTGTTAACTGTCACCTTGTGACTCCTATGCATGACTGTGTGAATGTCAAAAATTGAACGTACCTAACTTTCTGACCATCCAACCTCCACTGTGGTATAAAAAAACCTTACTATTGTATTGAGTAGGTACATTGAGCAACCTAGCTTCCTCCTGACTGCCAAATGTCCTGTTCTAAAATTTATATAACTCGACCTCTACGTTTTAGGCTTGATGAGCCAAAATATCAGATCTTGCTCTTGTTTCCTACCGTTTTAGCCTATTTGTTTTATCCAAATCCGTTCAATCTCTGATTATAATCTGTAGCCCTACGTATTTTTCAAATTTTTATTTATTTATTTATCAAATCTCCTCAGTTCTGTCAAACTCAGTGCACAATGAACCTCCCTTCCACTTTGAACCAAGCTCCACCAAATTTGGTAACGCCAAGGAGTGCGATTTGGTTGTCGGACACGCCAAGTCCATTTCTTTTTGCCGCACTTCACCCTCTCACGTTGGTGTTCTTTGGCTGTTGCTTCAGAGCGACCCCATCCATCACTCTTGAATGAGTCCATTGTTCAAATGAGTCAATTTTCATCATTGTGAGTTCCTCCGCTTTTCACTGTCTTTTCTCGTCCCCGAGGATGTTGTCTGTCCTCCGGAGTGTACTTGTCCTTCTCCAAGCACAACAGCAGTCTTTTCTTGTCCTTCGCCAAAGGTCAAAGGTGCTTCAGAGCCAGGCACCATTTTGTGGTTGTTCACGGCTGCAGGCGAAGTCTTGGATTGGGTTTCAGGGACTCTGACACTGAGAATGACAGGCTGGGACATCAAACTTGTAAGACTATCTCCAAATGTAGCTGCGCCATCAATTTGCTGGTAACATTGTTTACCAAACTTCAAATTCTCCTAATAACAGCGGTCTCGTTTTTATATTGTAAATCCTGCAACTCATCCTATTTTTGAGCTACATTTTATCTATAGTTCCAATTTAATCGGACAGTATGTTGTCTTCAGTATCATTATTGAAAATCAACTCATCGAGGTCTGCTTTCCACATCAAGCCCTGATCTGTATGTCTTGACCTCTCACATGTTATTGTCATGCTTGCTCAAAAATGTGACTTAGAGTATGGTGCTGTGAATTCTCAATCTCCCCAATGAAATTGGATCCCACCTCGTAGTTCTTATCGTTCTCATGTTCCTGTTAGCCTGCAATTGTCCAAATCAAAAATGTTTTCTTTTAACTGTCTTTCTTTTGAACCTCTAAATCTCTCGTGTTGCTAACCTATCTACACCAGAACAAAAAAATTACCACAATATAACACCAAATGTATTCGAAAATTCATTGTCATAAAGTGTTGTATTATTACTATCTTCCACTATCTGTCCTACTCACTCCCCCCCTTTTGAGGCTTGGCAACGCCCATGCCTCACACCTTGACAAACTTTTTGGGAGAATGTGTTCTTTACTACATACGATTCCATCATCATTTAATTTGACTTTCTTTCCAAAACGCTTCTCAATTTCTCAGTTCACACATCTTCTGCATGTGTTACTGGTTCTCCAGTTTTTTTTCTAGTTAATTATCAATCCAAAAGCTATGTGTTTCTTTCTAACATTCAACCTGCTCAAAATCACTCTTTCATCGAAGTCGCTCTACTAATTTTCTATAGTAGTCGCCAACGACTTCAACCATTCAACCTGTAATTTCTTTTCATTCAGGCTATCATTCATCAATGTTCATTTGCATCTCACACGCAGTCTCCAAAAAGGAGTCTTTCTATCACATTGGTCCCAATTCATCCAAGCTCACCACACAACATTCATATATCATTTTCAACTCAGGTTTCCTGGTAGAACAATCCACCAATTCAAAAAAACTTAACTAAAACAAACAATTGGCAAATTAAGCTGAATTTTTTCTTTGTTTTTAAATTTGAAGAACTCAATCTCTCAGATTTAGCTTGCATTTAGAATTTTGTATAATCTTATAACACAACCAATCAATTATTCCTATTAAATGTAGCATTGCAAAATCTTAAATTCACAATTTAGCTTCTTCCAATTCCTGAAAGCATGTTCTGTCATTTTTTTTCTTCGAATTTCTCATGTGGGCTCGACACTTAACATGCACTAGTGTGGATTAGTTTCTGCTTGCAAACAGATTTCTCTCTTTTTCCTCTCATTTTTATCTTTCAAAATCATTTCTGTTCTGCGGTGCAAATTGGATAGACCACAGTCTAGCAATTTTTTTTTATACTAAAACTTTAGCCAATGTTCATCATTTTAACATATACGCACACACATGCACAGCTCTCGCATGCAAAAGGTAGTTCCCAGCACCAATGATTCGTCACAGGCTGGCCATTTCCTGTGGTCGATCATGAGCTGGTCCCTCCCATGCACACGAGGACAGCACATTCTACTTTTATTTATTTATCTTCTAGAAGCAAGTTGCATTTCTTTACCACTTGATTTGCATATTTTAACTTCAGTGTAACACAATTTGATCCCTATTCATTTGTAATTGGGCCTACAAACAGCATTGTCATACTTCTTGTGTGGACAGGGGCTCTAACAATCTAAAACGATTTTTGATAACCTGACAATGACATGTTTTGCTGTCATATGGGAGAGGTTTCAGATCTTTTAAATTTTGATACATGATTTGCATAGGACCGGAAACTCCTCTTGCCCCTTGCTTGAGCCGCGGCTTGAGCTGCGGCCTTGCACCTGCTCACAGGGGTCTCCTGGTCTGACAAACACTTGTGACCGCATCAGTTTTCATCTTTCTAGCTTTTGTCTCTTGAATTCGTTCTCATCTCTTTGTGAAGATTTCAACCACACTCTAGCACTTCTACCACTTCAGCATGTATTCCATACAATTAAGAAATCTACTTGCCATGAACTTCTCGTTTTAAAGAAGAGCAGAGCAAGAGATTTACCGTTCTTTTTTCCCATCTTAATTTCAGTAGTTTAAGGTTTTACAATTTTTTTCAATTTTTTTTTCTTTGAGGATCCTCAATACAGGTTTAAATTGACCTTTCAACAGATTACTAGCCTGTTTTATTGCCGTGGATCAACGCTAGAACTGCTTCTTAGTCAATTTATCCTACCAGTCACACACTCAATCACACAAGTTATCCCTGCCTACGCGAAGTCCTCCTTTTAAAAAAAAGGAGCTGCTTCATCCAGTGAGGGGACTCTACAACACCCCCCACCTTCCCTGGGAACTAAAGACAACAGTCCCTGTCCCCAGCCCTGCCAACGCGAAGTCCTCCTTTTTTTTTTGTAAAAAAAAAAGGAGCTGCTTCATCCAGTGAGGGGACTCTACAACACCCCCCACCTTCCCTGGAAACCAAAGACAAAAGTCCCTGTCCCCAGCCCTGCCAACGCGAGGTTGTACTCCCTAGAACAGTGGTCGTCAAATAATGATTCACGGAGGTACTGAGATTTTAAAACAGTTTGAGAACCACTGCTCCAAAAGAGACACCTCATCCAGAGGGGGACTCTACAACACCCCCTCCTTCCACAAAACTTATTCCTGTGCACTTCTTCCTTTTTACGCGTTTCACAAGCAACAACACAATCACACAACTTCAGGCCTTTAACTTACTTGTCCCCTGGTTCGTTGCACTGCCGGGTCCCGTCAATCCACCTCTGTCAGACGAAGGCAGACCTAAGATGCTGGCCCAGCGAAGAATTCTCTTCCCAGAACTTTCTCTTCCAGGTCCTCCTAATGGACGCTGGCTTGTCGACAATGCAGCACGTCCTCCTTCACCGGTCAGATGGTGGGTATGAGGATCCCGGGTTTCGGCACCAAAATGTTAGAGATTTGCTCACTCCAACTTATTTTGCAAGAACCACACAGGAGACAAGGCAAGTTCTTTTAGACACCTGCAGGTGGAGAGATCACTCGCTTCAGGAATGAAATCTGCCCTCGTTCCTGCACGTGGATATTTATTAAGAGAAACAGAGTGGGGGTATGGGTAGGCTGGCTAAAGCCCTTGTCCTCTAGTCTAAACATGTCAGGGGATGTTTTACGACCTTGAGATAAGGAGGACAAGGTAAGGTATTTATTACCTGTTGCATTCCAACATAATCCTACGATAAAGATAACCTGGAAAACCCTAACACTAGTGCTGTGTTGCATTGGTGTGTGCATGAGGAGGCGGAGCTTCGCTACCGCCAGCTGACGCAAGAATATCAAGCGCTGCAACGAGCCTACGCGCTTCTCGCCCAGACCAGCGGAGGGGACTACGACGCCGAGAAGGAGATCAAGGTGGCGCCCCTTCCCGCAACCCCCGGCCGGGTCGCAGCCTCCCCGTTCTCACCCAGCCTCGGGTGTTCTCTGGTCTGAAAGGAGGAGGAGGAGCCTCCCTCCTCCTCCTTTCAGACCAGAGAAAAGCTGATGGTAGAAATGGGTCACTATCAAAGCAGAGTAGCAGATCTGGAGTCAGCGCTGAAGCAACAAGGACAGGTAAGCTCATCAATGAGCACACCTTTTTCTCAGACAAAATAGCTACAATCTTCAGTCACTCATTCGTCTGGCATTACTGGACCAACCCCCCCTGAACGTGGCTGGGAAAATGCGGAGAAAAGCAAATGTCATTTTCCAGTCAACCAAAGAATTTGTGGATGAAAATGACACAACATTCCAAAGCTGTCCACGCATTTGTCTCTTCTAGAATGTCAAGTGGGTGGAGGAGAAGCAGCTGCTGCGTCAGAGCAATCAGCAGTTGGCCGAAAAGGTGACGGAAAGAAAGGCGCTGGGCGGAGTCGCTTGCCGTCACACCCGTCGGGAAGCCCCACAGATGAGGTCTGACTGTCTTTTCAGGTCAGGCGGATGGAGGCGGAAGAAGCGCGTCTGAAAGAGCACATCCAGGATATCCGAGACCAAAACGAACTGCTTGAGTTCCGCATCCTGGAGCTGGAGGTGGGAAGACTCGCACAAGCGTGTTGAGGCCAGAGATGTGACAGACGGACGGACGGACGGACGGATGCATGCCTCTGCCTTTCAGGAGAGGGAATGGCGCTCCCCCGTCTTGAAGTTTCTGCAAGTCCGTTTCCCAGACGGCCTCAGCCCTTTGCAGATCTACTGTGAGGCTGAGGGCGTGAGCGTACGTAAGGCGTCCCTCGCAACCCTAACCTTAACCCGAGGTCCCAGAACACCTTACATTGCTCCTTGCGCCTTTCCCCCGGACATCGTCATCAGTGATCTGATGAAGAAGCTGGACATCCTGGGCGATAACGCCGTAAGTGTATGTCGAACTCCTTATGTTTGCACTCCACGAGACTCGGCGGCTCAAATGTGACTTTTGGAAGGCTTTGCGCTGAAAGAAGCTTGTTGACGCTGTGCCTCACCAACGAGGAGCAGGTGGTCGTGATTCACGCAAGGACCCTTCTCACCCTAGCCGAGAAGGTAACGCGCACGTCCACGCACGCTCTCGCATTCTGCTTATGTGACAGCAGCCTTTCCTCAGTGGTTAGAATACATCAAAGTGACCAAGTCAGCACTTCAACAGTAGATGTTGGACATTGAATGTGAGAAGGTAGACAGACACGCGACATCAGCCAAGGGGAACTCCGGCAATGTGCCCCAACAATTCTGACCTTGAGCTGTGCTAGGATATGTTCTGTAAGCAGAAGGGCTACCTGGATGAAGAGTTGGACTTCAGGAAGCGTTCCATGGACCAGGCTCATAAGGTAAGCCGCCCTCAAATCTCCCGCCGGACCACTGATGGACGAGGATTGCGGCCCAGAGGATCCTGGAGCTGGAGGCCATATTGTACGAGGCGCTACCGCAGCGGGACTGGCCCGCCACGGACGGCGAAAAAGCCAGCCACGCTGGCGTGAATGACGTGCTGACGGCGGATCAGAGAGAAGAGCTTAGGAGCGCCGTGGACCAATGGAAGCGAGCCCTGATGTGCGAGTTGAGGGAGCGCGACACTTGCATCCTCCAAGAGAGAATGGATCTGCTGCACAGCGCGCAACAGGTAAGGGCCCAAAGCCAGCCCGACTTACTTGCACGCTTACTGGCTTTTGAAGGCCACTTTCCATTTCTCCGTCCTAGAGGAACAAAGAGCTGAAAGAATTCATCGAAGCTCAGAAGAGACAAATCAAACAATTGGAGGAGAAGTTTCTGTTTCTCTTTCTATTCTTCTCCTTGGCCTTCATTCTGTGGCCCTAACACCAGCTGGTGAGTGAGCTCCAGCGGCACCGCACTCGACACTTCCGATACACTGCCAGCCGGTCTCAGACGTTGGCAGACGCTCCGATGCCGACGTATACCCCCCGCCACAGTGACAGAGGCACCGCGTCACACCGGCGCTCATCCAATCAGAAGGCAGGAAAGGCAGATTCACATGCAGGGCACTCTTGAACCAGAAGAGAGCGCCACAAAAAACGGTTGTTGCCCCAAACGCGCACTAAAAAGGGTCAGAATAACTAGAGTCCCACCGGCCAGCCGGGGCCACCCGTCCATCCATTTCTTCAGGGGGGAAAAAATTGGAGTCACCGGTGAGTACATTTTGCATTTAGCTCTGCTTTTCTGCTTCTGTCTTCAAGTGTGTGGCATCCTGCGACCAAAGATTCAGCCAACCCCAAAGCGGTTGACCTCAACGTCCCACCACCATGCCGACCAGAGCAGGTGACGTGATGCTTTGGACATCCTTCCGTCTCAGATGCCCAAAAGTACTCTTTGCCACATCTGCGGCAATACGGTGTCTTTTCAAAGGTGCAAATAAATCCAGCGTGGGCGGAACACGCACGTCTTCGTTTTTTCCCGCTTTGTTTGTGTGACAGCTGTTGTGAAAATTTTATACAAATAAAGTTGTATAGTACAGGTTTGGCCAAGCCGCAATTCCTGAACCGCATGCGGCTCTTTGCTTGGATTCATGCGGCCCTTTTATGTTCATATCAACATTGGTGTGTGTGTGTGGGGGGGAAATTGGCCGCACACGGGACACGTGGAACGTGGGATGAACCTTCATGGAGTCTGGAAGGAGCAGACAGACTGCGGCCGGGCCAATCACCTTCTGGATAGGGAACGGTCCAACAAAGCGGGGCGCCAGTTTGCGGGATCCCGCTCGCAGCGGCAAATCCCGCGTCGAGAGCCACACACGCTGCCCCACTCTGTACTCCGGAGCCGGTGTCCGGTGCTTGTTCGGCTGGCGGGCGTAGCCTGAAACAGAGCGGAGAAGACTGACCCGGCCCCTCGCCCAGGCACGATGACAACGGCGGACACAAGCCTGGGCCGACGGGCACGCCGCACCACGCTCCTGGTGGGCGAATAAGGGTGGCTGGTACCCGAAGACGCAATGGAAAGGCGAAAGTCCCGTGGCCGAGCTGGGAAGGGAATTGTGAGCATACTCTACCCAGGAAAGCTGTTGAACCCACCCGCGCTGGTCCCCGGCGGCCATGCATCGGAGAGCCCTGCCCAGTTCCTGGTTCAGGCGCTCCGCTTGACCGTTGGACTGAGGGTGAAACCCCGAGGAGAGGCTGGCCGTGGCGCCGAGGAGTCGGCAGAACTCCATCCAGAAGGTGGACGCAAATTGAGGTCCTCGGTCTGACACGATGTCTTGTGGAAGACCGTGGTGACGAAACACCTCCCGCACCATGATGGACGCCGTCTGCTTCGCAGATGGGAGCTTAGGCTAAAACGGTCTACCACCGTGAGGACCAGCGTGTTTCCCTCTGAGGGGGGGAGGCCTGTGACAAAGTCAATTGACAGGTGAGACCAGGGACGCTGGCGAACCGGCAAGGGTTGAAGCAGCCCGGCCGGAGGACGAGTAGACGTCTTGTAGCGGTTACAGATTGAGCAGGCTCTGACGTAATCGCTGGTGTCCACTTGCCAGGTGGGTCACCAGAAACGCTGTGCCACCACGTACCTCGTGCGTGCAGCGCCGGGATGACAGGCCAGGCGTGAGTCGTGCGCCCATTGCAGCACGGCCGATCGCAGGGCTTCAGGGACGAACAGGCGACCCTCCGGGCAGTTGCTGGGGCCGGGTTGATCGCGTGATGCGGCTTCCACTTGGCGTTCGATCTCCCATGTGAGAGCCGCCACCCGAACCGAGCTCGGGAGGATAGTGGGAGGCGGACCCTGTCCCTCCTCCCCACCAGGAAACAAACGCGACAGGGCGTCCGCCTTCGCGTTACGGGAACCCGGTCTGTAGGAAAGAGAGAACTCAAACCGGTCAAAGAACAGAGCCCACCGTGCTTGTCTCGCGTTCAGTTTCTTGGCCGATCTCAGATACTCCAAGTTGCGGTGGTCGGTCCAGACAATGAACGGAGTGGTGGCGCCCTCCAGCCAATGTCGCCGCTCCTCCAAAGCCAACTTGACGGCGAGGAGCTCACGATTACCGATGTCATACTTCCTTTCTGAGGCTGACAAACGGCGAGAAAAGAAGGCGCACGGATGGAGACGATCGTCTTGGCGGCTACGTTGAGACAACACCGCCCCGACACCCACGTCCGAGGCGTCCACTTCGACCACGAACTGTCTGTTGGGATCGGGAACTCTGAGGATGGGAGCGGATGTGAACCTCCTCTTAAGCTCCTGAAATGCCTGTTCCGCCCGTTCTGTCCATTTGTATGGGGAGGCGGGGCTGGTAAGGGCGGTGAGTGGCACGGCCACCGTGCTGTATCCACGGATAAAACGTCGATAAAAGTTCGCGAAACCTAAGAATTGTTGCAGCCGCTTGCGTGTCTCGGGAACAGGCCATGACGTGACCGCCTCCACCTTCCCAGGGTCCATTTCGATGGATCCCTCACGCACCACGTAGCCGAGGAATTTGACAGAGGAGGCGTGGAACTCGCACTTCTCTGCCTTCACGTAGAGCAAATTCTCTAGGAGGCGTCGCAGCACCGCCCGAACATGCTTGATGTGCTCAGGAAGCGAGCGGGAGAAGATGAGGATGTCGTCCAAATAAACAAACACAAATTTGTCCAGCATGTCTCGTAACACGTCCTTTATCAGGGACTGGAAAACTGCTGGGGCGTTGGTGAGCCCAAACGGAACCACCAAGTACTCGTAGTGTCCGCTCGGGGTGTTGAAAGCCGTCTTCCACTCGTCTCCCTCCCGGATGCGGATCAGGTGGTAGGCGTTGCGAAGATCCAGCTTTGTGAAGATGGTGGCACCCTGAAGGCTCTCAAAGGCGGAAGAAAGAAGAGGCAGAGGGTATCGGTTCTTTACGGTGATCTCGTTTATTCCCCGGTAGTCGATACACGGGCGGAGCGTGCCCTCCTTCTTCTTCACGAAGAAAAACCCCGCTCCCGCAGGTGAAGAGGACGGCCGTATGATACCGGCTGCCAGGGACTCCCGGATGTATTCCTCCATAGCCCGGCGCTCAAGAGCGGACAGGGAGTAGACGCGTCCCTTGGGAGGGAAGGTGCCGGGCAACAGGTCGATGGCGCAATCGTAGGACCGGTGTGGAGGAAGAGAAGCGGCCCTGGCTTTACTAAAAACCTCCTTGAGTTCGTGATAAACTGCTGGGACATTGGAGATGTCGGGACTGTACCTGGGCGGGGCTCTGCCGAGTGGGCTGGTGGCCGCCTTCAGGCACACTCGATGGCAGCGTTCGCTCCACTGCCGTACCACCCCCACCTCCCAGTCCAGCACCGGGTTGTGCTGCCGCAACCAAGGGTGCCCCAGGATGAGCTGCTGTCCTAGGAGGGAAAGAAGAAAAAAACTGGATGGTTGCCGGAGAGCATTACCTTAACCGGTTCCGTCACGAAAGCCACCTCGCCAATCAGACGGCCATCAATGGCACGCACGGGAATGGAAGGGCTCAGCGGGAGGAAGCCGACACCCCACTGACGCGCCAGGCTAATGTCCATGATGTTCCCCTCCGCGCCGGAATCCACCAAGGCCGCCACGTTCTGGTCGCCCGCCGCAAGCTGGACACGTGCCTGTAGCGTGAGCGTGCTGGGACTGGGAGAGCCGGTGCTGGTCGAGCTCACGCGGATCCCCCGACGCCGCGTGAGCTCCGGCCTTTTAACGGGCACCCCGCCACCCGATGGCCCCCCTCCCCACAGTAAAAACACAAGCCCAGCGAGAGGCGTCGACGGTGCTCCTCCGAGGGAACCCGAGCCCCTCCCAGATCCATGGGCTCGGCGGGTGGTGTGGTTGACGGGTCCCCAGCAGACGGAGGAATGTGGCCACGCGGATTCCGCGGGGACCTCCTCTCCCGATCGCGCCGCCGCGTCCGGATCCGCAGGTCTACTCGGGCCGCCAAGTCCATCGCGCCCTTCAGCGTTCGCGGGCAATCGTAAGACACCAGTTCGTCTTTCATATACTCGGCGAGGCCGTTTAGGAATGTGCTAACGAGCGCTGGCGCGTTCCATCCGCTGCTGCCGGCCAACGTCTGGAACTTAAGGGCGTACTCCGCGACCGATCGGCTACCTTGACGCAGCGTCGCCAGTTCCTCGGCGGCGTCTTCGGCGGCGGATCCCAGGTCGAACAGGCAGAGCAATTCCTCTGCGAAGGCGTCGAAGGAATCGCATGCCGGGGCCATCCTTTCATACTCTGCCAAACCCCATAGCCGCGCCTCGCCCGTGAGGTGGGTTAGAACGAACCCGACCTTGGCTGATTCTGACGCAAACGTGACGGGCTGGAGGCTGAACATTATGTGACAGTTGGTCACAAACGCCCTCACGTGCTTGGGATCGCCGTTGAACTTCTCGATGTTGCCGAGGCGGGGCTCCGGGACGTCCACGAGCCTCCTGGCCTCGGCAGACGGGCGGTGCTGGGGTGCCGTGACAGCCGGGGACGCAGCCACCGACAGTCTCTGGAGGGCTTGGGCCATCTCCTGCTGCTGCAGCTGTTGTTGCTGACCAACCTCGATCAGGTTCCGGATGTCGGCGGACAGGCTGCTGATGGCGGTCTCGGCTCGCTCCAGTCGGCTCAATGCCGTCTCGTCGTTCGCTGACTGCATAGCGTTGGCCAGTTTGTACTGTTAAGGATCGGACAGTACAGCGTGACGACGGACTTTATTGGAAGGGGATAATGGGAACAGCCGGCGCTGGAGCGGCGATCGGGCTGGAGAGGACAAACGGTTCTGCGGGGGTTTCGAATAGTCAAGCGAGTCAAGTTTCTCCGGGACTGATGAGTGAAGCAGCATCAAGGGACAGACTGGCACTCGGTTCTGCGCTTGCGGCGCTGATATAGCGCTGTCCATGAACCCGTGGCAGGTGACGGTGATTCCACTGACAGGGGGGGGGGGGCGTGGTCCCGTCGCAGGAGGCACCAGCACGTGACACTTCCTTCCTATTTATTTACCTTCTAGGTGCTAGAGGCTAAGTGTTAGAGGCTAAGTGTTAGAGGCTAAGTGTTAAAGGCAACACAATCCGAACAACACAACACAATACGAACAACTCAACACAATACGAACAACACAATATGAACAACACAACACAATACGAACAACACAACACAATACGAACAACACAACACAATACGAACAACACAACACAATACGGACAACACAACGATACTGCACTGAACAACACGATACCGCACTGAACAACATGATACCGCACTGAACAACACCATCCCGCACTGAACAACACCATGCCGCACTGAACAACACCATGCCGCACTGAACTACACCATGCCGCACTGAACTACACCATGCCGCACTTAACAACACCATGCTGCACTGAACAACACCATGCCACACTGAACAGCACCATGCCGCACTGAACAACACCATGCCGCACTGAACAACACCATGCCGCACTGAACTACACCATGCCGCACTGAACAACACCATGCCGCACTTAACAACACCATGCCGCACTGAACAACACCATGCCGCACTGAACAACACCATGCCGCACTGAACTACACCATGCCGCACAGAATAACACAATACCGCACAAAACAACACAATACCGCACAAACAGTTTTAGATAATATTATGTCGCAGTCATGTGACGCGGACATGACGTCAATAGGCGGAACTCACGGCAAAATTATAATCCGTGGGCGTGACTTGCAACAGGAAGTAGGAAAGCGGCAATGCTGGCAAACAAGACACAGCGGTTAGTAACACGACGACTAAAAAGACAGATATTTTTGTTTTCAGCTTGCAACTGAGAGCGTACAGGTAATTACAACTCATTGTTTTGAAAAATCTGTTTTTTTTTGTGTAGCCCTGAAAAGCGAGGGAGTGTGGCGTTTGGGAGGAACGTCGAACTCGGCGTCTGCTTCCAGCCACAGACGCCAAATTTCGACGATTATTTCGACTGGTCAACGGTTGTAAATTATTGCGTTGATTAAAAACTTTAACTCTACTCTTAACTTTGCCGTTTCAGATATGCGGGTATTACACCGCGGAAATGATGTCAATAGGCTGAACTCTCGCCAGAATTCAAATCTGTGGGCGCAATGGCCTTAAGCGAGACAACGGATACAAACACGACGATTATCAACAGAAATATCTTTATTTTCTGCTTGGAAGTGGACCGTCTAGAGCGTACACGGTAAGTACAACTCATTGTGTTTAAAAATATTTACGTTTGTGAATGTTGGTTGAGGCTAAATGTTAATGTTTAATTTCATTCCTTTAGGTTCCATGGTGTTTGTTGGCTGTATGTTTTCCACTGCAAGAAGAGGCTCGTATCATTGACCAGCAGGAGCTACAATGGTGAGTACCCCTTTCGTCGTCCATTTATGTGAAACACTTCCTATTTCACGTCTAACAGTACTCGATTTAACAAATAACCATAAATAAATACAGTGTGGGCAGTCAAGTTAACATATGTGATTATCCTGCCTAATATGTTTATCACAAATATGTCACTAATCACTAAAATGTTTATTTGTTTATCACAACACCTTTGGACCTTCAGCAATCGATTATTTCCCTTCATCTACATAGAGACAGAACGATGGTGTCATAAACATCTCATTCATTTCACCAAATAAATTCACGCAGGTGGATAACGGCCGTCTCGGTCACACTATGTTGCGTGATGCAGTTTTGAAGAACTAAATGCATTTATTCAATGAATAAGTCAAGCTAGATCTATGTTTATGATGTTGTAAGTTACGGTACCGATTGAAGTTGAGTCCGAAGCCAGTGGAAAACAGCACTGCGTTTGTGCTCTCCAGGTACAAATGTTGTGATCTCTGACTGACGACCGGGCGAGACTCGAGTAAGAGATGTCCAAACGAGCTCCGGCAGGGCGGGCCAAGGCGGAGTGAATGGGCGCCCTTCTGGCCGCCAATGACGAGCTGAGAGCCAAACTGATGGATGTCCAGTTAGAACTTCAGCAGGAGAAGAACAAGGTGAAAACCTCAACAGACAGACACTGACTGCCTCCAGTGGCAGAGTTTACTTGTTTGAGAAGGAGTGGCTTATTCAAAACTAAGATTTATTTAATCTGTTTGTTCCCAGGCAAAATTGGATGTGATGCAATTCCAAATTTCACCACATGATGGTGCCCAATTTTGACTTCATAGGACATATTAAACACTTAGCTTGTTATTATGTTCAAGGTAATCAGATTTGTTTATTATTATAATGGCCTTTTCAAAACTATTCTGGATTACTAGTTTGGATCTATTCTACATTACTCGGCAACAACATACTCTGTAACAGATTAGGCAGTATAATCACATATGTTAACTTGGGAGTGCCCACACTCAATCTACTTATCGTGATGTGTTAAATCAATTACTGTTAGACATTATTTGTCTGATAATCTACCAAATCTTTGAATTGAAGAATTTGTGATTTAATTAATAGCTTGCTATTATGTTCAGGGTAATCAGACTTGTATATAATTCTAATGGCCTTCTTTTGAAAACTATCCTGAATTACAACTTTGGATCTTATATTACTTTGCAACAATATACTCGGTGACAGATTAGGCAGTATAATCACATATGTTAACTTCAGTGCCCACACTGTATTTATTTATGGTTATTTGTTAAATCAAGTACCGTTAGACATGAAATAGGAAGTGTTTAAGATAAATGTTATGGCTACTCACAATTGTAGATCGCTCCTGGTCAATGATACGAGCCTCTTCTTGCAGTGGAAAACTTGCAGCCAACAAACACCGTGGAACCTAAAGGAATGAAATTAAACATTAACACTTCGCCTCGACCAATATTCACACGTACAACGCAACGCGGCTACACTTCTGCTAGGGTTAGCGCCTCAGCTACACGTTGCTATTACCGTGAACGCTAGCTACATCGACAACTTTAGTCAAACTACACAAACGTAAATCTCCTTAAACACAATGAGTGTTACTTACCATGTACGCTCTAGACGGTCCAGTTGCAAGCAGAAAATAAAGATATTTCTGTTGGTAATCGTCGTTGCTCAGTGGCTCACGGCCATCGCGCCAACAGATTTGAATTTTGGCGGAAGTTCCGCCAATTACGTCATATCCGCGGCACATGACTGCGACGTAATACCCGCTTATCTGAAACGGCAGTTAAAAGTAGAGTTACATCAAGTTTTCTTGGAACCTAAACGAATGAAAGAAAACTATCATTTGGCCACAACCAACATTCACAGATACAACACAATGTGACGTGCGGGGTTGAGGTTAAAGGTTGAGTGAAGGGCCCTCGGTTTAAACTACTTTTTTGAAAAGGAGTGGGAACAAGTAAGACATATTTAATTTATTTAATGGGAAGTAGTAAGACTTATTAAATTTATTTAATCTACTTTTCTTCCCAGGCAAAATTTGATGTGCTGCAATTCCAAATTTCCAAAGTGAATGAAGGAATGAAGTCCTTTAAATTATGATTTTGTATAAATACTAGGCATAAACACAAAATCTACGGCACAAAATGGGCAGACTTTACTTGTTTGAAAAGGACTGGTTACAAGACATACTTTTTTAATTTATTTAATGGGAAGAATACTTATTTAGTTTAATTGATCTATTTTTGTTCCCTGGCAAAATTCGATTTGCTGCAATTCCAAATTTCCAAAGTGAATGAAGGAAAGAAGTCGTTTAAATTATGATTTTGTATAAATACTAGGCATAGACACAAAATCTACGGCACAAAATGGGCAGACTTTACTTGTTTGAAGAGGACTGGTTACAAGACAAACTTTTCTGATGTATTTAATGGGAAGAAGACTTATTTAGTTTATTTAATCTATTTTTGTTCCCTGGCAAAATTGGATTTGCTGAAATTGGATTTTGCCAAATCTTGACTTGAGACCTGATAGGAAGTATTAAACGCTTAGTTAAATCAATACAAATTGGTAATAAGAGCGAGTAATGTTGGTTGAACCGATGAATGAAGGTTGAAAGCAATTTAAATTATGACTTTGTATAAATACTAGATATTAACAGAACATCTACTGCGCAAAATGGGCAGAGTTTACTTGTTTGAGAAGGAGTGGCTTATTCAAAACTAAGATTTATTTAATCTGTTTGTTCCCAGGCAAAATTGGATGTGATGCAATTCCAAATTTCACCACATGATGGTGCCCAATTTTGACTTCATAGGACATATTAAACACTTAGCTTGTTACTATGTTCAAGGTAATCAGATTTGTTTATTATTATAATGGCCTTTTCAAAACTATTCTGGATTACTACTTTGGATCTATTCTACATTACTTGGCAACAACATACTCTGTAACAGATTAGGCAGTATAATCACATATGTTAACTTGAGAGTGCCCACACTCAATCTACTTATCGTGATGTGTTAAATCAATTACTGTTAGACATTATTTGTCTGATAATCTACCAAATCTTTGAATTGAAGAATTTGTGATTTAATTAATAGCTTGCTATTATGTTCAGGGTAATCAGACTTGTATATAATTCTAATGGCCTTCTTTTGAAAGCTATTCTGAATTACAACTTTGGATCTTATATTACTTTGCAACAATATACTCGGTGACAGATTAGGCAGTATAATCACATATGTTAACTTCAGTGCCCACACTGTATTTATTTATGGTTATTTGTTAAATCAAGTACCGTTAGACATGAAATAGGAAGTGTTTAAGATAAATGTTATGGCTACTCACAATTGTAGATCGCTCCTGGTCAATGATACGAGCCTCTTCTTTCAGTGGAAAACTTGCAGCCAACAAACACCGTGGAACCTAAAGGAATGAAATTAAACATTAACACTTCGCCTCGACCAATATTCACACGTACAACGCAACGCGGCTACACTTCTGCTAGGGTTAGCGCCTCAGCTACACGTTGCTATTACCGTGAACGCTAGCTACATCGACAACTTTAGTCAAACTACACAAACGTAAATCTCCTTAAACACAATGAGTGTTACTTACCATGTACGCTCTAGACCAGGGGTCTCAAACTCATGGCCCGCGTGCCAATTGCGGCCCTCGGGACAATATTTTGCGGCCCCCTGCGTGACATCTAAGCTGTGTGTTAGTGCGGCCCGCGAATTTCTTTTCGCACATGCATCTGGCCGTTTTACTTTTTTTGACACGTATGGGCTCCCGTAGCTCAGGCTCGTGACAACTGGGCGAAATAGCAATTGGCTAATTGGCGAATTAGCACTTTGACATGTTTGAATGAGCGAGTGGAGGGAAATATCTTGTCACTGTCACCTAGTGCTGTACATTGTTTGTCAGCCCCCGTCATGTCTGTTTCAAAACCTGCCGTTAAGAGAAAAGTTGCGGATGAGCACAGGCAATTTCAGGAGAAGTGGGAGGCGGAATATTTTTTTGTTGAGCACAGGAACGTCGCAACCTGTCTAATATGCATGGGTAAAGTTGCTGTTAACAAAGAGTTTAACATCAGACGTCATTACTCAACTAAACATGCTGAGGAGTATGCAAAATACCTGGGAGATGAGCGAGAGGATCGGGTCGCCAAACTTAAATAATCTCTACTGAGGCAACAAGTTTTTTTTCAAAAAAAAACAAACAAAGAGAACGAAGCGGCTGTGAAAGCTAGCTATGTTGTGAGTGAAATGATAGCAAAAGCTGGAAATGGATTCAGGCACAGCATTCAGTGGTGAGAAGTATGCTGATACCATTGGGAAGCTACAAGAAGAATTTGATCACAGGTTTGCAGACTTCAAGACACACAGAGCCACTTTTAACATTTTTGCTGACCCCTTCTCCTTTGATGTTGAGGATGCCCCCCCTGTTCTGCAGATGGAGCTAATTGACCTGCAGTGCAATACTGAACTCAAAGCCAAGTTCAGGGAAGTGAGTGGAAGAACAGTGGAGCTTGGACAATTTTTGAGAGAACTGCCCCCCAGCTTCCCTGAGCTTTCCAGGATGTTCAAGCGGACCATGTGCCTTTTTGGCAGCACCTATCTGTGTGAAAAGCTCTTCTCCACAATGAACTTCAATAAGTCAAAGTACAGGTCCAGAATTAAAGATGAGCATCTTAAAGCCATACTGAGGGTCTCAGTTGCCTCCTCCCTCAAGCCAAATGTGGCTCAGCTGTGTGAGAGGAAGCGTTGCCAAGTCTCTGGCAGCAAGGAGTAGGAGGAAGTAGAAATGAAGCCCATGTTCTGAAGAACTGTTCCTGTTCTTCATGTTCTGCATGTTCTGACTGTTAATTTGTTCAAATTGAGAAGATTGGATCAGGACCTTTTTTATGGATTACTTTTGTGGATTACGATTTGATGCGGCCCAGCCTCACCCAGACTCTACCTCCAGCGGCCCCCAGGTAAATTGAGTTTGAGACCCCTGCTCTAGACGGTCCAGTTGCAAGCAGAAAATAAAGATATTTCTGTTGGTAATCGTCGTTGCTCAGTGGCTCACGGCCATCGCGCCAACAGATTTGAATTTTGGCGGAAGTTCCGCCAATTACGTCATATCCGCGGCACATGACTGCGACGTAATACCCGCTTATCTGAAACGGCAGTTAAAAGTAGAGTTACATCAAGTTTTCTTGGAACCTAAACGAATGAAAGAAAACTATCATTTGGCCACAACCAACATTCACAGATACAACACAATGTGACGTGCGGGGTTGAGGTTAAAGGTTGAGTGAAGGGCCCTCGGTTTAAACTACTTTTTTGAAAAGGAGTGGGAACAAGTAAGACGTATTTAATTTATTTAATGGGAAGTAGTAAGACTTATTAAATTTATTTAATCTACTTTTCTTCCCAGGCAAAATTTGATGTGCTGCAATTCCAAATTTCCAAAGTGAATGAAGGAATGAAGTCCTTTAAATTATGATTTTGTATAAATACTAGGCATAAACACAAAATCTACGGCACAAAATGGGCAGACTTTACTTGTTTGAAAAGGACTGGTTACAAGACATACTTTTTTAATTTATTTAATGGGAAGAAGACTTATTTAGTTTAATTGATCTATTTTTGTTCCCTGGCAAAATTCGATTTGCTGCAATTCCAAATTTCCAAAGTGAATGAAGGAAAGAAGTCGTTTAAATTATGATTTTGTATAAATACTAGGCATAGACACAAAATCTACGGCACAAAATGGGCAGACTTTACTTGTTTGAAGAGGACTGGTTACAAGACAAACTTTTCTGATGTATTTAATGGGAAGAAGACTTATTTAGTTTATTTAATCTATTTTTGTTCCCTGGCAAAATTGGATTTGCTGAAATTGTATTTTGCCAAATCTTGACTTGAGACCTGATAGGAAGTATTAAACGCTTAGTTAAATCAATACAAATTGGTAATAAGAGCGAGTAATGTTGGTTGAACCGATGAATGAAGGTTGAAAGCAATTTAAATTATGACTTTGTATAAATACTAGATATTAACAGAACATCTACTGCGCAAAATGGGCAGAGTTTACTTGTTTGAGAAGGAGTGGCTTATTCAAAACTAAGATTTATTTAATCTGTTTGTTCCCAGGCAAAATTGGATGTGATGCAATTCCAAATTTCACCACATGATGGTGCCCAATTTTGACTTCATAGGACATATTAAACACTTAGCTTGTTACTATGTTCAAGGTAATCAGATTTGTTTATTATTATAATGGCCTTTTCAAAACTATTCTGGATTACTACTTTGGATCTATTCTACATTACTTGGCAACAACATACTCTGTAACAGATTAGGCAGTATAATCACATATGTTAACTTGAGAGTGCCCACACTCAATCTACTTATCGTGATGTGTTAAATCAATTACTGTTAGACATTATTTGTCTGATAATCTACCAAATCTTTGAATTTAAGAATTTATGATTTAATTAATAGCTTGTTATTATGTTCAGGGTAATCAGACTTGTATATAATTCTAATGGCCTTCTTTTGAAAACTATTCTGAATTACAACTTTGGATCTTATATTACTTTGCAACAATATACTCGGTGACGGATTAGGCAGTATAATCACATATGTTAACTTCAGTGCCCACACTGTATTTATTTATGGTTATTTGTTAAATCAAGTATTGTTAGACATGAAATAGGAAGTGTTTAACATAAATGTTATGGCTACTCACCATTGTAGCTCGCTCCTGGTCAATGATACTTGTAGCTCGCTCCTGGTCAATGATACGAGCCTCTTCTTGCAGTGGAAAACTTACAGCCAACAAACACCGTGGAACCTAAAGGAAGGAAATTAAACATTAACATTTAGCCTCAACCAACATTCACAGATGTAACGCAACGCAAACTACACAAACGTAAATATTTTTAAACACAATGAGTTGTACTTACCGTGTACGCTCTAGACGGTCCACTTGCAAGCAGAAAATAAAGATATTTCTGTTGATAGTCGTCGTGTTTGTATCCGTTGTCTCGCTCAAGGCCATTGCGCCCACAGATTTGAATTTTGGCGACAGTTCAGCCTATTGACATCATTTCCGCGGTGTAATACCCGCATATCTGAAACGGCAAAGTTAAGAGTAGAGTTAAATAAAGTTTTTAATTAACGCAATCATTTACAACCGTTGACCAGTCGAAATAATCGCCAAAATTCGACGTTCCCCCCAAACGCCACACTCACTCGCTTTTCAGGGCAAGAAAAGTACTTCTCTTTAAAAACGATGAGTTGTACTTACCGTGTACGCTCTGGACGGTCCAGTTGCAAGCAGAAAATAAAAATATTTCTCTCGTTAGTCGTATGTTACCATCCGCTGTGTCTTTGTCAACATCGCCATTTTCCTACTTCCTGTTGCAAGCCACGCCCACAGATTTAAATTCTGGCGGAAGAGCCCGCCCATTGGCGTCGTTTTCGCGTATAGCAAATCCGATTGGTTGGGAAGGGGGGGCGGTTATGCAGCCGAGGGGTCCTGTGATCGGTGGGATGTAAAGTAGGCGTCGACGTCACGTCCGCGTCACGTGACCACGACGTGGCAGACGTCATATAGCAACCGCTGTTTTGTTTAGTAGACTTACAGTTGTTATGCATTGACATAATGGCGCACACTCCAAATGGATTTGAATAAATTAAATAATTCTTCTGCCCACTCCCTTTTAAACAAGTTAACTCTCCCCGCGGATTTGAATTCCGGCGGAAGTTTCGCCCATCGACGTCACGTCTGTCACGTGACCACAACGTGGCAGATGTCATATAGCAACCACTGTTTTGTTTAGTAGATTTACAGTTGTTATGCATTGGCATAATGGTGTGCACTCAAAATAGATTTAAATAAATTAAATATTTCTTCTGCCCACTCCCTTTTAAACAAGTTAACTCTGCCCACGGATTCTAATTTCGGAGGAAGGTCCGTCCATTGATGTCTTGTCTGCGTCACTTGACCACGACGTAGCGACGTCATAAAGTAACCGCTGTTTTGATCAGTAGACTTACTTATTATGCGTTGACATAATGGCGCACTGGTTAGCATGTCCACCTCTTAAGCATGATGTTGCGGGTTCGACGCCTGATCAATATTAGCCATGGAGTGAGCTGAAGTGCATGGCGCTGAAGATTTGAATCTTTGAAATGCGGTGAGGTCTGACATAACAGGCAGAATGGTTTGCCATCACGTTCAACAAAAAATAGAAACTTTCCCACTCTGATAAAAACGTCCTGTGTTCATCTACATATTTCCGTTTTTCTGTGCATCTTTTCTCTGCCATTTCGAGAGCCCAATTGACACTAATAGTTTACTGGAATGTGTTTGCCCATCCTACTTTGTGGAATTTCACCACATGCGCTTTTGACCAAAATACCAAATTGAACTCAAGTGAAGCCAACACGCACAACCCCCCCCCCCCCCCCCCCCCACACACACACACACAAATGTTGATATGAACATAAAAGGGCCGCATGAATCCAAGCAAAGAGCCACATGCGGTTCAGGAATTGCGGCTTGGCCAAACCTGTACTATACAACTTTATTTGTATAAAGTTTTCACACCAGCTGTCACACAAACAAAGCGGGAAAAAACGAAGACGTGCGTGTTCCGCCCACGCTGGATTTATTTGCACCTTTGAAAAGACACCGTATTGCCGCAGATGTGGCAAAGAGTACTTTTGGGCATCTGAGACGGAAGGATGTCCAAAGCATCATGTCACCTGCTCTGGTCGGCATGGTGGTGGGACGTTGAGGTCAACCGCTTTGGGGTTGGCTGAATCTTTGGTCGCAGGATGCCACACACTTGAAGACAGAAGCAGAAAAGCAGAGCTAAATGCAAAATGTACTCACCGGTGACTCCAATTTTTTTCCCCCCTGAAGAAATGGATGGACGGGTGGCCCCGGCTGGCCGGTGGGACTCTTGTTATTCTGACCCTTTTTAGTGCGCGTTTGGGGCAATAACCGTTTTTTGTGGCGCTCTCTTCTGGTTCAAGAGTGCCCTGCATGTGAATTTGCCTTTCCTGCCTTCTGATTGGATGAGCGCCGGTGTGACGCGGTGCCTCTGTCACTGTGGCGGGGGGTATACGTCGGCATCGGAGCGTCTGCCAACGTCTGAGACCGGCTGGCAGTTTATCGGAGGTGTCGAGTGTGGTGCCGCTGGAGCTCACTCACCAGCTGGTGTTAGGGCCACAGAATGAAGGAGAAGAATAGAAAGAGAAACAGAAACTTCTCCTCCAATTGTTTGATTTATCTCTTCTGAGCTTCGATGAATTCTTTCAGCTCTTTGTTCCTCTAGGACGGACAAATGGAAAGTGGCCTTCAAAAGCCAGTAAGCGTGCAAGTAAGTGCCGGGCTGGCTTTGGGCCCTTACCTGTTGCGCGCTGTGCAGCAGATCCATTCTCTCTTGGAGGATGCAAGTGTCGCGCTCCCTCAACTCGCACATCAGGGCTCGCTTCCATTGGTCCACGGCGCTCCTAAGCTCTTCTCTCTGATCCGCCGTCAGCACGTCATTCACGCCAGCGTGGCTGGCTTTTTCGCCGTCCGTGGCGGGGCAGTCCCGCTGCGGTAGCGCCTCGTACAACATGGCCTCCAGCTCCAGGATCCTCTGGGCCGCAATCCTCGTCCATCAGTGGTCCGGCGGGAGATTTGAGGGCGACTTACCTTATGAGCCTGGTCCATGGAACGCTTCCTGAAGTCCAACTCTTCATCCAGGTAGCCCTTCTGCTTACAGAACATATCCTAGCACAGCTCAAGGTCAGAATTGTTGGGGCACATTGCCGGAGTTCCCCTTGGCTGATGTCGCGTGTCTGTCTACCTTCTCACTTTCAATGTCCAACATCTACTGTTGAAGTGCTGACTTGGTCACTTTGATGTATTCTAACCACTGAGGAAAGGCTGCTGTCACATAAGCAGAATGCGAGAGCGTGCGTGGACGTGCGCGTTACCTTCTCGGCTAGGGTGAGAAGGGTCCTGGCGTGAATCATGACCACCTGCTCCTCGTTGGTGAGATTCTGCAAGAGCCCAAAGGCACAGCGTCAACTGTTAGGGTTTTCCAGGTTATCTTTATCGTAGGATTATGTTGGAATGTAAACTATAATGATTAAATCAATCTTGTCTTGCCCTCACAATGCAGAGTAAGATGAAGTGGTTGCTTCCTCTGCTTGATTGACCAGCTGCAGGGGAAGCAATCAAAGTTGTTCTGTTTCCCACAACAGTGTAAAACACCCCCTGCTCTGATCTTATCAGAGGCCGGGGGTACACCAAAACTGTCCACTCTCACCCCCACTCTGTTCCTCCTAATAAATATGCCCTTGCAGGGAGGAGACTTTTAGATTTCATTCCTGTAGCGAGTGATCTCTCCACCTGCAGAGTTTGGTGCCGAAACCCGGGATCCCTCATACCCATCATCTGGCTGACGGAGGACGACGCGCTGTACACCGTCGACGGGCCAGCGTCCATTAGCCGGACCTGGTAAAGAAAGACCTGGGAAGGAAATTCTTCGCTGGGCCAGCATCTTAGGTCTGCCTTCGTCTGACAGAGGTGGATTGACGGGACCCGGCAGTGCAACGAACCAGGGGACAAGTAAGTTAAAGGCCTGAAGTTGTGTGATTGTGTTGTTGTGAAACGCGTATAAAAAAAACAAAACAAAAAAAAAAAAACACAGGTGCACGTGAGATTCGGCTTTGGTTTGTCCGAGCTATGAGATACGGCTTTGGTTTGTCCGAGCTATGAGATACGGCTTTGGTTTGTCCGAGCTATAAGATTCGGCTTTGGTTTGTCCGAGCTATGAGATTCGGCTTTGGTTTGTCCGAGCTATGAGATTCGGCTTTGGTTTGTCCGAGCTATGATATTCGGCTTTGGTTTGTCCGAGCTATGAGATACGGCTTTGGTTTGTCCGAGCCATGAGAAAAATACAAAGCGCTGGAGTTTGTGTAATTGAGAGTGTGACTGGTAGGATAAATTGACTAAATAGCAGTTCTAGCATTGATCCACGGCAATAATACAGGCTAGTAATTTGTTGAAAGGTCAATTTAAACCTGCATTGAGGATCCTCAAAGAAATAAATAAGTAATAATAGTAATAATAATAATAATAATATTTTTTGAGACAAAGAGATTGTAAAACCTAAAATTACTAGAATTAAGATGGGAAATAAAAACGGTAAATCTCTACCTCTTGACGGAGATGAGAAGTACATGGCGAGTAGATTTCTTAATTGTATGCAATATATGCCGAAGTGGAAGAAAAAAGTATGGAGTAGAAAGGAAGTTGAGAAATCAAGTGGTAAAGAAATGCAACTTGCTTCTAGAAGATAAATAAATAAAATAAGAATGTGCTGTCCTCGTGTGCATGGGAGGGACCAGCTCATGATCGACCACAGGAAATGGCCAGCCTGTGACGAATCATTGGTGCTGGGAACTACCTTTTGCGTGCGAGAGCTGTGCATGTGTGTGTGTATATGTTAAAATGATGAACATTGGCTAAAGTTTTAGTATAAAAAAAATTTGCTAGACTGTGGTCTATCCAATTTGCACCGCAGAACAGAAATTATTTTGAAAGATAAAAATGAGAGGAAAAAGAGAGAAATCTGTTTGCAAGCAGAAACTAATCCACACTAGTGCATGTTAAGTGTCGAGCCCACATGAGAAATTCGAAGAAAAAAAAATGACAGAACATGCTTTCAGGAATTGGAAGAAGCTAAATTGTGAATTTAAGATTTTGCAATGCTACACTTAATAGGAATAATTGATTGGTTGTGTTATAAGATTATACAAAATTCTAAAAGCAAGCTAAATCTGAGAGATTGAGTTCTTCAAATTTAAAAACAAAGAAAAAATTCAGATTAATTTGCCAATTGTTTGTTTTAGTTAAGTTTTTTTTTGAATTGGTGGATTGTTCTACCAGGAAACCTGAGTTGAAAATGATATATGAATGTTGTGTGGTGAGCTTGGATGAATTGGGACCAATGTGATAGAAAGACTCCTTTTTGGAGACTGTGTGTGAGATGCAAATGAACATTGATGAATGATAGCCTGAATGAAAAGAAATTACAGGTTGAATGGTTGAAGTCGTTGGCGACTACTATGGAAAATTAGTAGAGCGACTTTGATGAAAGAGTGATTTTGAGCAGGTTGAATGTTAGAAAGAAACACGTAGCTTTTGGGTTGATAATTAACTACAGAAAAAAAAAAACTGGAGAACCAGTAACACATGTAGAAGATGTGTGAACTGGGAAATTGAGAAGCGTTTTGGACAGAAAGTCAAATTAAATGATGATGGAATCGTATGTAGTAAAGAACGCATTCTCCCAAAAAGATTGTCAAGGTGTGAGGTATGGGCGTTGGCAAGCCTCGAAAGGAGGGAGTGAGTAGGACAGATAGTGGAAGATAGTAATAATACAACACTTTATGACAATGAATTTTCGAATACATTTGGTGTTATACTGTGGTAATTTTTTTTTATTCTGGTGTAGATAGGTTAGCAACACGAGAGATTTAGAGGTTCAAAAGAAAGACAGTCAAAAGAAAACATTTTTGATTTGGACAATTGCAGGCTAACAGGAACATAAGAACGATAAGAACTACGAGAGTTGCAAACAACAGATGAAGAGCAGTCCTTGGCAGATTATATGATCAGGACGCTCAAACTGTGTCAAAGACAAATTTACTGCCGCCTGATCTTTCCTCCTCACAGGTCGACAACCCCATCAATCCAGGAGACTGGGTCTACATCAAGGTCATCAAAAGCAAGAACTGGGCCAGCCCGCGGTGGGAGGGACCGTTCCAAGTTTTGCTTGCTATTCCCACGGCGGTAAAAATTTCTCAACGGCCCAGCTGGATTCACCACAGCCACTGCAAGTTGCAGAGAGTGCTGGACCCCTAATTCGGAGTGGTGGGGAAGGCTGACTACAAAGGGGCCCCATCGTTTAGGGTGAGGCGTCTCAATGTTGGTGAAGAATTCATCGATTCCCACTCCGCTAGGCGAGGGGATGTCCCGGTGTTTCTGCCATCCTAGTAGCAACGGGGCTCCATATGCCAGATGGATCCTCTGCTGCGTTGTGGTTGGAGCGTGCTATGGTCTATTGACTCATCTGAACAGACCAAATGACAATGTTGCCCGTGGTAAACGATGGTCACATGATGAGAACTTTGAAGACTGGTCATGGGACCCCAGAAACCCATACGAAACCAACACTTGGTACCGGTATGTCAGGTTCACTGTGAGAGCTCACACACGGGAGGCGTGCTATGTGTGTTCGAAACTCCCCCCTTCCTCCACGCAAGTTCGCTTGGAGGCCAGAGCAATGAATGTCACTGAAGCAAAATGTATGGCATCCATGGGAGGAGTTGGATATCAGCACCGTGCCGTCACAGTCAAAGATGCCGACCCTTACCGCCCTGGACTTGCTGACGGTGCCTGTGATCAGCTGTTCTGGACAAATCTCAATGTGACTGTTAAAGGACGGACAATACCACAAGTGGCCTACACAGAGAGACCAGCTGGAGTGAATTACACATGTTACATCCAAGGTAACAAGACCCACGTCTGCATTAACGACGACTGCTCTCCAGGAGGAAACTGGATGGGAGCTTTGGACATCACTGATGAGTGTCAAGATAAGAGAGCCATTTCAGGTGGTGAGGGCTCTCCAACCAACATGGCTACACCATCGAACGGAACATACTTCATACAGAATGGCTGGTGGCTTTGTGGTCACAAGGTTTATCCGATGCTGCCCGCCAACTGGACAGGAGTGTGTGCACCAGTGTGGGTGACAGACCACACCTACAGGATACGACATCATCTGCTGACAGGAGCACACAACTCATCTGGACGTCGACGCAGAGCAGTTGCAATCTTTGACCCTCATGACCCTGTCTGGGGTGCGAACGTTCCAGAGGACCATAAAGTGTGGTCTGCCGGAGACAAAGTTGTCCTTGCGCTCTTCCCTCAGATTGGGGTTGGGAAACTATCGCTCTTCATCGAGACACTGAACTATCATTTTCAATCCTTTGTGAATCTCTCGCTGCAAGTCAACGATGGACAAAATAGAGAGATTCAGGCTATTAGACTGATGGTCTTGCAAAACAGGATGGTTCTGGACTTGTTGACGGCAGCACAAGGTGGTGTGTGCCACATCATTGGGACTTCCTGTTGCACATACATACCAGGAGAAAATGACACCCACATAAACGACGCCATGAATTCGCTGAAGAACTTACAGCAGGCCATGTCTAATGACAAGGTCCCACATCAGTTTGATTTCTTTTCATGGCTATTCTCTGGCAACTGGTGGCAACTGCTGTTGAAATTGCTGTCTCCTGTGCTTGTTGTGCTGGTGGTGTTGTGCTTGTTTACGACCTGCGTTATCCCATGTTTGAAGTCTGCTGTGTCGAAGTTTGTGTCCTCTACTGTAGCCCAAGTTCATATACAACTTCTTAGAGATGACGGATGTGATGACGATAATGACACGTGGATTGCGTAGATGCTGCTCTGTTGGGCATGTTTTACAGAAACTTGATGATTTAACCATCAAAAATGCTTCGCAAGTGATGGATACAATGATGTACTGTTTCTGTGTTTTTATTTTTATTTTTTATTGATAGCATTCTGGTCGCCTGTGGCACAGGGGCCGTGTAAGAATTTTCCTGCTAATAACATCTGGCCAGCAGGTTTTTCGCTTACACAATAAGTTTGATCTTGGGTATTGAGGTAATGCCTCATCTTCACTGGAAAGTGTTGCTATCATTGTTTGTTGTTTTTATTTTTTACTATTCTTCTTTCTTCATTGTACATATATATATATATATATGTATTTTCTTACTTGTCTTTGTTGTTTGGGGTGACATAATCATATGATAAAACAGGAGGGAGATGTTAGGGTTTTTCAAATTATCCTTATCGTATGATTATGTTGGAATGTAAACTATAATGATTAAATCAATCTTGTCTTGCCCTCACAATGCAGAGTAAGATGAAGTGGTTGCTTCCTCTGCTTGATTGACCAGCTGCAGGGGAAGCAATCCAAAGTTGTTCTGTTTCCCACAACAGTGTAAAACACCCCCTGCTCTGATCTTATCAGAGGCCGGGGGTACACCAAACCTGTCCACTCTCACCCCCACTCTGTTCCTCCTAATAAATATGCCCTTGCAGGAAGGAGACTTTTAGATTTCGTTCCTGTAGCGAGTGATCTCTCCACCTGCAGGTGTCTAAAAGAACTTGCTTGTCTCCCGTGTGGTTCTTGCAAAATAAGTTGGAGTGAGCAAATCTCTAACATCAACAAGCTTCTTTCAGCGCAAAGCCTTCCAAAAGTCACATTTGAGCCGCCGAGTCTCGTGGAGTGCGAACATAAGGAGTTCGACATACACTTACGGCGTTATCGCTCAGGATGTCCAGCTTCTTCATCAGATCACTGATGACGATGTCCGGGGGAAAGGCGCAAGGAGCAATGTAAGGTGTTCTGGGACCTCGGGTTAAGGTTAGGGTTGCGAGGGACGCCTTACGGTCCACTTGATGTCCGGGCCCCAACCGTCGATGGGCGACAGCTGCACTGCTATGTCCTTCGGAGGGGTGTAACAGACGACATAGTGCTCCGGATCCACAGGCTTGTAAGTGCCCGGAACAGAGTCTTGCACGGCCACAAAGCTGTACGTGACACCGTGGGCTGCGCGAACTGTGTTATGCAGCATAGTGTGGGGCATCTTAATGTACACTAGACTGTTTGCGGGCGCTGGGTCCACCACCAGTCCCGTTTCGGGTACCGTGATGGTGGGAGAACTGCCCGTTAGCTTCTTGCACAGCTCTGCGTGGGTGTACGGGCGCCCGGTATCTTCATTTCTCACATCGATGTTACGTTCTTTGCACATGGCGACCACTTGTCTCATAGACATCGTTCTCATGCACTCACGCATACTTGGAATACGTTGGACGCTGCTGCTGCTGCTGCTGCTGCTGCTGCTGCTGCTGCTGCTGCTGCTGCTGCTGCTGCTGCTGCTGCTGCTGCTGCTGCTGCTGGCCACCGCGGGCCGATGCGAGGCTGATGTAACGGTACTGGTCTGCGGTGAGCCCGAGAGTCTGGCCACTATGGCCGCTTTGTCAACGGCTCTGCCCCTGTCCATGATCACAATATCCGGATCGCTGCACATAAACTGGAGTTGAGTAGTGTTGTATTTTACCAAGACGCGATCCACAGCCTCATCGTGGAGTGGGTGACTCATGGTGCAGTCGTTTTCATTAGGCTGAACTGTCTCTTGGAGCGTGCGTTCGGCCGGGTGAAACAACATCTCACACAACGCGTGCTTAGTCAGGGGCATGCCTCGCTCATTCAGGTAAGGGATGCCCTTTTCCGTGCACATGTTCTGCAATTGCCCAGAGCCCTATTACGGTTGCCCGACTGAACTAGATACCACCATGATCGAGACGCCCACACGTTACGAGAGCACCATCATCGACGCCCCCAGTTGGCCCATTGAACCGACACGGGTTACAGTTAGGCAGTGTGACATATCCACATTGCGCATAGCGGCCATTGTGTGCATACATAGTGCAGCGGGCTCTGGGCTGCTAAGAGAATGCCAGCAGCTGGATGATATTCGAGTTGGGGAGGCAAAAATAACCAGAGGCTATAACCTTCCGGCCGATTTTGTCATCCACACCGTAGGCCCTGTGCTGAAACGCGGCAGTGTCCCAACCACGCAGCAAACCCGGCAACTGATGGGCTGCTACGTGCAGTCTTTGTACGAGGCCTTGAACAACCAATTACGCACAATAGCGTTCCCGTCCATCTCTACAGGTGTGTACAACTATCCCATATGGGACGCTGTGCAAGTGGCCATGAACAGTGTGCGGGCCTTTGTAAGGCAACACCCACACGCGTTCGATTGGATCACATTCTGCCCATACAGTGCGGCCGACCTGCAGGTGTACCAGGAGGTGTACGCGCAGTACTTTCCATAGTTGGCCTACACCAGAGCGCTCGGGTCGATCCTGTTGTTCCTGAGCACGTATGCCATGTGCTCGGGCTTGATGAGAATAGTGCCGCAGGCCATTGGTATGCTGACTCAGCAGCACTCCCACAATATGCAGGTACACACAAATGTGCTGCTGCTGGATGCGCACTCCAGGCATCTTGTCCTTCATGAGCCTGATGATAGTGCCCGACTTAACGTAGTACATGGGTAGCTGGACCTCTGGCCACCCTGAGATGCCGATCACTTTGAGCAGCTTCTCGGTAACAGTTTTACTGTTGTTATAGTCGAGGCCCATGGTGATACGGGCGCACAGGTCCACAATGTACTGGTTCTTTATGTGGGCGATGACCTCTTGCAGCACACTGTTGGACATTCTATACTCAGTGCCCATGGCGCTGAGTAGTTGCTCTTTTACTGAGTTGCACGACAGTGTGGCCTCTTTGCGCAGTGGCTGCTCGGTGTCTGCCATTTTATTATATAACGCTCTGTTGCCTGAGCAGCTCTTACGCACATACGCAGCCTGCAGATGCGCAGCGTACACTTTGCTACACACGGCGCCATAGCCGGCCGTGACAAAGAGCTGATCACACGCATTTATGACGCTCTTCATGTAGTAGAGGCGGTCCAACGGGTACACATCCTTGGTGTCGCTCCAGTGGTCATAGTCTAGGATCCTGCCGCCGAGGGGCGCTTCGGGCACCCCATGCTGGTGCCTGAGCACGACGTACTCGACGCGCGCCCCGCACACGACTGCGCGCCCCTGAAGCCTCATGCGCTCAGCGAGTTGGGCCTGGGCAGGCATCTGTTTGACAAGCTCCTCTCTGAGGGCGGCACGGTATGCATCCCCTGTGCCATAACGGCACCTCTGCTGCGCCACCTCCTGCGCCTTCTTGGGGTTGCGTATGCGGTACGAGCCCTGGTCATTGCACTCACCGCCTATGTCCTGTACGCTCTTGGTGAGCACAAAGCCATTGTCGGGCAGCGCCCCGGGCACCATGATGGCTGTCATCATGTCGCTGGCCGTGACCTGGGCCCGGGGGTCTTCTTGGAGGATGGCGGTCATGAGGGCTGCATATATGTTACGGGCGCACATGGCACTGTCCCGCCTGGACAGCATGACGCCCTTGCTGCCTGTGCGGGTCGTGCCGTCCCTGGCCGCGGCTACATACACGTACCTCTTCTTTGTGAAGATGATGAACTTTGTATAGATGCACTGCTCGAACTCGAGACGCACGGGCTTATCGAAGAACGACGACACCGTGTCGCTGGCGTCGATGGCCAGGTCCCACAGCTCCTCGAGGGAGGCTGTACGTAGCACGAGTCCGTGTCGCCGTAAACCATGGTGGCCCCCACCACGGTCCTGAGAAGCTCGGCGGCTCTCTCGATGAGCTTGCGCCCACAATACGTGATGGTCATAGCCCCGGCCATGAACGGTAGATATCCCCTCTGTGTGCCCATGGTGCCGTACACGGAGTTTGCGCTGATCTTGTACGCCAGCTGTCTCTTCTCCAACACCATGTACAGGTCCCTGTCCTTGATGTCCTTCATGCGACGGCGTATGGTCGCTCTGCTGTCCAACAGTCTCCTGAGCACCTTGGGCAGCACACCCTCAAACTCTCGAGTGAACCTGTAGCTGAACGTGTTGCACTTTGTGCTGCCGGGCACCATGGCTGCGTACCGTACTTTGAGCTGTTGTATGCGATCCCTGAGACGGGCGCGCTCTTGCTTAGCTTTGGCCGGCAACGCTGCGAGCGAGCACTGCTGCGCCCCTATCTCCCGACCCAAAGCCTCCTTCTCGGCGTACCGCGGGGCATGCTCGCAGCCCTCGTGCTCCTCCCAGGCATACTCCTCGCCGCCGTGCTCTACTATGGTGGTGTAGCATATGTTTTTGCTGATGATGATGTTTGGATACAGGCTAGAGAAGTCTAGGGGTATGACGTTCTTGTACATACCCGGCACGGGCTCGTAGACGTAGGCCCCCGTGTACGAGCCGACCGCTTCGGCTTCGTTGCCGTCAGGTATGACGTATACCTTGTCTGTCACCGAGCGCGGCGTACAGTGCTTGTATATCTGAGAGTACACGCGCACCTGTTGACCCTGGGTGAATAATTGCATCATGGACGTGTTGCACACCGAGGCCATCTCACATAGGGCCAGCCACGTATTGAAGTAGCAGGCGAGCTGGTGGCACAGCAACGTGTCTTTGACACAGTACCTACCAACCGTGGCCATGTTGCCCGTGACGTACGCGTTGAAGATGTCTTTGGGCTTGACAGGGTCCTTGCCCGTCTTAAGAAAGTGGTTGGCCACAAAGTTGAGACTATACGAGTCGAGCTTATGATCCATGGTCACTATGGGCAACAGGTCTATGGTGAGCACGCCTTCCCACTGTATGTAGGCTATCCTCGCATGCCCCATACCCACGGTCTTTTCCAGGGCCAGTCTGGTGGGATCCCAGCCCACACGCCTAAGTGTGCCCAGGGCCGACAGCCGGCTGTACCTCTTGATCATGTAGGGTATATCGAAGCCCATTATGTTGTAGCCGCACACTGCAACCACCTGGTGATCCTTGAGGTAAGCAACAAACGCCTGCAGGAGGTCGGCCTCTGTGTCATACTGGTACACTGTGCTGTCATAGTTGTTACCCCTGAGCGAGAGCAGGTCGGTCTTGAGTACCTGACTACCCTTGCATAGCACCATACCTATCTGAAAGACCACCTCGCCGTCCTTGTCACTGGGGAACACATTGGCAAACTCTGACTTGACCTCTATGTCAAAGTAGCAAATGGTGGGCGGCGGCACGCCCTCTATGTGGGGGGCGGCCTCAATGTCCGACTGCCAGTTTGCCACAAGATACTCATGGTCGACCATGGTCTTTGTTCTGGCTACAGCGCACCGCTGCTGTACGGCCACCCACCCCACTGAGGGTAGGCCTGCGCGTGCAGTTAACTCTAGGGTCTTACTCACCTTTGTTTCGTGCAACTTAAATGTGTGTGCCTCTACGTGCTCTTGTATGGCACGCAGTGCCATGTATCCAGACACCCGCGCCCCAAAGAAAGTGCCTTTACCCTTACCGCCATGCAGGTTGCAGGCCAGCGGTGTTTCGTACACTTTGAACCCGTGGTCGATAAACAGCTTTTTGACTTCGACAGGCTCGCCCAGACACTCTACGTACACCACCTGCCTGAAATTGGGTATCCTAACGCACGCTACCTTAGATGTACGCGTTAGGCCGTACCCTCTAATCTCATAATTTGAATACAGCCACTGGTAAATGTATACTGTGTCCATTGTGCATGCTTAAGTATCTGATGCACTTTGTGCTGTTTCACAAATACAATTTGTTTATATATAAAATGCCTCAGCCAAATGTCTTCAGGTGCACTGCCAGCCCACGGTCCCTGCGCCGGATAGCCAGCCCCAAGAGACGCATGTCCCCCCCGCAGGAGAAAGTCCCCCGCCACACGACGCTCTCCTGCTAGACGCCGCTCCCCCAGTAGACGCCGATCATCCCCCAGACGGCGCTCTTCCACCGGACGCCGTTAAATAACAACATTCTTGAGGCGTACATCCCTCAGCAGTTTGAGGTGGTCGCGGTATAGGGTTACCTCATGGTGCCGTTGAAAGGGGCTCTTCCCAAGCCGTGTGGCACACTCGTGCCTTTCTCGGTTGACGGAGAGCAGCATGGCGACCACACTGACAGCCACTAGCAACCTGACAAACACGGGCGACCCGCTGGCTATGAGTGCGGCAGCTACGATGGTGTAGATAAACACAAATGTCATTTTTTCCTAAAACATACCTTAAAAAATGCCTACCAGTAAACCCCATTCGTACTACACTCTACACAAGCTCAAGGGTGCCGCTAACGTGGCAGACTACCACGACGGCCAAGACCACTGTCAGGACTGCAGCCACCATAACATGGGCGTTAGCACCGGTGATGGCCCCAAGCCCGACACTCCGACCAACTGGTACGGCAACATATCCACCATGCAGATGTGGGCCATTGCCGCGCTGGTGGCCGCTGTAGTGGTGTTTATCTGGTATTTTGCATCCAGTGGGCGTCATGGCCACAGCCCTGCGCCCGCGTACCCTTACCACCGGGGTGGATTTGAGTTTTAGAGTCCTTATATAAAATATATGGCTGAGGCCAATCTCTGGCAGAATGTCGCTGACGTGTGCGGGCGGGCTTACCCCATAATCCGTGGCTACGCGCTGCAGCTGAGAGACGGCCACGATAGCGGTCTGTCCTTCCGCAACTATTGGGCCATGAGGGGCGCGCACATCCTTGCGGACATGCCCTTCGAGGCTAATGACTACTTTGAGACCAGCGAGGGCGTGGTAGTGAACATGCTCAGTGTGTTGCGCCACTGCCCTGATCTCAAAGCCATGCTGCGGGAGTACGACTCTGTCGTGGTCGAAAACCCCTCCGACTACCTCGACCTGCCGCAACTCAACGGCTTTGTAACTAACGTTATGGATTCTGATTTCTTCAGGGACATCCGCAAGGACCTGGAGGCTTCGGGCGGCGGTGAGGGCATCATAAAAGTAGTGATAGACAACATGTCTAAGCACCACGACTACGTGCAGACCTTTGCAACAGAACTGATCAGGCACCTCGAGAAGATGTCACCCGAAGAGTTGGCTCAAGTGCTGGCCCGCTTCAAGACCGGTAGCAGTGCCGGTATCGACGTAGAATCCATGTTTACGGGCACATGAACATAACAATGTCATCAGCAACAACACAAGTGTTGATGACATTTACCCTGCATGCATAATGTGAAATGACAAACCAGCTTCACATCAGACTGTGAACAGATCCCTGTCCGAGAGCAGGGCTTCACCTGCGGCCAGCACGGCGCTGCGCCACGCTGAACTCTTGGTGCCCGTCACCTCGCCCAGCCTCCTCAGGCACCTGCATTCCTTCCAGTACCTGTAGTGTGTGTCCCTGCTCCGGAGGAGAAAGTAGCGACCGTGCACCCTAATTATGGGCTCCACGCCTGGGATGGCCGCGAGGCGTATACGACCATCTCTCTTGAGCCTGCGGACGTACCGGCACCTGTTGAAGTCCTCAGCGTACAGTTCGTAATTAACTCTAAGCATGTGCTCATCCAAGACCCGGTCTATCTTGGCCTTGTCGTCATCGTCAGCATACTTGGCCGTGGCGTCACACGTGCGTACAAACCTCTTGATGCGTGCGGACACCGACCCAGCCGTACTGTTGTCAAACACCAGGTCACACAGCTGTTCCCGGGCATAGTCTAGCCTCGGGGCCATATATTCCTCGAGGGTAGTTTCGTGCATTTTGAGGGCCTGGTCCTCCGACAGCTTCGACACTCTAGCCCAGCCGTGAGGAGGGGGTGGCTGGGCCTCAGGTCCCGAAAGCATGGCAATGGCCACGTCCACCAGGCGTGTGCCCTTGCTCGGGTCTCTATTCAGACCCAGCATACCTACAAGCTTGTCGATGTACACAGACTGCTGACTCGTGGCCATGGGCAGTCCATCCAGGGTCTTAGCGTTGGTGTAGTACTTCACCTGTTCCTCCACCTCCTGCAGCTTCTTCCGCTGCTCCAGTGTGAACATTTTCTTTAATCATCATCCCACTCGTTATCATCCCCCATCACCGGTACGGGCATGTGGTTAAACTGCGCCGCGGTCTTGGTCCGTTGAGAAACATATGTGGCCAGGTCCCCGCACGTGGACCCCATGAGCCTGGGTGCGTATTGCATGTATGTTCTGACTGTCACGTGGCTAGTGATCTCATCCCATGATGCATGCATGACCTCTGGTTGTCCCTCATTAGACGTTCTGTACATGTCAAGTCCCTTCTGGTGTGCCACGACAAGGAATGACAGGTTCCAGTTGACCAACCTATCTTTGACGTGTTGCATGCTATTCCCCGGTAATACGATGTACTCAAACATAGTGTTTTCAGAGGGTGGCATGGAACCGTACTCGGGCATGGACATGATGGACACGAGCTGTATGATCTTATCGATGTACCCCACAGTGTGCAGGGCGCCCGCACCCGCTATCTTCATGTCCACCATCTCCTTAAAGTGTTGTACTTGGAAGTAGGACATGCCCACTACAAGCAGCACCATTGAGTGTTGTGTCTCGAGGCTGTTATAGGCCATGTGTATGACGAGCTTGTGGTGGTTATAGTTGAGATACGCAGGGCATAGGCCCACTTGGCCGACGTTGCCACAGTTGACAAAGCCCATTTGAGCCATGTATGGTCTAGCCAGGTCTCTGGGGATCGTGAGCCTGGAGCCATATATATGTCCTGCTGTATAGAGGCAGGCCGCCATATAAGTGCTGAACTCAGAGCTCCCCACGTCCACGACCTTTACACAACCATGCGTCACTTTAACCGTTAGGAACACCGAATTATCGCGGTCGTGCATAAATGTCACCAGGTTGTTTTCGCGGCCCACTACCAACACAGTACCAATTTCCAATATACTGTACATTTTAATGTAAAATGGAGGCGCACCGATCCCCACCCTCCGAAGGCCGTGTTTGACAGGTTGACCGAGCGCTACGGCCGGGTGTTTACAGCCGCTACCATCGAGAATGCCTACGTGCTCACGGGCTCCGAGAACATCGCCTGTGCATACCTAAATCGTCTCGCAGTGCACGAGGCCAAGTCTCAGATGGCACTACGGCGTGACACCGACCACAGGATGCCAGACAGCACTTCCGTGGCCAGGTCTATACCGAGTGTCATCACCACGGCCCTGAAGGCCAAGGGGCACACCATTTAGCGGTGTCTCCTGCTTCTGTGTATGTAGGCACAGCGCATCAGCATGTCATCCACCATCCTGTCCACGGTGCCGTTGGTCCTCTCGATGTTGTCCAATATGGCCCTGATGGAGCCTCCGGTAACCCCACGCACAGCCAGGACCGTGGCCCAGTCTACCAATGGCTCAACGCGCTGTTCTCCTGTGCCTACGTCCACCACACGCACAGTACCTTCGGAGGACTGCGGGGGCTGACACTCCATTTGGGCCGCCACCAGCAGTAGCGCATCAGCGGGACGCTTCCAAGCAGTGCTCTTGTAGACGTGTCTAACCAGTACACGGCTGTTGTGTGAATTGACACGGTGTGTTATATGCGCCGTTATCCTGGCCAGAACTAGGATGCTCTCAGTGCACGGGCACGCCACAAGATTCGCACAGGCCACCCGTAGTCTCTCCAGACTATAGCCAAAGTGCTCGATAACGGTACGCCAGGCCGCACGGACGTCGCCCGCCAATGGCTGTGGGCCTATGGACACTACCGAGCGCATGATGAACAGCATGGCGAGCATGGTGTCGGTGTCACAGACATTGCTTGTGGGCAATATCTCGGTTAGCAAATGGCACAGACTCCTGAGATTCCTGTGATGAGGTCTGCTGTCCTTGGTGGTGGGGATACTGTTTATTAACGGTTGATAGTCGACCACTCCGCTGCGGGATTGCATCTGGCGCAACACGTAATCCAGGCCCATGAGAAATACGGCCACGTCGTAGCGCCGGTCAGGGCGGTGGGTAGTGGACGATATGCCGATCTCCGTGAAGTAGTCTGCGCCCAGGTACCGCCGGTCGTGGGAGGGCATACGCGACAACCCAAAGTCTATGATCACAGGTTCCAGGCCATGGGTGGGGGTGGACGCCAGCACATCAGGGCCACTCACGTACACCACAAAGTCATGGGACGTGCGCCTGATAAGGATGTTAGCCACATGTAGATCATTGTGCCCTATGCCGTGCGCATCCATCGCACACATGCATCCTAGCGTCTGGACTATCATGGCGCTTATGTGATCATTGGGTACATCTTCGCATGCGACGTACTTGAACATACTGTGGTACTGCGTGTTTGGTGGGTAAATGTTAGAGATTTGCTCACTCCAACTTATTTTGCAAGAACCACACGGGAGACAAGTAAGTCCTTTTGGACACCTGCAGGTGGAGAGTCCATTCGTCGCTGAGCGTGCAGCGATGATCGAAATGGAGGTCTGAAAAGTCTCCTTCCTGCAAGGGCATATTTATTAGGAGGAACAGAGTGGGGGTGAGAGTGGACAGGTTTGGTGAACCCCCGGCCTCTGGTAAGATCAGAGCAGGGGGTGTTTTACGATGTTGTGGGAAACAGAACAACTTTGATTGCTTCCTCTGCAGCTGGTCACTCAAGCAGAGGAAGCAACCACTTTACTTTACTACGTTGTGAGAGCAAGACAAGATTGGTTAATCATTATAGTCTACATTCCAACATAATCCTACGATAAAGATAACCTGGAAAACCCTAACAGTCAATGTAGTCAAACAAGATGCCCTCCTTACCTATCCCCACGCCGAGTTTGGTCACGTCAGGCACGTATGTGCTGCCCGGGCAGCACCAGGGCATCTTGCTGTGAGCCAGTTCGCCCACCCGATGTTCATGCCGGCCCTCGTTGCCCAGGGCACTGCGTACGTACTGCTGGTTCTCGGAATCCCAGTTGACAAGTACCTTGAGTACTTTCTTTATGCCCGCAACATGCACTACGCCCACCACCGAGCTGCTGCCCTGGGATGCTAGTTGGGAGAACATTTTCCTTACGCCGGGTGTCGGTACAGGCAGTAGGGATTGTGACAGGTATTCCAGAAGTAGCAGGACCTGTCTCGACACCATGCAAAGTAGTTTTGTATAATGCGTCTGCGATGGTCTGGGTCCCTGGGCCACTGAGAGCTGGGCACCACGTGTGCAAACGGTACTCGGCACACGGGACAGCGCCGCTCACTGCCCACCTTCTTCGAGGACCTGGCCCACCTGCACAGGCACGTGTAGCAGAAGGAATGCGCGCACGTAGCCACCACTGAAAAACGATTGTCTGGCTTGCTTGTAATACACTCAAAACAAATGGCGCACTCCATTTTATTAAAACATCATGGACCCCATCAGCCAGCTGCCTGACACCTCAGCTAAGCCGAGTAATATCGAGAAGCGCGTGTTCAAATTTCTGGATAGCATGGCCAAGGTGGGTCCGCACGGAGACTGTGCGGTGGTCGTGCAGTTCATCGTCGTGCCGTGCCTGGCCTACATGGCCTCAGAGCTCGTACCCTCGGAACAACAGTCGCTGCGCATCGGCGTATTTGTTGTGGCGTTGCTGGCCGAGGCTGCCCTTTCGAAAGTATTATAAAAGACGCAATGTTTTATCTTGTGATGTGCTCGCTGGTGTGGGCCATCGTATGTTACAACTACCGTGCCATCGCGCGCAATCTTCGCATGTGCATGACCATTGCATTTTTCATGATACCCACCAAGGCCCAAATGATGTGGCTCAACTACAACAAGCAAATGGTCGTCTACGCCCTGCACTCTGGTAACCAGATCTACGTCGACGCTGTGGGTCGTTACACCCGCTGCAAGGTGGTACTTAAGCGGGACCCCCGACCCCTGTGCATTGTGCACATTGCCACTGACAGAGACGTCACCCCCGAATATGAGCCAGTCTTTAGGTGGCAACAGGTTATGCCCCCAGGTTACCGGGTCGACTTTGTTAGTAGCACGCCGCAAACGGACAGCGGCTAATGGACTTGTTGAGCGACCTGGGCCTGTAATACTTGTTTTCATTGCGCGCTAGCTCCACCACGGGGTGACAACCACACAATATTGTATGCATACTGATTTAACAGGTTCCTGTTGCTGGGAATGTAACACACTGGGCTGCGGTCGCGCGGGTCAAACACAGGAGCGCCCTAGAGGGCGGCCAACATACCCAGAGACGGAGCAGACATTTTTTTAACAACTTTAATTGTTTAAAAACATGGATCAGATCATTGCTAGCAAACAAAAGTCTATGCTTGTTGGTGGTGTGGCCCTGGGCGTTATTGCCCTGGCTGTCGTCAGGGTGTACCGCTCGGGGGCGCCTCCCTGCGCCATGGAGCCCATGCTGTGGTTATCTCTGTCTGGCGCTTCCTTGGTGATCTTGGCCCAACTGGTTTACGGTTACTATGGGCAAAAGAAACCGGGCACAATGTAGATGCGGCTTGCTCCGGTGGGTCCTTCTTCTGGCAGTACTCTCCTACTACGTGGGTCACGTAATCGCCGGTACACTCACACGTTCCTACACAACACTTTGTGAGGGGCTGTATGTCGTAGGAGCACGTACAATGCTGGGTCTTTCCTAGAAACGGCATCTGACACTGTACACAGTCTGCCATACACCACACAAGCATAGTCATGAACTGCTTCAGTAGCATACGCAGCAGGCTCTCGTGTGGACAGGACAGCGCCGCGGGCTCATCCGTCGTGACGACGGAAGTCGGGTCCTCGGTGCCGTCTATAACCAGGTGCGTACTAAAGGGACCGTAGGTACAGTTAACGTATACCTCACCAACGGGGTGGTCAATGTACGCACTGGTAGAGTGTTGATCGTCTCTCTCGAACGTGACATTGGCTGTCCCTGTTACTTTCAGCATGGCCGTGTAATCTCCAGGGCAATTAGAGCCGTCGGCCGAGCATGTGTACTTACATGTGTACTTACATGTTCCCTGGCACCCGGGCGACCTGGCCAACGACAACATCTGATTGTACGTGCACATGGTACGTCTGTGTGTGGTGATGTACATGCTGCCGTTAGTATTGCGGTGACCGCACGCCAGATAGTTGCCTTCCTTGTAAGGGCCCACACCCTCCAGGCCCTCGGACCAATGTCCATCGACTCTTACCATAAGAACCTTGGCGTGCGTGGACTCTTTACACAATATGTGGCAGTCCTCCATCGTGTGGCCACATGTTACAGACCCCACGGGCAATTGGTGCTCTGAGCCATGCATCCATTGGAAGCACATGTATCGGAGAGCGGTGCCCGCGTACCCACGCATGATAAACACATGGTCTAACAGGCAACTGGTCTGCAGTAAAACGTACTCCCTGTGATAGGTGTAGCACTCTGTGTCTTCGGGTGGTGTCTCGGTGCTGGGATCGTCATACTGGTTCAAGTTGTTCTGCAGAACGCCGTGGCTCCAGCGCGTTTCCGACACGGTCCAGTTGTACGTGTAGCCCTCGCGACGTCGACATGACACATATATGGACGTGTTGCCCAACATGTACATGCCCGCGTGTACGACGTATTCCACCGGCCCTGTCTCCGCGGTTGACACCCCAGCAGCACAGGACCCATTGAGCGCCAGGCAGCAGCCCGTACCGTTGACAGCCTCAGATTCTGTGAGCTCCTTGGGTCCCGTGACGTTGTGGGTAGGCTCCAATGTGTTGGTATCGACCCACATGAGGGACAGCCCTTCCGTTGATAACCTGTAATCCATAGTACACGCCATCATCAGGGTATTATTGATCAGAGACAAGGTTACATTAGGGGTGTAGCTGTCGGTAGCCACCGCTACCGACAGCACAACAGCAAGCACTAGCGACCGCATGCTTGTTCTGTAGCTGTAGTATTGTGATGTGTTTACATTCAAAACAACACAACCATAAAATGGGAGCGGCGCAGTCTTTTAATGGGGTTGACACCATTCGGAAGGCCGTGGCCACTGCGGCGTCCGACATAGCAAACACTAGCAAAGTGTCCGTGGACGCTTCTCAGATGATCAACATTTCGCACGTTAGGGGGAATGTACTCATCAAGGGCCTAACCATGCAACAGACGGTGACTGTGAATCTAAACACAGTCATGACCGCCCTAACCGACCAACAGACGCAGCAGAGGATTCTGAACGATGTGGCGCAGCAGGCGGCCGCCGTTGTCAGTGGCCTCAACTTCGGGCAGTACGCATCTGCTACCAACGCGGTTAAGCAGTTTGTAGATGTGTCGTCACGCATCCTCAACACCATGACCCAGACATGCAAGGGAGAAGTGAACAGTACACAGACCATATCTGTAAACAACGTGACTGGGAATGTGGTTATTGAAGACTTTGTGCTGAGTATTTTTGTCAATGCCCTGGTCACGTGCCTACAGGATGCCACAGCCACAAGCAGCAGTGTTCAGGACGTGGTCAACAAACTAGAGCAGCTGGCCACCGCCAAAGCCGAGGGATTCGACCTGTGGCAGCTGGCGGCCGCCTTGGCCGCCCTCCTAGTGGGTGTGCCCGTGGCCACGGGAGCCGTGCTGGGACGCTGCGGAGTGATCGGAATAGTCCTGTTGGTGGGAGGCCTGGGGCTAGTGGCCTATGCGTACAGGTTCATGTGCAGGCAGGCGAGCATAGCCGGGCCCGTGGCTTACCCTCATGCGGTAACGCCTGCTAACCTGGGCCAAGCGCAAAAGGTCACAGGTATCACCCTACCCGCCGCCGTGGCTATGCTCAACGAGGGCCAGATGGTGTACCACCAACGCTACACGGCCGACGTAAACGGTGAGCCCGTGCTCATGCCCAAGGCCGAAGCGTACATGATGCCCGCGGGCGGGCCTGCCGCTGTCAGGCCCATGATCCGTTACAAACTGAACTTGGCCACCGACGACAAGGAGGACCCTAAGGCGTCCCACACCACGAGCAGCATGAGGCCCGGTGACGCCTACCTGCACAGCACTAGCGGCACGTACTACGTGCTGGACGAGCAGGACTGGAACAGGCGGGGTAAAGTGCAGGACGTTGACCCCAACAAGCTCCGCGAGGCCACCAAGTTCGGATGGGGCCACGGTGCGGCTATGGCCGGCTACGACGTCTGGATCATGTTCTACCTTAATAGGTCCCGTCTTAACCACACTATCCGTGTCAAAGATGCAGACGGCAACTGGCAGAGTTTACCTGGCAGGCTCAACGTGGACACTGTGTACATACCCAGCAACCCCAACACTATCGTGGTCATGGGCAAGCCATGTGATGTGACGCCCACCCAAGCGACCATGGGTACGGGCGCGGCGGTGGCCGGGGTGGGACTGTTGTTGTTGCTCAGCGCCAGCTTCCAGAAAGACAAGGCAGGAAAAACGGAACCACCGTAATATAAAAATATAATGTCAGCAATCTCGGGCGCAAATGTGACCAGCGGTTTCATCGACATCGCCGCCTACGATGCCATGGAGACTCTGCTCTATGGCGGCGACAACGCCGTCACCTATTTTGCCCGGGAGACTGTGCGTTGCTCGTGGTACAGCAAACTACCTGTTACACTGTCCAAGCAAACCGGTATGGCCAACTTTGGCCAGGAGTTCAGCGTGACAGTGGCCCGCGGTGGGGACTACCTGCTCAACGTGTGGCTGCGCGTTAAGCTACCAGCCCTGACAGTTAGCAAGCAGAAAGGCAGGATCCGCTGGACGGACAACCTGATGCACAACTTAGTGGAGGAGGTATCAGTCTCCTTCAATGACCTGGTTGCCCAGACACTGACCAGTGAATTTCTGGAATTTTGGAGCTCGTGCATGATGCCCGGGTCCAAGTCGTCTGGGTACCATAAGATGATTGGCATGAGGAGCGACCTGGTCGGAGGCATCCAAAATAATGCCATACTACCTGGTCATTATCTGAACCTACCCATCCCTCTGTTCTTCACCAGGGACACTGGGCTTGCGCTACCAACCGTGGCACTACCCTACAACGAGGTGCGCATCCACTTCAAGCTGAGGAAGTGGGAGGACCTGCTCATCGCCCAGGATAATAACACCATGGCCATCGGGCCCGTAGTAGCCGCCGACCTGAGCAACGTCACCCCATCCCTGTCCGAAGTGTCCGTAATGGGCACCTACGCCATTCTGACTAGCGAGGAGCGTGAGAGCGTGGCCCGATCCAGCCGCACCATGCTCATCGAGCAGTGCCAGGTGGCCCCCCGAGTGCCGGTGAACCCCCAGGACAACTCCTTGGTCCACCTGGACCTGAGATTCAGCCACCCGGTCAAGACACTTTTATCACTATAATCGCAGACAACAGGGTAGTGCTACCAGCCCTGGCCACGAACCCCTTGTCCGAGGTGTCTCTCATCTACGAGAACGCCGCCAGGCTGTACCAAATGGGAGTGGACTACTTTACCTCGGTGAACCCCTACTACTTTGCACCCAGTATGCCCGAGATCGACGGCGTCATGGTCTACTGCTACACCCTTGATATGGGCAGCGTCAATCCCATGGGCTCCACTAACTACGGACGCCTGTCCAACGCCACTCTGGCCTGTAAAGTGTCGGACAACGCCCGCACCACAGCTGTGGGTAACGGACCCAACACCTCCGGCTACAGCGTTGCACAGAAGTTTGAGCTTGTAGTTATCACAGTCAACCACAACATTATGAAGATTGCCGACGGCGCAGCAGGCTTCCCCATCCTGTAAATGGCCACAACACCGTAGCACGTACGTAAATAGGCACGGGGTCGTGTCCACATCATGGAACGTACACACATTCCATGGTGTGGACACGGCCCCGTGCCACCGGAAGATTTGAAATGCACCGCCCGGTGCGTGTATGTGCATCCCAGTCATCGCCATGGACTGTCCTGTGTGTCTCACCACTATGACTGTTGGGTTTACAACATTTATCTGAAATCAATCTCAGAGGCGGTAGGTCTTTTTGGCTTAGCGTTTTCTTCTGCGCAGAAGGGCGCACCCCAAACACACGCAGCAAGTGTGGCTGAGAATACGCGCTCTGCTCGAATTTAGCTGTGCCTTTTATTGAGAGAGAAACAAAGGGGGAAGTGTACATGGTCGAGTAGGTTTCCAGACAGGAAGAACATTCCATAGTTATATCCCATTACCACAGAACACAGGGGGTACTCTTATGGAGTGGGCAGTATGGACGTCTCATGACCATTAGCTCAACAAAGATGTAGTCTTTAGTGCCTCTGAGAATACATTGCTGTGCCGTACTCATGACCTTTGTCCGCTTCAGCCGTCCCATGACAATCTCATGATCTGCACATGTCTAGCTAACTGTGGGGCTTATTGTATAGCGCGGCTAATGACTGCCATATACCCCCAAGTCATTTTCACGAGGCCAGATTGGTCACATACTGCGGAGAATCTTGCACACAAAAGTAGTTACATAGAATCCAATGATAAAAAGTATATTATTTCCAACATTCCCTCCTGTTTTTAACATTGGAATTCATGGGAAAACAAAACATCAACTAATAACTATCTATGTGTATAAATGAGTATATGCTTACACAATATAGTATAGTACCATCAAAAAGCATGAAAGTTTACATTCCAGAGTTTATCAGAACTACAGCCCTTCATCGGGCTTTGGCTATGTTCGTTATAAGGGAATGTATTTTGTTCTGGATCGTCAAGAAAAATAGACAGGTAGGCGATTTACGCAAGGCGGTCCCACTCATCTTGTTCACGCTGGGCCAACATGATATTCTGGACAGCAGACGCTGATGTCAACCTTTTAGTCATGTGACAAATTAAAATAATGCCGCATGTGGTCATTTGATAAAATAATGAAGGACATAATATTGACACAATATCACAGCATACTGCAAAGTTGAAATGCTCTTAGTTTTGCCCCCCTTGCATATGTATGTGTCTGTAGTGAATTGCTCTGGGATCACTGCCCAGGGCCTGCTGTCCATCCAAGATCTTTATGTCCACTTCACTGTCCTCAGAGTCTCTTCCCAGGCCCCGGTCAGCGTCCAGGAGTTCCCTAGTAATCGACATCTCCATAACCAGTCGTCAGCAAACAATTCTTCTCCTTTGTGGTTGTTCGGGGCACGGGGATGATTGGTGGTCGTTGTCTCATCGGAGTGTTCAATAGAACCTCCAAGCGTCCCTGCATCTACTCCTACGATCCAGAGGCCCGCGTGAACCTAAAACAAACAAACAAACAACAACACTCCCCCCAGGAGTTATGAATTATCTTCCTTATTTCTCATCGTGCTGTCAGTCTCGCACGATTTCTCCTGTGACTGCTGCCTGTTGAATTCTGGCACGTCCTGTTAAAGCCTCCAAAACAAGTGAATCCAAAAAAACATTGAATGTCACAATTAAATTTTATATGTATCTACTTACGCACTCAAACGTAACCCCACCCCCCTTTGACACATTCGCCCAATGTGTCATTAGGCATCCAAAAAGGAACCGGCAAATGTCCTACCACATCATCATATGTCTTGCAGCCAGTCCTGTCGAACCTTGCACTCATCCAAGATCGTCATCCCCAAGTTCCTGAAAATTGACTGTGCACCTCACACTCGGCAATACCAACAACGGACACTTGTACTCACAAAACTACACAGGCATCGAGTATCTACTGAATGAAAATAGACACACCATGAATCATGGCGCACGGGGATTCCGTCCTGAAAATCATTAATCATCATAAAAATCAAAAGGGTTAGGATTAACATTTTCACGTGAATTCAACATAAACTTTCCAAGACTGCAATCGACAGCCTGCAAAAGTAATACAAGTTATAAAACAATCAGCAATCTGCTCCTCGGCTGGCGGTTGACGCTGCAATAAGTCAAGTGACACACAGAAACAAAGCAAAGCTCGCACTTGCCACAAGCAAGCTTAAGTTCCAGATGTATGGTTGTCATCTACATAGTCTGTCACCTTGTCGGGTGAGTCCAGGTTCATCATGTCATATGTCCATCGTCCTAGTGTTCGATATCAGTCCTGTCTTGTCCATCCGTGTTGCTGAATTCGGCCTTCTCCATGAACTATTTTTGTTGTTCATGGTGCCTTTTGTTAGAGATTTGCTCACTCCAACTTATTTTGCAAGAACCACACGGGAGACAAGTAAGTCCTTTTGGACACCTGCAGGTGGAGAGTCCATTCGTCGCTGTGCGTGCAGCGATGATCGAAATGGAGGTCTGACTCAGGCCTCGTGCAGGAGCATTTTTATTGAGAGAAACAGAGTGGGGGTTGAGAGTGGGGGTCAGAGTAGACAAATGGCCGAAGCCCCTGGCTGATCAAAGCACAGCAGGGGGTCCTTCACGATGTTGTGTGAACAAAACAACTTTGATTGCTTCCTCTGCAGCTAGTCAATCAGTTCAAAAGGTCTTAGCACTTTGTTCTACTACTTTTGTTAAGACAGGACAGGCGAGTTTAATTATTACAGGTTACATTCCAACATAATCATAGGATCAAGATAACCTGGAAAACCCTAACACCTTTGATTAACCATCGGCTGTTAGTCATCACGCTTGGGTGTTCCCGTCTCAGGTGAGAGGAATCTTACCCTCAACTGTGACCCTTTCATACCAACTACAAAATACTTTGGCCTTTCATACTGCCCTCAACACACACACACACACGCACACACACACACACACACGCACACACACACACACACACACACACACACACACACACACACACACACACACACACACTTGTCCTTGCACAGCATCAGCAACTCAATCGAAACCAGAATTTACCCACTTCTAACTTCTATGAAGTCACAGTTAGAAGTGTGGCTTCTAGTTCACTTCACAAGTTGAATAAGGAGTTTGCATTATTGGTTGGAGCACTGTGCACCAAGAATCAACCCTCAAACCTTTTTTTGAGCATCAAGAGAGCGGTAAGGTCAACAATAATACACAATTGGTTTGCAACCAATAATGCAAACTACTTATTCAACTTCTCCAACCAATTGTGCATTATTGTGGACCTCGCCGCTCTCTTGATGCTCAAAAAAAGGTCCACAAACACACAGTGCTCCAACCAATAATGCAAACTGCTTTTTCAACTTGTCCTTGCACAGCATCAGCAACTCAATCGAAACCAGAATTTAGCCACTTCTAACTTCTACGAAGTCACAGTTAGAAGTGTGGCTTCTAGTTCACTTCACAAGTTGAATAAGGAGTTTGCATTATTGGTTGGAGCACTGTGCACCAAGAATCAACCCTCAAACCTTTTTTTGAGCATCAAGAGAGCGGTAAGGTCAACAATAATACACAATTGGTTTGCAACCAATAATGCAAACTACTTATTCAACTTCTCCAACCAATTGTGCATTATTGTGGACCTCGCCGCTCTCTTGATGCTCAAAAAAAGGTCCACAAACACACAGTGCTCCAACCAATAATGCAAACTCCTTATTCAACTTGTGAAGTGAACTAGAAGCCACACTTCTAACTGTGACTTCGTAGAAGTTAGAAGATTATTGGTTGGAGCACTGTGTGTTTGTGGACCTTTTTTTGAGCATCAAGAGAGCGGCGAGGTCCACAATAATGCACAATTGGTTGGAGAAGTTGAATAAGTAGTTTGCATTATTGGTTGCAAACAAACCATTATTTGTTTGCAACCAATAATGCAAACTACTTATTCAACTTCTAGTTGTTTTGCAAACAAAACCATTATTTGTTTGCAACCAATAATGCAAACTACTTATTCAACTTCTCCAACCAATTGTGCATTATTGTGGACCTCGCCGCTCTCTTGATGCTCAAAAAAAGGTCCACAAACACACAGTGCTCCAACCAATAATGCAAACTGCTTTTTCAACTTGTCCTTGCACAGCATCAGCAACTCAATCGAAACCAGAATTTACCCACTTCTAACTTCTATGAAGTCACAGTTAGAAGTGTGGCTTCTAGTTCACTTCACAAGTTGAATAAGGAGTTTGCATTATTGGTTGGAGCACTGTGCACCAAGAATCAACCCTCAAACCTTTTTTTGAGCATCAAGAGAGCGGTAAGGTCAACAATAATACACAATTGGTTTGCAACCAATAATGCAAACTACTTATTCAACTTCTCCAACCAATTGTGCATTATTGTGGACCTCGCCGCTCTCTTGATGCTCAAAAAAAGGTCCACAAACACACAGTGCTCCAACCAATAATGCAAACTGCTTTTTCAACTTGTCCTTGCACAGCATGAAGTGAACTAGAAGCCACACTTCTAACTGTGACTTCGTAGAAGTTAGAAGTGGGTAAATTCTGGTTTTGATTGAGTGGAAGAGAGGGGTCAGGTCGTCACCTCCAGCCTTGCTCTACGTTGATGCAAATTTTTAAGTAATGCTCAACGTCAATAGGTCGTTACATTCAACCTGGTATGCAGGTCGAAAACAGACAGGCCTCATTTGCATTGAGCAGGCAGGACCATATAAATACGACTGGCCTCATTGCAGTTTGCATTATTGGTTGGAGCACTGTGCACCAAGAATCACCCCTCAAACCTGTTTTTGAGCATCAAGAGAGCGGTAAGGTCCACAGGTTTACATATTCTTAGTAAAGTTTTAAGCAATTAACAGTAAGGGTAGACAACTTATTTGATAAAAAAGTAGAATAGAATAGAGTGCCCTTTATTGTCGTTTTACAACACAATGGTGCAATGAAATTGCGGCTACTTTCTGGTGAAAAACATAACGAACATAAAAAAAGTATGAAGGAAGTCTAAGAATGAACGTGAAAGATCTTATTTACAGTATGCACAATGCAAGTATTTATATTATCATGAATGAAGTATGTACATGAAGTAAATAATAAATAGTTATTGCACGTAGCAGTGTTAGTCTGTATGTAAAGGTGCATTGGTGTTGTATAACAGGTTAATGTTTTTCCCTGCTTGCAGTCAATTTTGACAGAAAATGCGACCAAGAAGGATCTGCCCTGAAAAGGAAGCCTTGGAGTTCATTTCTGCTGATAAAGATAAACCCACATTTCAAAAAAGAATAATCAACAAAGAGAAAGGTATGTTATCACATTAGAATTTAAGGCTCTACTACGGGTCTGCTATGCAAAACTTTTTTTTTTTTCTTTTTATCATACTATAATTAAATGTAAATACTCACATTTTTCAGGTTATGGAATAATTGCCACCAAAAACATGGAGGCAGGAGAGTTCTTGCTTGAATACGTTGGAAGGCACGTGACAGGTTCAGAAGGAGAAGCCCTGTTCAAACAATACTCAGATACAGATGCGGCATTTCTGTATTTTTACTCTTTCCGGGGACAGATTTTCTGGTAAGAACAATTAAATGAATCATTTAGTTATAGATGCTTCAGCTATGTTTGATAATATCGCTGAAATGCAACAAAGACTAAATAAGTGCAATAAATCCCCTATACAGCGTGGATGGCAGCAAGCACACAGCAAGACTTGGAAGATTCATAAATGATGATCACATAAAGCCAAACAGCAAAATTAGAATAGTAAGTAACAATATATATGTATACACTGTTGAAACCGTCAGACAGAAAAATTACTGTTAATGACTGTAATTCCTACTATTTATTGTCTGTGCCTATATGACCAACAGATACTGGATAAACAGAAAAAACCACATCTGTGTGCTTTTGCAATCACAAAAATAAACAAAGGAGAAGAAATTGTGTACGACTATGGGGACACCAACTGTCCATGGCGACAGGTATGTATAACAGCATGTGTGTGTTTTATATATATATATATATATATATATATATATATATATATATATATATATATATATATATATATATATATATATATATATATATATATATATATATATATATATATATATATATATACATATATCTTCCCATGGGCTCACCACCTGTGGGAGGGGCCGAAGGGGTCGGGTGCAATGTGAGCTGGGCGGCAGCCAAAGGCAGGGACCTTGGCGGTCTGATCCCCGGCTGCAGAAGCTGGCTCTTGGGACATGGAATGTCACCTCTCTGGCTAGAAAGGAGCCCGAGCTGGTGTGCGAGGCAGAAAGATTCCGACTAGATATAGTCGGACTAGCCTCCACGCACAGTTTGGGTTCCGGTACAAGCCCTCTCGAGAGGGGCTGGACTCTCTTCCACTCTGGAATTGCCCACGGTGAGAGGCGTCGAGCAGGTGTGGGTATACTTATTGCCCCCCGGCTGGGCGCCTGCACATTGGGGTTCACCCCGGTGAACGAGAGGGTAGCCTCCCTCCGCCTTCGGGTGGGGGGACGGGTCCTGACTGTTGTTTGTGTCTATGCACCAAACGGCAGCTCAGAGTACCCACCCTTCTTGGGGTCCCTGGAAGAAGTGCTGGAGAGCGCTCCTTCTGGGGACTCCATCGTTCTACTGGGTGACTTCAATGCTCACGTGGGCAATGACAGTGAGACCTGGAAGGGCGTGATTGGGAGGAACGGCTCCCCCGATCTGAACCCGAGTGGTGTTCTATTGTTGGACTTCTGTGCTCGACACGGATTTTCAATAATGAACACCATGTTCAAACATAAGGGTGTCCATGTGTGCACTTGGCACCAGGACACCCTAGGCCGCGGTTCGATGATCGACTTTGTAGTCGTGTCATCGGATTTGCGGCCGCATGTTTTGGACACTCGGGTGAAGAGAGGGGCGGAGCTGTCAACTGATCACCACCTGGTGGTGGGTTGGCTCCGATGGTGGGGGAAGATGCCGGTCCGACCTGGCAGACCCAAACGCTCTGTGAGGGTCTGCTGGGAACGTCTGGCAGAATCTCCTGTCAGGAAGAGCTTCAACTCCCACCTCCGGCAGAGCTTTTCCCACGTCCCGGGGGAGGCGGGGGACATTGAGTCTGAGTGGACCATGTTCCGCGCCTCCATTGTTGAGGCCGCCGACCAGAGCTGTGGCCGTAAGGTCGTTGGCGCCTGTCGTGGCGGCAATCCCCGAACCCGCTGGTGGACACCGGCGGTAAGGGATGCCGTCAAGCTGAAGAAGGAGTCCTATCGGGCCGTTTTGGCCTGCGGGACTCCGGAGGCAGCTGACAGGTACCGGATGGCCAAGCGGAACGCGGCTTCGGCGGTTGCTGAGGCAAAAACCCGGGCGTGGGAGGAGTTTGGTGAGGCCATGGAGAATGACTTTCGGACGGCTTCGAGGAAATTCTGGTCCACCATCCGGCGTCTCAGGAGGGGGAAGCAGTGCAACGTCAACACTGTTTACAGTGGGGATGGCGTGCTGCTGACCTCGACTAGGGACGTCGTGAGTCGGTGGGGAAAATACTTCGAAGACGTCCTCAATTCCACCTACACGCCTTCCATTGAGGAAGCAGGGCCTGGAGACTCTGAGGCGGATTCTCCAATCTCTGGGGTCGAAGTCACTGAGGTAGTTAAAAAACTCCTCGGTGGCAAGGCCACGGGGGTGGATGAGATCCGCCCGGAGTTCTTAAAGGCTCTGGATGTTGTGGGGCTGTCATGGCTGACACGCCTCTACAACGTTGCGTGGGCATCGGGGACAGTGCCTCTGGATTGGCAGACTGGGGTGGTGGTTCCCCTCTTTAAGAAGGGGGACCGGAGGGTGTGTTCCAATTACAGGGGAATCACACTCCTCAGCCTCCCTGGTAAGGTCTATTCAGGGGTGCTGGAGAGGAGGGTCCGTCGGGAGGTCGAACCTCGGATTCAGGAGGAGCAGTGTGGCTTTCGTCCTGGCCGTGGAACAGTGGACCAGCTCTACACCCTCGGCAGGATCCTCGAGGGTGCATGGGAGTTCGCCCAACCAGTCCACATGTGTTTTGTGGACTTGGAGAAGGCGTTCGACCGTGTCCCTCGGGAGGTTCTGTGGAGGGTGCTTCGGGAGTACGGGGTGCCGAGCCAACTGATAAGGGCGGTTCGCTCCCTGTATCACCGATGCCAGAGTCTGGTCCGCATTTCCGGCAGTAAGTCGGATTCGTTCCCAGTGAGGGTTGGACTCCGCCAAGGCTGCCCTTTGTCACCGATTCTGTTCATAATTTTTATGGACAGAATTTCTAGGCGCAGCCGAGGCGTTGAGGGGGTCCGGTTTGGGGACCTCAGCATCGCGTCTCTGCTTTTTGCAGATGACGTGGTGCTGTTGGCTTCTTCAGGCCGTGATCTCCAGCTCTCGCTGGAACGGTTCGCAGCCGAGTGTGAAGCGGTCGGGATGAGGGTCAGCACCTCCAAATCCGAGTCCATGGTCCTCGATCGGAAAAGGGTGGAATGCCCTCTCCGGATCGGGGATGAGATCCTGCCCCAAGTGGAGGAGTTCAAGTATCTTGGAGTCTTGTTCACGAGTGAGGGGAGGATGGAGCGTGAGATCGACAGGCGGATCGGTGCAGCGTCGGCAGTAATGCGGACCCTGTACCGGTCCGTTGTGGTGAAGAGAGAGCTGAGCCAAAAGGCAAAGCTCTCAATTTACCGGTCGATTTACGCTCCTACCCTCACCTATGGTCACGAGCTATGGGTCGTGACCGAAAGAACGAGATCTCGGATACAAGCGGCCGAAATGAGTTTTCTCCGCAGGATGTCCGGGCTCTCCCTTAGAGATAGGGTGAGAAGCGCGGTCATCCGGGAGAGACTCGGAGTAGAGTCGCTACTCCTCCACGTTGAGAGGAGCCAGATGAGGTGGCTCGGGCATTTTATCAGGATGCCTCTTGGACGCCTCCCTGGGGAGGTGTTCCGGGCATGTCCCACCGGTAGGAGACCCCGGGGACGACCCAGGACGCGCTGGAGAGACTACGTCTCTCAGCTGGCCTGGGAACGCCTTGGGATATATATATATATATATATAATTGTTATTAAATTAAATAAACAAAAGTACTGCATGCCTTTACATGGAGATTCTGGTATTGACTAATAATTTATTTTTATTATAGTTAAAATTACATGATATATCACATGTCAAGGGAACATGAATTGTTTTTTATATTCACAATGATAGAAACTTACTTCAAATGAGTGATTTCATGCTGTAAAACATGGATTATAAAATGTAATTGTCGGTGAATCAAGATGTTTGTCATGATAGAGGCTTATCAAAATCTTCATGCTAAGCTGTACATCTGGATTGTATCCGTATGTGCAAAACATGTAAATTCACCAAAATGTTTAACTCTTCCTTTAAATATCTTTACAGGTCACAACTCAAACTGAAAATTGTGATTTCATAACCCCAGATGTGTCGGAAATTACTGGCAATGACCTGGTGGATTCAGCTTCTCCCATTGAAAAGGAACCGTCTGTGTCTGAAATGGTAAGAAGTGGTTTAATACATTATTTTCTAGGAGAAAAGTATTGAGGATATTGACACAGTTTATTGTTTGCAAGGTACATACGTTGTGTGTCTTTATTTCAGACCAGTGTGCAACAGCTTTCCCTTCCCTTGGATATCTCTGATGCTACTGATGATGATGATGATGATGAGGATAAAGATGAACAAAAAGATGAGGACTATATTGAAGAAGAAGAGGACGATGATGATGATGATGATGAAGAGGAGGAGGAAGATGACGATGAAGAAGCAGAAAAGGGAGGGATCTACAAAGAGCCACCTTCCAAAATCCCAAGGAAACAGGTTTCCCTTGAGCTGGACATGTCAGATAAGAAAGAACAGCTTGCAGAACTGTCAAGCACTTCGTTAAAACCCCTAAAGGCAGTAAATTATAATGGTAATGGTAGCGACATTCAACGAGGTATTCATGTTAAAATGTCCTCAAACACTGCCCATCATCGTGTCTATGATAAGAGGAATTACTGCCTTTATTGCGAGAAACCTTTTGCAAAAATTGCAAGGCATCTGATGCAGAAACATTGCGATAAACCTGACATAGCTAAGGCACTGATGCATAAGAAAGGCTCAAGCCAGCGTAATTGGTTATTGACCAAAGTGAGGAATCAAGGAAACTACCAACATAACTGTGAAGTACTAGCATCTGGAAATGGACAAATCGTGCCAAGAAGGCAAGCAACAAATCCCTCAACAGCTGCAGACTATTTGCCATGCAAGTTTTGCTTTGCTATGTATGTCAAATCTGACATCTGGCGACATATCAAAATTTGCAAATTGCGAGTGAAAGAAGATGGACCAGTGAGGAGAAAAGTTCAAGCTGCTTGCTCCATGTTGTTGCCCACTGACACCTCCATTTCCATCGGACTGAAACGGGTTCTTGGAGACATGACATATGATCATGTTACTCAAGTGGTGAAAAGTGACACGCTGATAATCTCACTGGGAGAGAGGATGTTTCTAAAAAATGGCGAGTCTAGCCGATATCGGGCAGACATGCGCAATAAGATGAGGGAACTTGCCAGACTTGTCCTAGAGGCAAGGGAAATCGACAAAGACATTGTCTTTCTGAAGGATTTAATCCACCCAGGGAAGTTCAACACTGTACTCAAGGCTGTGAAAAGTATGAATGGGTTCAATGACTTGACAAACAGATATGCCGTTCCTTCAACACCGGTGAAACTGCGCTATTCCCTTGTTACGGTGGCACAGATTTTGCAAGGAGAGGCTCTGTGTCAACAGGACCACGGCTTACAGGAAAGAGCAGATCAATTCCTGCGATTAATCGAAATGGAGTGGTCAACGCTTGTGTCATCCAATGCTCTGAAAACACTTTATCGGAAGAAATGGAACAACCCCCAAACACTGCCCTTATCCGAGGACATCAAAAAGCTTCGTGATCATCTGAAATGCCTTGAAGAAGCTAACAAAAAAGCTCTCATCGACCATCCATCGACAAAGGCATGGAGTGAACTGTCTCAAATAACTCTGACACAGCTTATAATATTCAATCGGCGTCGTGAAGGAGAAGTGTCGCGGATGGAGTTGAAATCATACCTAGACAGAAACAAGAAAAGCATGCAGGATGACATTCTGAACAGTCTATCCCCTTTGGAGAAGAATCTGTGCAATCATCTCACCAGGGTAGAAATAGAGGGGAAAAGAGGCCGCAAAGTTCCAGTGTTGTTCCCTCCTGATGTCAAGGAATCTGTGGATCTTCTCCTCAAAACAAGGGAAGAGGTTGGGATTGCCCCAAACAACCCCTACATCTTTGCCCGCACCCATTTTGGTTCTGAGGGGAATATTCGTGGATGCGATACTCTAAAAAGATTTGCAGAGGCCTGTGGAGCAGAACGGCCAGAAAATATAACGTCCACAAAATTGCGAAAACATGTGGCTACTGTTTCACAGCTGCTAAATCTAAAAAGCCATGAGCTTGATCAGCTGGCAACTTTCATGGGCCATGATATTGAAGTCCATAGGGAATACTACAGACTGCCTGAAGAGACCTTGCAAACAGCAAAAGTCAGTAGACTCCTCTATGCCATGGAAAGTGGAGTGGGGCAATTCAAAGGACAGACCTTGGAGGGCTTAATGCCAAACATAAACTGTAAGTATAGGGTTTCAATAACTTGCTACACTTATTACTAAACAAAGCAAAGGAAAATGACTTTTAGTGCACAAGTATTGATTTAAAATATTTAGTTTCAGCTGAAGAGGAGCCGGATGACTCTGAGAGGAAGGACATTCCGTCTGAGAGGCCCACTCTCAAAAGTCAAGAAAGTAAGTTTTCACTGAATATTCATTCATTATTTACATCTGCATTGTGACTTTCAATCACAATAAGTGCAAACGTCTTATCGTTGATCATGTGATTTCAGAAAACTCAGAGGAAGGTAAAGAAACAGTTGCTACTTCAAGAGAGGCAGTTGGGGGACAGCCATCTAAACAAAAGGGTGTGTTAGTGTAGTGACTCTAAAATATATTGTCTCCTTGAAATCAAACACTTTGTTTGACATTTGTTAACAAGGAAAATGGATGACTAATAATGCCTGTGTAATGTGCTTGTTTAAGAAGATTGAATGATAATCATTTCCATCCATCTATTTATTCACTTTCTTACTTTCTTTGTTTATTTACAGTGAAATCCAGAATACCCTGGTCAAAGACAGAAAAAAACATTATCCAATGTCATTTGAAGCAGTTCCTGACAGAAATGAGGGTTCCTCGAAAGGAAGACTGTGAAAAATGTTTAAATGAAAATCCATCACTCAAAGATCATGGACGAGACTGGAAAGCCATAAAATTCTTTGTACACAACAAAATTGCATCCTTAAGGAGAAATGTGTAATAAATGAGTGCTAAGTTTGTCTCTCGCTGTCTCTTTCCACCCAACCGGTCAAGGCAGATGGCCACCCACCTGCAGTCAGGGTTTGTCCGAGGGTTCTTCCCGTTTTACCTTCCCTCCGTTGCAAAGTGCAAAGGGGGGGGGGGGGGGTTATTGGGTCTCTGAGTATAAAAAATATATAGTTTGGTCTTAACCAGGTCTATCATGTCAAACAGTGCTTTATTTTACTTAGTGTAACATTATTTTTTTTTTTTGGGTGGGGGGGGGTGAAAGTCACTTGTTTTCTTTTTTTGACAGTAAGAAAAAAAATGAAACACTCACCCTAGTCTTGGCCTTTTCCTAAAACTGAAGAAATAAAAGGAGCATGCAGTGAATACATTGGATAACAGGTGATTGGCTATGGGTTTTGCCGTGAGGCGCGGATAGCACGCTTTCCTAATTGTGGACCAAATCCAACAACCAGCGTGATTGATATTTCCAGTGACTGGGAATTCTGGAGAACCATTTAGTCGACTAAGACTAGAATTTATATTTAGTCGACTAAAACTAGACTAAGACTAAAAGAGTCCAGATGACTGACATAAAACTAAGACTAAATAGCATTGTAGTCTAACGACTAAATACACACTTGCAATTAACACTGTTGTACATAAAAGTCCCCTCTTCAATATGTAAAAATTCATCCATCCATTTTCTGCACCATTTTGTCGCAATGGCGGTCACGGGCGTGCTGGAGCCTTTCCAGCAGTAGGCGGGAGACACCCTCAACCGGTTTCCAGCCAATCGCAGGGCACACAGAAACAACCAACCATCCGCACTCGCAGTCCCACCTTGGGGAAATTTGGAGTGCTCAATCGGCTTTATCAAGCATGTTTTAGGGATGTGGGAGAAAACCGGAGTACCCGGAGCAAATCCCTGAAGCCTCGGAGAGAACATGCAAACAGGGAGGGTCAGCGGGGGAATTGAACCGGCACCCTTCTAACATAACACATGCTAACATATGTAAAGATTTTACGATGCAAATGTCCCCTCTTCAATATATAAACTTTGCGCAAGTCCCCTCTACGATAGGAAAACATCGCACCAACAAAAAATGAAATGTCGGAAAAGTGCCCTATTCAATAAGTATAAATCAGCTTGAAATTCAATAAAGCAGAGTGTGTAATATTTTGTTTGTCTTGAACATTTTACAATGCACATGTCCCCTCTTTAATATATAAACTTCGCGCAAGTCAACCTCTATGATAGGATGACATTGTACCAGCAAAAATAACATGTCAGAAATGTCAGGTATGTACATTATTTGTATGGACAGAAAAGTGCCCTATTCAGTCTGCAAAAATCAGCTTGAAAGCAGAGTGTGTAATATTTTGTTTGTCTGAACATTTCACAATGCACACGTACCCTCTTTAATATATAAACTTCGCACAAGTCCCCTCTACGATAGGAAGACATCGCACCAGCAAAAAATGAAATGTCGGAAAAGTGCCCTATTCAATAAGTATAAATCAGCTTGAAATTCAATAAAGCAGAGTGTGTAATATTTTGTTTGTCTTGAACATTTTACAATGCACATGTCCCCTCTTTAATATATAAACTTCGCGCAAGTCAACCTCTATGATAGGATGACATTGTACCAGCAAAAATAACATGTCAGAAATGTCAGGTATGTACATTATTTGTATGGACAGAAAAGTGCCCTATTCAGTCTGCAAAAATCAGCTTGAAAGCAGAGTGTGTAATATTTTGTTTGTCGGAACATTTTACAATGCACACGTACCCTCTTTAATATATAAACTTCGCACAAGTCAACCTGTCTTGACAATGTACCAGCAAAAATGAGATGTCGGAAATGTCAGCTATATGCATTATTTGTATGGACAGAAAAGTGCCCTATTCAGTATGAAAAAAAATCAGCTTGTAAGCAGAGTGTGTAATATTTTGTTTGTCTGACATTTCACACTGCGCATGTCCCCGCTTTACTATATAAACTTCACGCAAGAAATATCAGAAATTGATATTTTTGCAAAAATTATAAAACTTCACCAAATAGTTTCAGACATGATTCTGACAAGATTTAAAGCATAAAAAAGTGGGGAGTCAAAAAAATGTCTCCACCTCACCCAGGGGCCCCTGTTCGTGGGTGTGTTAACAATGGAGTGTGAATACGACGTGTGTGGAATACACCGTGTGGAAACGTGTGGAACAGCAGAAGCAGTGATTTCCACACTCACACACTTTTTGGTCCCCTTTTTGCAAAAATTATAAAACTTCACCAAATAGTTTCAGACATGATTCTGACAAGATTTAAAGCATAAAAGAGTGGGGACTCAAAAAATGTCCCCCACCTCACCCAGGGGCCCCTGTTCGTGGGTGTGTTAACAAGCTAATGTACCCTCTTACATCTGTCTGCCGGAACACACACACACACACACACACACACACACACACACACACACACACACACACACACACACACACACATATTCGTAACCACACAAGCGCCAATCCATTTGCATCTATCACTCATACAACAACAAACAAATTTAGTATGTGTAAGTGAACAGGCAATCAGCGAATATTAACGGTAAACCCTTCATTTCTGGATGTTCTTCCCAAGTTAATATTTCGTACATTCGTACCGGACCTTTACTATAAAATTGCCAATTAAATGCCTAAAAATTCAGTCATTTGTACTGCTGAGCATGTTCATGGGTGAGCATGGGGAAAGAAGCAGCCTCAGCCTCCATATATCCCATTATATCCCATTACCACAGAACACAGGGGGTACTCTTATGGAGTGGGCAGTATGGACGTCTCATGACCATTAGCTCAACAAAGACGTAGTCTTTAGTGCCTCTGGGAATACATTGCTGTGCCGTACTCATGACCTTTGTCCGCTTCAGCCGTCCCATGACAATCTCATGATCTGCACATGTCTAGCTAACTGTGGGGCTTATTGTATAGCGCGGCTAATGACTGCCATATGCCCCCAAGTCATTTTCACGAGGCCAGATTGGTCACATACTGCGGAGAATCTTGCACACAAAAGTAGTTACATAGAATCCAATGATAAAAAGTATATTATTTCCAACAATGACCCAGCCGTATGTGCTCAACTGCGGGCATAGCGTGTGCAAAGCCTGTGTGGCCATGCTGGACGACAAATGCTGCGTGTGCCGCTGTGCCATTACCAGCAAGTCAGTCAACTACTCCTTGCGGTCTCTGCTGGAGACGGGTTCCCCCGATGTTATGTGCTCCGTGCACACCATCCCCAATTACTATGTGTGTGCCACGTGTGATGGCCTGTCCATATGCATTATGTGCACTCTCACGCACCACTGGGATCATAACGTGACTCACTAAGAAACGATTGCAAGTGCAATGGCCTGTTAAAAAGAATGTCAATTGTTATCCTAGATCTGGACCACACTCTGATAGAGAGTGTGGCCATCCCAGATCTCGGTGTCAAGAGAGTGTCCAGAGATGTTGATAATGTGCCCAGTCACGCAGCCTCGGCCGCACGTCTGGCACACGATATAGCGCGATATGAGTGGCATAAGATCCCAGGCTTTGTGGTGTGCGTTCGTCCACACACCCATACATTCATAGCATGGCTTTTTGCCAGCGGCTACCGCGTGGGTGTGTGGACCGCTGTGGAGCCTACGCTCGAGACGTATTCAAGGTGCTGGGACTCGACAGAATGCCCCTTTCCTATCTCATGTTTGACATCCACGACGAGACTGGGGGTAAGCCCCTGGTAGACCACTTTGGAGGGATGTCTCGTGTGGTCATAGTTGACGATAACGCCAATGTGAAGGAAACGCAACCTGACATGTGCGTCCACATTGCACCCTTTTACATTTCAGCCCGCAAGCAGGACACTGCGCTTTTAAAAGCTGTTACCGAGATCCAGGGCTCTGTCCAGAGTGGCCATGGTGTCATCGGGGTGGTTGTGCACCAGCTCCTCAAGATCATAGGGTGCATGCTTGCAACCCAGCTCTTCGGCGCATGCATCCAGGAGCAGAGAAAGCTGTCCTGTACACATAGACATCTTACCCATGGACAACTTGTCCTTGTCATCTGGTGCAGTCACATAACCGTAGGTATAGCCCAACAGTCTGTTAACCGTTTCTCTCAACAGATAGCAATAATAGGGATTATTGGCTGCAATCATGTAGACATATTCTTCAGTAAAGGGATTAGACGGGTTTGGTGTCAGACTCTTATAATGTAACCCCAGGCCGTCATCATATGCGTTTTTCATGCACATCAGAGCATCTGTTACATCTTTGTGGACAGTTTCACACCCGGTGATGCCAGACACTAGCACCCCATTGCAGACCACCAATATGGACAGTATTAACAACAACGGGGTCTTCATCGCTTTTAATATACTCCCGGTTAATACGCCATGAGCACCAAAGTACTACCACACCTTCATGGCTTTTGCTTTGGCGACACACCTGCGGTTGGCCAAGGTGGTATTGTGCCCACGGTAGTGTCGGATGGGCGCATCGCTATAGGTGGTGTGTACCACTTGCTGTGCATATCCGCCGAACGTGGATCAATTACCCTAGTTGTGCAACACATATTCCAGCTGGTTATTGTTGTCGGTTGTAATATTGTCACAATATTCATTGGTTATTGTATTGACTCAGTGTGTACTAGTATATATATATTTCACTCCTGTATGGCGTCTATTTGGCATAATGTAGGCACTGATAATAATGACACACACAACATCCTTTTTATTTAGAGGTACATTGTTTTCCACAGTCGACACATTCAGAACACTATCCAGAGTGTCATCGGGGTGGCTGTGGAATACCGATGTGTAGCTGAAAGGAATACTGGCGGTTTGTCTTGGCCAATGGGTGGCAACAATCATGTACGCAGTGTCATCCTTACCGGACGTACACTATTACACGCAGAGTTGTCACAACGGCCAGAAGGTCCACAACATGTGCTTGCACGGAGCATGGCATGCTGCGTCCTGCTTCTGCTTCTTGGACAGCGTCTTGGCCGGCACAAACGTGTGGCTGTTGTACTCGTGGCCGTTGTGCCGCAACAGCTGGAAAAATACATATGTGGCACCGGCCTGGGAGCATAGCTGCCATACGTCCGCGCGGCACGAGAGCTCAGCGGCCAGGCTGCCGACGTCCGCCTGCACGCCCTCGACCACGGACTGGGGCAGCGTCTCTGAGCGACCCGTCAACATCCGGTAGATAACCGCGGCGCAGTTGTAATACTTGACGTGATTCTGCATCTTGAGGACGGACAGTACCTGCTGTAACGTAACTGCATCATGCGCTATGCGGTATCGTTCGAGGTGGCCCTTTATGCCCGATAACACTGTGTTGGGGATGTGCACCGGGAACCTGCTGTCACCTATGCCCTGATACAGGTACACATAGCTGTGCAGCTGATCCACAAACCGGACTATGCGTCTTGCATCACCCGGTTGCTTTTGCTGCAGCTGCGGCTGAACATCCTGCGTACTGTACCACACCTCGTCATTAAAGAGAGCCACACGGAATTCCTCTTCATATGTCCATTTATTAGTTTCATAAACACAATGTACAATGCTTTTATACTTTTCGAGATGAGTAGTGTGCCCAGCGGTCGTGAACTCAATTATCACAGGGGCTGTCTCTAGGATAAACATGTACACCTGGGCGTCAGATACACGTTTGAGTTTTGATATGACGTAATTGTGACATGACAACAGCGAGGGACGCATTTTTTCTAATCCCACTGCGTTAGGGTCGGGGCCCGGTAGTCAGCCAGAAAGTCTGCCTCGTTGAGCGCGTGCTGCGCAGGGGTAAACAGGTCACTCAGGTTCACGCTGAGGTCAACAGACACCGCCTGGGCGGTGTCGCCATTTTCATAACAGTCCAGGGAGGCCATTCGCGGCTGGAAGATGTGCTCCTCCAGGTCGCGTTCCAACATGTCCATAACGGCACTGAACTCTGGGCAGGCACGCATCCTGATGTTACGGCGGGGGTTGAGGCGCACGTACGCCTGAAACTGCTCCGTGGTCCGCACAGTGCCCGTCTCAGTATCCATATAATCCAGCATGGTCTCCAACGTAAAGAAGTAACTGTCGTACACTTTGAGACAGTTGTACACTTTGAGACACGCGGACTCCAACGGCCGCGTGTTCCAGCGGCCGTTGGAGTCCAGTTTGAGAAACAACTCGTTAAAGTCTCTGATGGTGAACCGGCGCAGGTAATCCTTGACCGAGACACCCGCTGGCACATCATAGCCCAGCGCCGTTAGCAGGGCATGAGCCGTGTGTGCCTTTTGCCCGTCGGCCAGCCACTCGGTGTGGACATCGTAGTCCCGTTCAGTCCAGTTAAAGAAGTCCGCAACGGTGACGTCGATGTCCGGCTCCCGCAGGGGCGACAGCAAGGGCGGTAGCGGCGTCGGATCGTCGATCGATGGCGAGTGGGCGACGTCTATGAGCCCGTCGATCGGCAGCGAGTAGTTGGGAGAATGGCCCGGGGTCATGGGCACCGTGGATATAGGAGGGGACATTGGCACAGGGGATAATGGCGAGGACTCGAGAGACATTGGTCTGGGAGAGCCGCGTGGCGTCAGGGGTGGGGGCATGGGGGATGCGGGCACACAGTCCTGATTTTGCCCCACACTGCCGTGGGCCAGTAGCAGTCGCCAGTCTGCACCACAATGCTTATCGTAAGTGTACAGCACGTCGTTTATGTATTTCTTGTAGTGTTCGACATGCATGATGGAGGGCACCTGCACACCGTTCTGCGTGTATGGGGCGTAGAACCTATCAGAGAGCTTGAGCTTGGGTGTCACGCTTCTGTAATAGTCCAGCTGCTCGGGGCTCATGGGCTCGTACACAGACAAGAGCTGTTCCTCTTGAGTCGTGGGGGGCCTGATCACATCGTGGACTGCGTCCAAGGCGTACTGCTTAACACAGGCACACACGGGCGCATAGGGTGTGTATGTCTTCTGAACGTTATCCTCGTTAACACACTGCAGGGGCATATCCTCGATGCTGGTGTAAGCGATGACATTGTCAAAGCCGCCCGGCAAGATGTCCACTGGTAGATTCAACGGTCTCACCAGGGCCCCGTACAACGGGCGCGCTGTCGTATTCTCGGGCTGCGGGCGGATCTCCTGGCCCAGCTCTGGGTACGGGATGGCGCAACTCACTACCATGTTGTAAGGTCCCACTACGGGTGTGTTGTCACGTAGTGTAGAAAAGATGGGAGATGTGTTGATCATGGGCTGGGGCACTGGTCGTTCCCAAGGGGGAGTCGCGCAGGGCTCCCCCCGGCGCACAGAGTGTTCGTTGAAGCTATCGATGTTGCACCGGCTCCGCTGCTCGTCGCAAGAGTCGTATAGGGCGCGCCGCTCGGCGCTCTTTTGCTCGTACAGCACATCACGGGCAATCTCCTGGAGGGGCCGGGATCCACCATCATAGTTGTAGACGAGCGGCAGCTTGTAAACACGCGCCTGCATCTTAATGGTCACGGGGCTCTCGGAGGACATCAACCGTTCTATCTCATCCATGCTGGGCCAAAGCCACGCATCACCCAGGTGTTTAACGTACAAGTCTTTGAGCTTGTCGGCAGAACGATACTCCATGTTACAGTCCCGCAAGGAAATATGTGCGGCTGCGCACATTCTCTTCAGGTCCTCCAGAGTCTCGGTGCCGTACAGGGGTTCCTCAAATGACCTCTGTGAGACGCATAGCTCCTCGGCTACCTGTTCGAGCAGCTCGTTGTGCGACGCTATGGCGCTGCCCCGTCCTGGGATCATTGACCGGCACACCGCCTTCCAAACAACGGTTCAGCAACTCGCGCTCCGACATGATGGCGACCATATCGGTCCACTCCCGGAGGCTGCGTAGAGGAACAGGCGTGTGCGTGGGTTCGAACCGCACACGCTTCGCCAGAGGTGAAGCTTCGTTATCAAGGGGTCGCTTGGTAGACACTGGACTAGTAACGATGGAACATGACGGACCGGTGCCCATGGAGTAGGGACTGCTAGACGGGCTGTTATCGTAGTCCACCAATGGCCTAACGGGCCTCGTTGGACTTTCAGTCAGGGGCCGCTGCACCGGAGAGCCCGCAACGGGGCTGTTAGACCGGGGCCGTGTACTGTAGCTGTAGTCCGCCAGCGGACTGTCAGATGTCATCAGAGTCTCGGTCAGGGGCCTCGTCGGGCTTTGCCTGGCTCGCACCAGAGGGCTGTCTGGGCCGTCGGGTATCATCAGAGTCCTGGTCGGGGATCTCGACGGGCTTTGCCTGGCTCGCACCATAGGACTGTCTGGGCTGACGGGCGTCATTGGACCTTCGGTCAGTGGCCGTCGCATCGGGGAGCTGTCGTCCGTGTTGGGGCTTGCCATTAGAGGGCTGTCTTCATCCAGTGGCCCTCTCGAGCTGCCGTCCATGCTGGGGCTCGCCACCGGAGGGCTGTCGTCATTTAGTGGTCTTCTCGGACTTTCACACAGGGGCTGTTGCACCGGGGCGCTGTTGTCCGTGTTGGATCGTCTTTGGATCTCCATCTCAGCGCTCTCCTCAATCGCCAAGAGACTTTCCTCCAAGGGCCGCTGAGGCGACGGGCTACGCTGTGTCGTACTATGTACAGCCCTCACCAACAGCTGACACAATCTGTTCTTGTTACGCTTCATGCCCGTGGTAGGCGACATGGGGGATATTTCCAATTCATCACACTTGTTGCGAATGTCCTCAATGGGGATCTTCATGCACTTTGTAACGGTTTCGGGTACCGTGATGGTGGGAGAACTGCCCGTTAGCTTCTTGCACAGCTCTGCGTGGGTGTACGGGCGCCCGGTATCTTCATTTCTCACATCGATGTTACGTTCTTTGCACATGGCGACCACTTGTCTCATAGACATCGTTCTCATGCACTCACGCATACTTGCATACAGCCATGCCGGCTAAATGCAAGCACAGCGGGTGTGACTGGGTCGGCACAGTGGACGACTACCACCGGGACCATGAGAACCGGTGCAATCACGAACTCATATCGTGCTCGCACTGCAACGCCGCCGCGGTCAAGAGAGCGCACTGGTGCGTTAACCGGGAGTCTATGGTGGAGGCTCAGAGGCTGACAGGCCTGTTGTTGCCCTTCCTGTCCGAAGAAGTGCAGAAGCTAAAGGGCCTGCTCGAAGACCAGATGGCCGTTAACAGATCCCTGGCCACACACCTGTGCGAACTTCAGGCCACTGTGTACTCAGGCACCATGGTGTGGATCGTGGAAGACCTTGACACGCGCAGGAGGCTGGGGCCCGAGCACATAACGTCGCACCCGTTCTACTCCAGTCGCATGGGCTACAAGATGTGCCTGCGCTTGTACCCGAACGGCGAAGGGCCTGGCAACGGCACGCACATATCCCTCTTTCTCGTCATGCTCCAGGGGCCCTATGACGCGCTGCTGATATGGCCATGCCGATTGAGGGTCAGGTTTGAAGTACTGGGCAACGGAGGGATGCTTCTCGGAGCGACCTCATTTACACCCAGCCCCAATGACCAGGCGGTCCAGAGGCCCACGGGCCACTCCAACACACCCATCGGATGCGCACGTATGTGCCCCCTTAATTCCCGGTACCTCGTCGGAGGCCGCCTGTACATCAGGGTGACCACCGAATAACGTTTGATTCCTAATAAAAGGCACCTGTTTGGTTGGTTATGTGTCATAAAACAATGTCTTTGAGTGTGTTTCTGGCTCCCGATAGACAGCAGTTTGGTGACTCCGGGGGCAGTACCCATGTACTCCTCACCGGTGGGGCATACATAATAGATGACCACGTGTCGGAGCTGTGGCACTTTCTAGAGCGCACTAGCGAACCCATACACTGGGCAGAATGCAGCCCCCACGATACAATGCTCACTATAGATGTGGACCTCAGAGCGTCCGAAACAGAAGAACACCTATACACGCTAGACTCCCATGTTATGCCTGTGCATAGAGAGGTTGTGCACTTGCTCGGGCAATGCGTGATGCCCCCATCAGGTCCGAGGACTGCTCGTTTGTGCTGCTGGAGAAACTGGACCACGCCGGGGAGGTGGCCCGACCGATCCGGTGTGACTCACAGGGCAACGTGAAGCAGGGGTTCCACATGCAGTACACAAAGATATTTGCCGACACACACGCTCTAACCGAATACATAATAAAGCCCCTGGCTACAAAGTTTCCTGACGTAGACACCCTCAGCTGTAGCAATGCTTGGTTGCTGTACGGTGCGTGCAAGCCCAACGGCACGGCGTACACCGTTACGGGCCAGTATGAGGCCAACGGGCGACCCGTCGAGGGAGCGCCATGGGATGGCTACCGCTTCCCGAGCTCGGGCAACCTGGCCGTCGGCCCTGACGAGGCGCTCGTTACGCTGTTGCGCAAGATGCTGTCGGTCGTGCCGTACGGTCGCTTCAGGTACAAGCGTAGGCTCGTGTGCACCGTGTCCCAAGCCCCGCAGCAGCAACAGCGGCTCTTGCAGCAGCCCATGGAAATAGAGACGCCCGCCCCTCAGGACAGAACGAGGTTTACGGACATCGAGCGTTTGGTGAATATGCTGCCCGAGCGCGCGGCTGAAGACCGTAACATGTGGCTCAAGGTAGGCTTCTGCCTCCACCAGCTCACTGAGGGCAGCCAGGACGGCCTGCGGCTGTGGATGTCCTTCAGCGCTAGATGTGCTCGAAAGTTTGATGCGGGTACGTGCCATGACATGTGGGAGCGTCAGATGAGGCCCAATATGTACACAATAGGCACACTGCGGTACCTGGCCAAGCAGTACAGTTCCCAGGAGTACGACGAGTGGACGCACCAGAGATGGATGGCCACCGACAGGCTCAAGCTGACACACGTGGGGCTGGCAAATATCATGTACAGTGCTCTGGCCACACACTATGTGTGTGCCAACATCAAAACCGAAGTGTGGTACAAGTTCCAGGGCTCTGTGTGGAACGAAAAGGGTATGAACGTGGTGCGTAGCCTAATATCGTCTGAGACAGGCCCCATACACACGGTGCTTAACAAGTACCTGTCCATGGTGGCGGCCGAGTTGGTGCCGCAGCCCGACGAGGGGTACCTCAAAGCGCTTCACCGCACCACTGCGCAGCTGGGTTCGTCACCGTTCAAGTCGAGCGTGATGCGCGAGTGCGGTGAACTGTTTTACGTCGAAGACTTTGCGCAGCGCCTCGACACAAATCCCAACATCATAGCCTTCTGTAACGGCATGTTTGACTTCAAGAACAGGGTGTTCAGGCAGGGTGAACCCGAGGACATGCTGTCGCACACCCTGCCCGTGCCTTGCACTCAAGTGGGATACGGTCGGTACGTGGACGAGATCCTGGCCGCGGCCACCCTGGACCCCACCACCAACACGTACAACGTGTGCGAGCTACTGGATGCTATAGTCGATGTGGCCAATACCATGACAGTTAATGTTAGGTTCAAAATCAGCAAAAGGATCAGCAGACAAAACCAGTGAGGCAGAATATTGAGTCTTTTCTGCAGTGCATTCAGACTTACAGCAATCCGACTACACTAAAAATGTGTTTTACACTCCTCGCTCTTTTTATTTGGAATGCCCTACCCACAGTGTGAGACGATTAGCCCTTAAGGGGGGGGGGAAAGAGATTGTGGCTTCGTCTCGTAAGAAAAGAAACAAAAAGTAACGCACAAATTGTTGCGTGCAGATATGGCTATATCAGCAAAACAGTTTAAGCGATATTCCGAGGGATAAAAAGAGAAAGTGACGTTCTTTAAGGAAGATAAGAAGGTTCATGACGCATTGTTTGACGTGTTGTTTTTACGATCTGTTCTGGTGGACGCTGAGCTGTCAGCAGCATCTTGTTTGACACAACCGTCATCTCGCCCCTGACCCAGCCGTAATCCTTCTGTTCTGTTGTACAAGATAAGAATAAGCAAGGCAAAGCAGCAAGCATACTGAACAGTAATATTGTGAATAAGTACTCATTAGAGAACGCATGATAACATATATATACAATTTTTCTAACAATTCCCCCCTGTTTATCATAAGTTCTCGGGGACTAACTTATCACCCATATGGCCACTTCAAAATATTTTCAGCCAAGGGATCACATTTCGCAAGAACTAACTTACACTTGGGAGGAAATTGAGTCTTAATCGTCAAAGCCAGAGTCACGAAACAAATCGGACAGGTTTACCACAATGGATTCGCTGACAGAGTCGTCACTAGAGAAAGAACTCCCGTCGATCGAAAGGTCATCCCTTTGGAGTAACGGAAAAGTCTCAGCTGGTGGAGAGATAGCAGTTGTAATTAGCTTAATAATTAAGGATCGGAGACAAGGAATGCAGCAACATCCACACAGGGTCAAAATGGCAGAGAAAACGGCAATGGAGACCAGGACCGAGGAAACCAGGGTGCGGTACTTTCCGAACACATTCAACCAGTCGGTCCAAACCTCTGTGTTCACCCCACTGTGTTCCTTCATCCTCCCATTCAAGGTCCTCAGACCCTCAAGGGCCCGGGACAGGCTTCCGTCGGCTGCAGTATTATTTGGAATAAATGTGCAACATTGCTCACCAAACATGGCGCAGACACCGCCCTCTTTTGAGAGTAGCATGTCAAGGGCCATTCGATTCTGGAAAGCCATGAGGGAAGTAGCGGCCAGTTGGGAGTGGACCGCCTTGAAACTCGCCTCGGTCCAGTTTCCAAGCCTCTGCACGTTGTAGTGGATGTAGTTAATCCTGTCAACATTTTTGTTAAGAGTACACCACCAACACAGGGCGGATTCAAAACCAGCTGCTATCTGATTCACCAGCTTATACTCATCCGGTACTCCTCTAGGAACACCAATGGCGTCTATGTAAGTTGGATTAACTGTGCCCTGCCATTCGGCGTTTCACTTCATTCTCGGCCAGTATTCGGGCACTACGGACTTAGCAAAAGATGTTAGATCATAAGACATTGGTATCAAATGAACAGGAAACAATAGGCCTACCAAAGCGCAAATTCCAGAGCTGTTTAAAGGCAACCTATCATAAAGTTTTTTACTATTACACCAAAACCAATTATCACTACGAGCAATGGGCAAAAAGGGGCAGTGAAATTGGTCATGGACCCACACCATGGAGTAGGTAGGGCGCCGAGCTTCTCACCGGTACCAGGTAATCTAATGCATGTAAAATTACCCTTATCTACATCGGACGAAAAAAAGGGTTTATATTTTGTCATAGAGGCAACAGGGTAAACCTTATCCCATTTAAAACAATCATGAGTGGGTGAAATGGATGAGTTTAACATTAAAACAACAGCACACTTAGAAACTATATTTGCAAGTATTTTCAAAAGAGGTCTTGGACCCATACATGCAATGCAACTGGTGTTAGCCATTTTTGCGGCTTGCTCAGCCATAAGAAGCCAGTTGTTGGTTTGTCCGCTTATTCCTGTGGAAGCTACAAAATAGCCTTTTCATAGGTAAAATAATAGAAGAAGATGTATTAGGAGCCACAGTAAACATTAATGAGTTATTGTAAGTCCAAGACAAAAGCCATGGTGCGCAAGTTGGAACGCGGACGGTTTCTGGTGTACAAACAACATGATCAAAAGGGGATTTTGTGTTGCGCTTATGTCTAGCAATTTTTCCTCATGAGCCATATTGATTAGAATCAGCGTTGGTAGTTGCCCGAGAGAAGAATGTTCGAGGCTCATGGTACTCCATCACTCCAAATAAAATAACCCCCGAAAAAAAATACAATGGTAACACAAACCAGCAAAAGCAACCAAAAACACATGGCAGACTTTGCGCAGGCCACAGCCGGATTAAAGTACTCACCAAATGACTCTCTAATGCTCATGTTTTTGGATCTCCTCAGAGTAAACACCCTGAGCTACGGGTTGTTGTCTTGGAAATTGGCTTCTGCTAGCTTTCGTGTCAACCCTGGATCTTGGCACCAGGATCAGGCACTATTACCAGACTTTGCTCACCTTCCGTACTTAGGTTGGGTGTGCGGAGATCACTTTTTTACAATAAGATAAATGCAGAAAACAAATAAATGCAGAAAAAAAACAATATTTTTTCCCTTCACATTTATGTAATTGGATATAAACAATATGTATTGTCTGAAGCGGATACAATGGAGTCGGGAACTTTCCTCTCTGAGGTCTTAAATTGCCTCGTGAAAAAGCTGCAAAACCGTATGTCGTATAAATAGCTTCAACTTGTTTCACCATACCCCCCGTCGAGACATGTGTGACCCCATGACTCGAAATAGCAGCCCATTTGAACAAGTTACGAGGCAAGACAGGTTTGCCCAAAGGTCACACAAAAAGACCATCAGTGTTTTTAGTTGCACCCCGTTTTTTCCAAGAGAGTCGTTCCTGGGAGGGGCTCTGAGACTGCATGTCAAGCAACACATCAGGGGAGATGTGTGACATCGAATCATGATCAGTGAGAGACGAGAGGACATGGAGCAGGCCTTCTGCAGCGGCCTTAGCGGATTTGTCAGCAAAAGCATAACCAAGAGGAACAGGATCAGATCTTGCAGTGTGAGCAGCACATTTGCAAACCGCCACCTTTAAAGGTAGCTGGACAGCGTCCAAAAGTTGAGTTAGTAATGTGGAATGGGTGACGGGCTTCCCTGTAGAAGTTATCATGCCACGGTTGCTCCACTGCTGAGCAAAAACGTGCACTGTAGCAAAAGCATACTGACTATCAGTCCAGATAGTGACGGACTTGTTTGCAAACAATTTGCAGGCCCCAGTCAAAGCAATGAGCTCAGCGGCCTGTGCTGACATATAGGATGGCAGTTTAGCAGCCTCCAAGACTTCGTCGGCAGTAACAATGGCATACCCAGTAAGGGTCACACCAGATTCATTTTCTTAGAAGACCCATCAACAAAACCCACATGACCATCTGGCAGAGGCGTATCTTCCAAATCAGGCCGAGCCTTTGCAATCTGTTGGGCAGCATCGACACAATCATGGAATCCGCCGTCGTCGGGAAGGGGAATGAGAGTGGCAGGATTGAGAGCAGCTGAGACAGCAACGTAGCCATGCAAGAAAGATGACGTGCAGGCGACAGAAAAGTCACTCACTCACTCACTCACTCACTCACTCACTCACTCACTCACTCACTCACTCACTCACTCACTCACTCACTCACTCACTCACTCACTCACTCACTCACTCACTCACTCAATCTGACAATCAATTAATCAATCAATCAATCACACAGGTGTTAACTAATTTGTAATTATATTGCAAGCAATTCCTAATCCTACTTTACCTTTGTATAAGGCACATGTGTCAAATTGTGCTTCATATTCATGTCATTACTCGAATTGCAAATTATCTTCCCTCTTAATAATGTTGTAAGTTTAAATATTAGACCAGTTTGTATTTGTCTGATTTGAAAGCGAGTTACTCGTCAGCTTGTTTTGCAACTCCCACAATATGAGGCGCTCACACATCTACTCGGGTATGACAGTCATACCGGCCCTCCAAAAGAAGCCATGACTACACCGCGGCCCTTGAACAAATGAGTTTGACACCCCTGGCACAAGGGATAGCCTTCTCATTGATCAATCGCGTATCTTAAATCATGCTTTTCCTCCTTTGAAGCGACTATGTACTTCAAACCCAAACGGCACCATTTTATAGGGAAAAATTTGTCGAATTTATTCGTTGTCGACATAATACTGGTCGCAAATTTGCATGTAGAGCATTTTTCAGTTGTTGATCATAGACATCAGTTGAACACTCTTTCTGGTCTGTGTCTAAAGTCTTCAAACAACTTATCTTGTTTTTGTTTAGTTCGGCCAATGTCTGTGTAATTTGCTCTACGTTGGAATTTTATTTTTATCCTGCCCAATAGTTGGTCAATTTGTATTTGTAATGGCACCCTGTTATATTCCAATGGACGGCCCTGGAGATCAAAAGGACTCCAGGTGCCTTTAACGCTTGCCCAATGTTTGGTTAAGGATACCATGAAAACCTGTTGTACTTCATCACCTCTCAAATTATAGGAAGCAATGAGTTGTTTAATTTGGGGTACAAAGACGGAAAGGATGGTTCGCTTTGCCGTGCCACAACATCTGTCTTTGTAATTTGATAATTTTTCTCATCTTCATTCATCACATTCTTAGCTGCGATTCTTAAGCGAGCTCGCGCTGACACTGTGTCATCATCTTCCTGTCTGTGCAACAGCAAGTTCTTTTTTATCTTTTCTTCGTCTTCCTTATCTTTCAATTTTCCTCTCATCTGGGAAAATGAGAATGTAATTTTGCTTTTTAATTTTTATTTTAAGTCTTGCAAAATTGCTATATCCTTACTGCACCGAGATAAACTGTTAAACATATCTTTAAACAAAAACAATCTATGCTCCTGCAGAGACTCTTCAAAATGGGACCCAAATGTCAGATTACAAATCAAACCTCCTCCTTCACTCTCACATTTTTTGATATAACAGTCTACTTAGCTAGACACTGTCATATCGTACTAAATAATGGCCTGCAAATTAAATATAATGTTGTTGCTGTGGTCCCTCAAAACATGTGACTAGAATTTGGACAATTACTAACCCCCATCAATTGATAAATTATCTCCTCACTAAAGTCCTAGCCTGTTAACCTATCTGCATCAAGAAGACATTTGCAATGCAGGGGATTAGAGAATAATAATAACACCATTGATTTCTAATCATTAATCTAATTTTATCCAGTTCTACAATGTATGTTTTCTCTTACTCTCACATTTTTATAAGGGTTGGGCACTCTCCTCGTCGGATGAGTTTCTGCCCACAACCGTCATATTATTCTATAATTTCTAATTTTTACATTTAACAATGCAAATCTGATAAACCATTGTCTAGCACACCGTTTTCGTGCACCAATTTAGCGCAATTCCAACCTTTATAACGAACTGATACACAAAGACAAACATACACAAAAACAAACACACGGGCCCACAACATAGACATGACAATCTTCCCAGCTGATAACAAGGGTGGGGGGAGCAACTGAAGTGCGGAGAGCCTCGCCACCGCCACGTCGCATAATGCAACCACCTCTGTCCAAAATATGCATTTGTCAAGATATTTTATATTTTCGGTGTCGACCCCTTGCATTTTAATTCATGTCGGGGTAGCGGCTTTTGTTTGCTATTGGATTTTCCCATGGTTTATTTCTCTAAATTACGGAGTTGGCAATTCGAATGGCACCTACAGTGTCCTAAAGCCAATTTAATTCACAGGACAGTGGTAAAATATTCAGTGGTAAGTCTCCTTTCCTCTGCTTCCACACAAAGCCACTGTCTACAATCCTGTTTTATATAAAGGAGAGCTCAAATGAGATCACTCTCAGTCGAACCATACACACACACACACACACAATGCGCACTCTTATCATCTCACAGGCAAGCAGGGAGTCCGCCCTCCCGTGGATTTTAACAAACTCTTTAACCTTCCTATTGTGTAAGAAAAAACTTATTTTTGCCTTATTCTTAAAGTAGCTATAAAACCTATCTTTTCATGGATAAAGAAGCCAAACCAGCTAAACAAGAGTTAAGAAAAACACCACAGATGGCAGCAGAAAGCTAACACATTAGGAAGGCTAAGTTAGGAGGCCCCACGACACCTCAGCGGAATTTAACTGCTCAAAATTACCTGTACGTCTTTAGAAAACAGATGGGTCCGCTCTCCCATGGAATTTAACTGACTTATCAGTCAGGGGACTCCATCATCCCAGCGGAATTTACTGTCTCTAATTGCACTTGATAGGGTCTAGAATTGTCAAGGTTTTAAGTGACCTCTTGTCACTGCACTTTCATTACTTTCAACAGAATCAATATTCGTACTCACAGTCTGCTGGGCCTTCTCCTCGGATGATCTCGTCAACCACTCCGGCGTCCAGCTGACTGATCGAGTCAGCCCCGTGAAAAGGGTTTCCTCTATATGCCTTGGCCAAGGACTTGTCCTGGGTCGAAAAGTCAGCTGGAATCCCGAAATAGGTCTATTGAGACCCCGGAACGAGCCCCCAAAAATCTGTTAGGTTCAAAATCAGCAAAAGGATCAGCAGACAAAACCAGTGAGGCAGAATATTGAGTCTTTTCTCGCGAGGAGTGCATTCAGACTTACAGCAATCCGACTACACTAAAAATCTGTTTTACACTCCTCGCTCTTTTTATTTGGAATGCCCTACCCACAGTGTGAGACGATTAGCCCTTAAGGGGGGGGGGGGGGGGGAAGAGATTGTGGCTTCGTCTCGTAAGAAAAGAAACAAAAAGTAACGCACAAAGTGTTGCGTGCAGATATGGCTATATCAGCAAAACAGTTTAAGCGATATTCCGAGAGATAAAAGGAGAAAGTGACGTTCTTTAAGGAAGATCAGAGGGTTCACGACGCATTGTTTGACATGTTGTTTTCACGATCTGTTCTGGTGGACGCTGAGCTGTCAGCAGCATCTTGTTTGACACAACCGTCATCTCGCCCCTGACCCAGCCGTAATCCTTCTGTTCTGTTGTACAAGATAAGAATAAGCAAGGCAAAGCAGCAAGCATACTGAACAGTAATATTGTGAATAAGTACTCATTAGAGAACGCATGATAACATATATATAAAATTTTTCTAACAGTTAAGCAGCCACTGTATGAGGTCATAAGGTTCTACAACACCACGTTCCCTGATATGAAGGTGCGTGAATATTTCCTCAGACAGGTGTGCCAGGTGTTTGTTGGTGGCAACCATGACAAAGTGTGCCTATTCTGGACGGGCAGCGGAAACAACGGCAAAACAGTCACGCAGACGCTATTCGAGAAAATGCTAGGAAGTTTTGCAGTCAAGTTGAGCACCACAGTGCTCACGGGCCGCAAGCCATGCGTCACGAGCGCAAACCCTGAACTGGCGCAACTAAGGAGCGGTGTGCGTTGGGCCGTCATGGAGGAGCCCAACAACGACGAGACCATATACCCGGGCCCCCTCAAGAGCATGACAGGCAATGACACGTTCTTCGCCCGCGACCTGTGGTGCTCAGGCAAAGAGACGACCGAAATCGTGCCCATGTTCAAGCTGCACTGCATCTGCAACACACTGCCTGACATTAAGATGGCCGATATGGCCACATGGAACAGAGTGCGCGTGGTTCCATTTGAGGCCGTGTTTGTGAGTGGCGAACGGCTGGAAGAGGTGCGCCGCGAGGTGCCCATAGAGCAGCGTGACTATGTCCAGGTTATGGACAAGCATTTTGTGGACAAGATCCCCCTGCTGACTGCGCCCATGGCGTGGCTGCTGGTACAGATCTGGGGTGTGCTACAGGGCGAGCCTGCCGATGCGTATAAAACGCCCTGCAAGGTGTTGCAGGTGACCAAGGACTACGAGGAATCCAATAACTACGTACGCACGTTTGCCGACACCATGATAATCAGGGAGCCCGGGGCGTCCGTGACTGACTTAGACCTGTACCGAGAGTTTAAGACCTACATGACCACATACGGCATGGCCATGACTGCGGGCTACTCCATAGTTAAAGTCATCAAAGACATTACCTTGTACCTGAAGTGCCGGTACGATAAAAGGAGTGGTCGGCTCCTGGACGTGACCATACGGGACATGGCCAGAGGCTAAAGATTCGAATTACAATGTTTAACAACGTGCCTTGTACAATCATGCGCATTATGGACAAGATCACCTTGCTGACTACACTGATGCTGCTTGTGCCCAGCTCGGTGTGTTACAACCACACAGAGGGGATGCCAATTGTCCACGGCCATGTCGTGTGCATGTGCGTCTACATTGAAATGTGTGGAGCGACTGTGTGGTGGCCTCACCACACATGCATGCAGTCCGGTATCGTTCACTCATATCAGGTGTACGCCATGTGGCCTGTGATGGTGAGCTGTGTTCTGGGAGTGACTGCCTGTGCGGCCGGGATCCTGGCGTACGTCTACTGCTGCCGTCCACCGTTACCGGGTGCGTTGCGTGATTACGAGTTTGATTATGAGTCTGACGAGTCTCTTGGTTAACATCCTTAATGAGAACAATATGTCGTGTTATCCTGTATGAACAAATATGTAAACCACATGTTTGACACTGTGACATCTTTTCCCACATGCTAGAACAAGGACACAACATAGTCACTGTAATATATTTATTGAACATTGCAACAATATTTGTTACGGTTTTTGGGTGTGAGAACAATCTGGGGCATGCCACACAGGGACTCATCTATGGTGATGTCATGTTTATTCAGCCAGTCACGCCAAGTGTACATGGCTGGGGTATCCATAAGTCTCACAGTAGAGTCGATGAGCTGTTGACGTTGATCAGGGTAATGCGTGTGATACCACACGATCAGTCCGAGGACCCGTCCAAGTGCGCCGATGTTTGGTTCTTCCTGTAGATGGTCCAGGAGGTGATCAGTTAGGTCCACCAGTATAAAGTTTGGCTCACCCGGCACACCCGGGGCAGTCACATTTACCACAGTCGTCACAAGTTGTCGCCACATGCTGTACGAAAATGGAAACGTCACAATGTCATGTGCAGGGGTTGGGTTCTTGTTGCAATACACCCCATGTTAACAGAGGCACGTAAGATGACATTCTGTCTACCCCTGAGGTATCCTCATAGCCGTGGTAGACACGAGATAAAATACAACACCCTCTTGGCAAGGCTACAGCCGCGGGGCTCGGTGCAATCGGGCAATGTTGTTGAGTACTATGAACATGGTAGCGCAGTACCAGCAGATCCGATTCCTCTCTAAGGGAATCATGTGCTGCAGCAGGTCGTTGGCGTGGCCCAGTGACACAAACAACCCAGGCATCTAATTAAAACAACAAGGCTATAGATAAAAAGTCATGTACCGCAACGAGTTGTTCTCATGTACGTACACACCTGTCACAATTAATACTGCGCAGATGCCCGACCCCTCACCCACCAGCTACACCGCAGTCAACGCTAACAGGTTCGCAACGCCACACAGTGAGGACCAACGCCTCACAAGTGTTGGCCAGGAGATAATACTGGATGGTATGGATGATTTCCGCATTTATAATCCACTGGAAAAAGGTGACAACGTTCTGAACATGATCAAAGCTGTGATCAAGACCAATTCGGACGATATGAAAATCAAAATTCTGCTCAGGGACAACGACAGGGCCACTGAGGTAATTATAACAGAGTTTGGCACCACACGCATCAGCAACGACTATGTATTTGTCGATGGAACCAACCTGTGGAGCGTTGAGAGCGCCACTACTGACGGCGCCGTGTTCGATGTGATGCTGGTTGGTGGGAATGACACTACCCACACCTACCAGGTCCACTCCCTGGAGCATTCGTACATTGTATCCCGTAACATGATTGTATGATATGGGTAATATTTGAATGTGCACTATGTCGCCTACTCGACTCAATATTAAAAGGATGTCTGTCACAAAGTCTCTCTACACCCTCGGTCTGATGTCAGCTGATGGACAATTGGTGCCTTACCGAGATGGGGCTTTCGGACTACAGCATAGGGAGAGTTACAGTGTCGTTGTAACCAATGGACACCTAACACTCCAAGCAATTCTTTGACGTCCGAGCTCTCAGTAAGATTCCTCCTTTTTGTCTCGCCACAGAGCGACGCTTTTTGTTAGTGCCTTGATCCCCATAGCCTTTTTGTCTCGCCACAGAGCGACGCCTTTTGTTAGTGCCTTGATCCCCATAGCCTTTTTGGCTCGCCCCAGTGTGACGCTTTTGTTTGAACTTTTTGCCACGTGTTTCCCTCGCAAGAGGCGTTTTGAGTTGTACTTTTGATCAGTGTGTGTGCTGGAATAAATCAGAGAAAGAAACGACTCTGCATCCGAGTCCTCCGCCTTGTTCCCTGCCTGACAGTACACACTGGCCAGACATGGACTCGGCAGAGTCGGAGCACCTGTGCGCCGCAGTGCGCTCCCACGCCTCACAGCTCGCCCAGCACCAGAGGGAAGTGGGCAATTTGGGCAAGGAAATCCGAGGGCTCGCTAAGAGTCAAGAAGATTTCAGAGGGGCGGTCACCACCCAAGTAGCAAAGCTGGGCCAACAAATGCAGGACGTGCTCTCGCTCTTAAACACGGGACCAGCAGCGACCTCCAGTACACCCGCTGCTTCCCCAGTGACTCCCCTTGCCGTAGCTCCCATGACCGGCGGTGCCAGACTGGCTCCTCCAGAACGCTACTCCGGCAAACCCGGCCTTAGCCGGGCCTTTATTACTGAGTGTGAGATGCATTTTGAGAGGTCCCCAGCGGATTTCCCCACCGAGCGCTCCAAGGTGGCCTACATGGTATCGTACCTGACGGGAAGGGCCCGCACGTGGGCCACCGCGGAATGGGCCAGGGATTCCATCTCCTGTCGCTCTCTCCCCGCTTTTATCGGGGCTCTGCGAACAGTGTTCGACCCAATCTCCGCTGACCGAGAAAAGGCTCGCCAACTCTGTCAGATAGCCCAGGGACAAGAGACCGTCGGAGATTACGCCATCCGTTTCCGCACGCTGGCCGCGGAGTGCGGCTGGAACGCGACGGCGCTGTATGACATCTTCCTCCGAGGCCTTTCTGGATCCATACAGGATCAGCTAATTCCCCTAGATCTTCCCACCGATCTTGACGCCCTCATCGCTCTGGCTATCCGCACCGACAACCGGCTGCAAGAGTGGAGGAAACACCGAAGCAGGAACGCCCCCGCCTTCGTGCCAGTAGCCGTTCCTTCCGTCCTAGACGCGAACCACCCCAGGCCGGACAGGGATCGGCAGCACCAGGAGCCAGAACCGATGCAGTTGGGCAGAGCAAAGTTGACAGAGGAGGAGAAGTTACGACGACGCCGGGAAGGAAGATGCTACTACTGCGGTGAGCTCGGACACCTCCTCCTCTCTTGCCCGGTGAGGAGGACCCTGAAGGTAAGTGCCTTCTCTGCGGCTCTGTCCCCGGGGCGAGTGCTCCCCAAGGGCAGGATTACACAGCTGGGAAAAGAAATAGAACTTGAAGTGCTAATAGACTCAGGAGCGGATGAAAGCTTGATAGACTGGGCATTTGCTCGCCGATGGGGGGTAAAGACTGACCTGCTGAACACTCCCGTGAACGCCAAGGCACTCAATGGACAGGCACTGTTAGGGTTTTCAGGTTAGTTTGATCCTATGATTATGTTGGAATGTAACCTGTAATAATTAAACTCGCTTGTCCTGTCTTAACAAAAGTAGTAGAACAAAGTGCTAAGATCTTTTGAACTGATTGACTAGCTGCAGAGGAAGCAATCAAAGTTGTTTTGTTCACACAACATCGTGAAGACCCCCTGCTGTGCTTTGATCAGCCAGGGGCTTCGGCCATTTGTCTACTCTGACCCCCACACTCACCCCCACTCTGTTCCTCCTAATAAATATGCCCTTGCAGGAAGGAGACTTTTCAGACTTCATTCCTGTAGCGAGTGAATTCTCCACCTGCAGGTGTCTAAAAGAACTTGCCTGTCTCCAGTGTGGTTCTTGCAAAATAAGCTGGAGTGACCAAATCTCTAACAGGCACTTTTTGAGGTAACCCACATAACAGAACCTGTCTCGCTGTCTATTGGGCCCCACCATGAGAATATACGACTACATGTCGTGACCTCCCCAATGAACCCCCTCATTCTCGGGTATCCATGGCTTCAACGCCACAACCCCGCTATAGACTGGGGATCAGGGGAAATAACGGGATGGGGGCCCAACTGTCATGATTCCTGTATCAAGTCTAACCCGCGCGCTGTGCCTCCTGCTCTAGACGCGCAAACTCCAGACTTAACCGGGGTTCCTGCGTGTTACCACCAATGGGCCGAGGTATTCAGCAAGGCCAAGGCTACCTCCCTACCCCCCCACCGTCCGTATGATTGCGCCATTGAACTCCTGCCGGGTTCAACCATACCCAAGGGGAGGCTTTATTCTCTTTCGGGACCTGAAAAGCAGGCCTTGAACGATTATATAGACTCCTCCCTGCAAGCAGGATTGATTCGACCATCATCGTCGCCTGCGGGTGCGGGGTTCTTTTCCGTGGGCAAAAAGGACGGCACCCTACGTCCCTGTATTGACTATAGCCCCCTCAATCAGATCACAATCAAAAACCGGTATCCGCTCCCACTGATGTCGACCGTGTTCGACCAATTACAGCAAGCCCGGGTGTTCACAAAGTTAGATCTGCGCAACGCATACCATCTAGTGCGCATCCGGGAAGGGGACGAATGGAAGACGGGGTTTAACACACATCGAGGACACTTTGAATACTTAGTAATGCCATTTGGCCTCACCAATGCTCCCGCGGTGTTTCAGGCCATGATAAATGATGTTCTGAGAGACTGTTTGGACCAATTTGTGTATGTATATTTGGATGATATTTTGATTTATTCCCCGGATCTGAAGACCCATAGGTTTCACGTCGAGACGGTGCTGCGACGACTCCTTGCACACCAACTGTACGTTAAGGCCGAGAAAAGTGAATTCCACACGAACACCGTATCTTTTCTCGGTTTCATCGTAGCCCCGGGCAAAGTAGAGATGGACCCGGCGAAAGTTAGCGCGGTAACGGAATGGCCTACCCCTGACTCCCGCAGAAAGGTGCAGCAATTCCTGGGCTTTGCCAATTTTTATAGGCGGTTCATCAAGGGCTTCAGTTCCACGGCGGCTCCCTTGCATGCGCTAACATCCCCTAAGGTTCCCTTCCGCTGGTCGGCGGAGGCGGAGGCGGCCTTCCAGGAGATGAAGAACCGCTTCAGCACCGCTCCCATCCTCACGCTTCCCGACCCGTCACGACAGTTTGTGGTGGAGGTGCACACCTCCAATCGAGGAGTAGGGGCCATTCTATCACAGAGAGCCAAGAGCGACAACAAGCTCCATCCGAGCGCGTTCCTGTCTCGACGGCTGACGCCAGCCGAACAGAATTACGACGTGGGAGATCGCGAACTGTTGGCAGTGAAACTGGCATTGGAAGAATGGAGACATTGGTTGGAGGGAGCACAGCAGCCCTTTTTGGTCTGGACAGACCATAAGAATTTAGAATACATTAAGTCAGCTAAGAGATTGAATTCTCGCCAAGCCCGCTGGTCACTTTTTTTCAATCGATTTAACTTTACTCTGTCTTACAGACCGGGAACCAAAAACACCAAGCCTGACGCCCTCTCCCGTGTCTACAACCCAGATCCAGAAGTTAAGAAGCCTGAATCCATTCTGCCTCCTCATTGCCTGGTAAGAGCAGTGACCTGGCCTATCGAAGGCCTGGTATAGCGGGCCAATGGTAACGAGCCACCCCCTAGTGGTTGCCCTGAGAACAGACTATTTGTCCCCGATCAATTACGATCCCAAGTCGTCCATTGGGCTCACACCTCCAGACTCTCCTGTCATCCGGGCATGCGCAGAACCCTGTTCGTCGTCCAGCAGCGATTCTGGTGGCGCTCCATGAGGGCAGACGTCAGAGAATACGTCGCAGCCTGTCCCGTCTGCGCCCGGAATAAGAACTCCCACGGCGCCCGTATGGGGTTGCTGCATCCCCTACCCATTCCTTCGCGTCCGTGGGCAGAGATATCCATGGACTTCGTCACCGGGCTTCCGGCCTCAAATGGGCGAACAACCATACTCACGGTGGTAGACAGATTCTCAAAGATGGTTCACTTTAGCGCCTTGCCCAAACTCCCGTCCGCTAAACGAACGGCCACAGTGATGATGGACCACATATTCCGGATTCATGGGTTCCCAAAGGACATTGTTTCTGATAGGGGGCCCCAATTCATATCCAGGTTTTGGAGGGAGTTTTGCAGGCTCATAGGGGCAACCGTGAGTCTCACGTCGGGCTATCATCCGGAGGCAAACGGGCAGACGGAACGCATCAACCAGCAGTTGGAGACAGGTCTCCGCTGCCTGGTCTCCCAGAACCCCTCCTCGTGGAGCAAGAACCTCACCTGGGTGGAGTATGCCCACAACTCCCTGCCCACCACGGCTACAGGTATGTCCCCATTCAAGTGCGTGTATGGCTACCAGCCCCCAGTCTTCCCTGACAGTGAGCCGGAGGTGACGGTGACCTCGGCCCACGCCTTGGTGCGCCGCTGTCGTCGCGTCTGGTCGGCGGCGCAGGCCACGCTGGTCCGCCAGGGGGACCGGGTCAAGCGGATGGCTGACCGGAGGAGACGTCCGGCGCCCGTGTACCAGCGGGGTCAACGTGTTTGGCTGTCCGCCAACAATCTCCCCCACTGGGGGGACTCCAGGAAACTAGTGCCTCGCTTCGGGGGTCCGTTCCCCATCGCCAAGGTCGTGCACCCGGCCGCGGTGCGTCTCCGCTTGCCCAGGTCCCTTGCAGTCCACCCCACCTTTCACGTCGGGAAGGTCAAGCCGGTTGTGGACAGTCCGTTGGTGCCAGATCATGCGCCGCCCCCGCCTCCGCGGACTGTGGGAGGTGGGACGGCCTACACGGTGAAAGGCGTGCGCAGAAGGGGCTGGCAGTACCTGGTGGACTGGGAGGGTTATGGGCCGGAGGAGCGGCAATGGGTGCCGCCTAGTTATATCTTGGACCCGGGACTGTTTGAGGACTTTTATGCAGCTCACCCTGAGGCTCCTGGGCCGTCTGGGATCCGGCCCTAGGTTATGTCATGCGGTTGCGTTTATTTTTCCGGTTTTCTGTCTCGTCGGTGTCGTAACTTTACTTCCTGTTTTATTTTGTCATCCCTTCCGTTTCAGTTCGTGTTTCCTTCCTCGGTGTTTGGTTGTCTTGTCTTCCCCGATCCCGATTGTGGCACCGGCGTGATTGGCGCTAATTGTCAGCACCTGCCTCCCAGCCCTTTTGTGTGTATTTAGTCCGCGTCTTCCCCTTGTCTTGTGCCAGTGTGTCTTGCCTCGTCCCGACCACCAGCGATTCTTTGACGTCCGAGCTCTCAGTAAGATTCCTCCTTTTTGTGTCAACACAGAGCGACGCTTTTTGTTAGTGCCTTGATCCCCATAACCTTTTTGTCTCGCCACAGAGCGACGCCTTTTGTTAGTGCCTTGATCCCCATAGCCTTTTTGTCTCGCCCCAGTGCGACGCTTTTGTTTGAACTTTTTGTCACGTGTTTCCCTCGCAAGAGGCGTTTTGAGTTGTACTTTTGATCAGTGTGTGTGCTGGAATAAATCAGAGAAAGAAACGACTCTGCATCCGAGTCCTCCGCCTTGTTCCCTGCCTGACAACGGCCACGGTGGCCTACATCTTTGACACGGGCGTGTACGCCGTGTCCCAGCTCAAGCATATCCTGGTGGTGCACGAGGCGACCGAGGACGGCAAGCTCGGGTGCTGCGGAATCCCGTGCCGTGTCGGCCAGCCCATAGACTACAGTCCGATACACTGGAAGCTGGGCCACGACAACCAGGATTTCGTTTTCCTCATAGTGTCCAAACACAGGTGTATTTAAAAGATGTTACCTCAGGTTGGTTCCTCCTACGCTGACCCAGCTATCGCCGGCCAACCGGCCTATGCCCTGGTCTCTTTCTTGGCCGCGGGTTTTAACGAGAGCATGTCTCTCGAGCTGGACGCCCTGTCTGCTGAGGTCCCGGCCGCGGCGGACAGGCTGGCGGCCATGGCTGCGCGCCTCAGGTCGCAGAGCGTTTTTGCGGTGTGCAAAGTACGGGGTGTGGCTGAGTCAGCAGACACGGCCGCGGCCATCGCCAGGGATATTGTACGTAACACAGACAACAGTCTGCCCGTGTACACCGTAAGGATGGGACACCCGTTCCCCATCACCACAAAGGCCGGAATGGCCACCGAAGTGGAGAAGGTGTCCATGGACAAGGAGCGTTCCGAGACGTTAGAGGCGGCCCGGCGCCGCGTGGAGGAGACGCAGAGGAGGGAGAAGCGTGAGATCACTGAGCGCGAGGAAGAGCTCAGGGCCAGCGCAGCGTCTACAGATCCGCCTCCCGAGAAGGTGCCTGGTACCAAAGAACATTACGTGAGCCTCAGGTACTATGCTTATTACAGGCAGCAGGAGGACACGTACCAGCGCAAGGCCGATGAAATGAAGGTCATACACACAAACATCCTGGCTGACATTAAGGCCCTGGGCGATTCGCTTCACAAGGCTGGGTTCATGGCCGAGTTTAATGAGAAACTGGCAGCCCACGTGGACGTGGACCCCATGTTCAGGTATCTGGGCATGGATTTGTAAAAAGATGGACGTGTCCGTAGCCACGCTCAGGGCAAGGAACGACCCCACGCTAAACAGGTTGATCGAAGAGTACCCGGCGTCCTTTACGCTCAAGGTCTTGCAACGCTCCGACGCCACGGACCAGCCTCTGGCCGTGGTGTTCAGGGAGCTGGAAACGGTCAACGCGGAGAAGCTGGCAGCCGCTAAACTAAAGTGGCAAGCACGTGTAACACGCACTGCGGCGGCCGCTCTGGTCACGGCCGTTCCCTGGTACCCGGAGGCTGGCGACATGGGTGTGCTGTCCACGCGCGACCACGAGACATGCGGCGAGCGTAGCGGGCACGCAGGTGGAACGTACTACTTGCTGCAGCCCACAACGCAACGACGCTATGACCCGGAAAATCCCGTGTACTACATCCTGAGAGACAAAAGAGTGGTTTTGGAGACCGAGGCTATGTACAAGGCAGCTGCCAGGTACCTGGGCTACCCAGTGCATCGTCCGCGCGTCTCGGCCCTAGCGGCAGCCAAGCTCATGTTCAACGCCTTGTTTGTTGACGTAGACCTGAGCACGTACGTATCGCGCCTAGTGGACCAGGGCTGCGGGGTGCGCAACCTGCCCGCGGCCTGGGCCAATCTATATCCTCTACTGGAAGCCGACCACACTCATAGGGCTGGGTTCCTACGTCAGGAATACGCTGGACCGCAGGACGCATTTATAACATCGGGGGCTCATGGAGAGTACGCTGCGCTGACCGACGCCTCAGCGCAGGCCCAGTTAGAGCAGAAGTTGGCTAGCCTTCGGGAAATGGCTCGGCAGCTCTACCCGGCCATAGAGGATGATGTAGCCAATGGCCGCATACCCAAGCGAATACCACTCACCATGGCACGTAGTGTGCCATGGCCGGGTCCGCTGCCAAGCGTACCAGGTACAACCAGCCCCATGCCGTACCGCGCCGAGGAGCCCACTGAGCGGCAGATGGACGGTCCCGAGGAGGTTATAGAGTCTCTAAGGAGGATCATATTTACCAGGCTGTACCTCGGTAATGGCGTAGTCTGCGTTGGGTGTCGTGCTGCCATCACAGAGGGGCGTAGCTACTGTTCGGTGGACTGCTGCGTGAGGCGCACACCGCCCACCTAATTCGAAATGGACAATGACCGACGTAAACAAGACACGCAGTATTGTGTTGTGCTCAGGTTTAGCGAGGCCGTGGCCCTTGTCAACGGCGACCCGGCTATTCCGCCAGGGTCATGGACCGCCGACATCAACGTGGCCGCGTGTGTTTACTCGGGGCCCATGTGCCGCTGCATCACCGTGTGGGAGCGGCCCGCTGTGTGGTGGAACTGAGGAGGCTGCGCTTTAGATGTATACTCTTTGAACGGGGCTCGCATATGTACGCATATGTGAGAGCCGTCACATGAAAACAAGATGATGATATCTGGCGCCCTGCTCGCCACCATAACGAGCTTCAGGCACGAAACACCCAGGATCCCCAAGGTGACAAGGGGCCCCCGGCCCAGGCCCACCTCAACTCTAAATATGCAGTGGGTTTTTGTGGATGTGGCCAAAGAAGCCTGGCGCGTAGCCAACAATGATTACGTCTCTCTCAAACACCCCAACTATGCCGCATCGTCGGTGCACACTGTGGCTATGCCCGATGTGACCTTGGCGCTCGTGGCAAGGAGTCCCATAGACCCAGGCGGTGCCCACGCTGTAGTGCTGGGCCGTTCCCCGGTACGCGGCTCCATTAATGTCACGTCCCACGGCAACAAGCCCTTTATCGACGGTGTCAAGTTCACAGACATCTCTCACCAGCAGACGGAAGGACACGAGGCAAGCGACAAGCAGCTGCACTCACGTCAGGCTATCACTGGGGGCATGCCTCTAGTGCCAGAGTCGGTGGGGCCCGGCAGTCGTATTGTACCGTTGGCCGACACTCACGTGTATGGGGTGCCTGACATGGCGAGTCGCAGATTCCACAGGCCCACACTGGGCGTAGGACACTACATACAGGAGCGTGTGTCGGTTGATGGCGCCTATGCGCCCCCGGGCATCGTAGCCAAGAGGCAGTTGTATAGGCCTACCACCGTGCAGAAGGCCATTAGCCAGTTGGAGAGCGTTAGTGTGAGTCGCACTGCCACACCCACCGACGTGGTGGCGCAGAGGGTGTATTCACATGTCATGGCGCACACCTTCACTGTGGAGGCACAGGTCCACGCTTCGGCCAATGCCAACCCCGCTACAGCCGCTGTGCACATTTACAAGGAGCCTCCCATGCTGGCGGCATGCAGAGTCAATAAACAAACGATGACCCATGGCCAGTCGTTCCTTGACAGGGGTGTGATGTCCTAGGCGGTACAGTCATCGCACCCCTCTATGTCGTCCTCTCTAGCTTTGTTTTTGCTGTTCTCTACGTACCTTATGAGCGTACGCTGGTTGGACCACATGATGTAACACCATACAATCAGCATAATAAAACCCAGTGTAACTAAAACTGTTTTCATGACTGCTATTTTAAAGCGTGTCGGGTCTTTAAAAGATGGCGTCAACTGTAACCCTGTTTCGCACTCAGATAGACCGCGATGGTGCAGCCGTGCCCACCGACGCGCCGTGCGCATGCAGCTGGTGCAGCGCATTTACAGGACGTAGGGAGTGTCTCATGCACAACGGGGTGCGCGACTGGGAATTGGGGCAAGCCTCGTGCTGCGGCGGCTTCTGCACTTCCCAGCCCACGTGCATGGCAGCCAGCACCAGGGACGGCCAGATTGGCCTGAGCTCAAAGGGCATCAACCCTGTGATAGGTGCACAGTTCCATGGAAGGGCCCCCCAGCTTGCACTCACGTACAAGATGGAGTATGTAGACACAGAGAATCAATTGAGTCGCTCCACTGACCTGTTTGGCTCTCGTAGTGACAATGCCAATTCAATGCTCACACTCAACTCAAACTACTGTAGCGTGCCCACACACACCGCTGATGGTACCATCACATCTAAGATAACTGGTCCCGGTTAAAACTGGTGCAGCAAATGGTACAACAACCTACACCCGCCCAACAATGATGCCTTCATCCAGGGCTACTGCGTGCCCAACCCGACCTCGGCGGACTGCAAGTGCGCCATGCGGACACGCGATCCCGCCTACGCAAAAGTCAAAGCCATGAAGGTGTTTAACGACGGTTGTTGGTATGCCCCATGCGCAGACTCTGTCAACCAGCTGCTGCCAAGCCCACGTGCCCGGCAAATGTATGTGAAGTTGCCTATCAGATGGTGGATACTGGTGCTGTAACCATCGAAGACGTAAAGAACATTATCAACTGCAACTTTGACGGCCACGGGCCCAAGCCGCTGCCCCCACCTCCACCATCAGTCTAATAGCCTGAATCTCTCTATTTTGTCCATCGTTGACTTGCAGTGAGAGATTCACAAAGGATTGAAAACGATAGTTCAGTGTCTCGATGAAGAGCGATAGTTTCCCAACCCCAATCTGAGGGAAGAGCGCAAGGACAACTTTGTCTCCGACGGACCATACTTTATGGTCCTCTGGAACGTTCGCACCCCAGACAGGGTCATGAGGGTCAAAGGTTGCAACTGCTCTGCGTCGACGTCCAGAAGAGTTGTGTGCTCCTGTCAGCTGATGATGTCGTATCCTGTAGGTGTGGTCCGTCACCCACACTGGTGCACACACTCCTGTCCAGTTGGCGGGCAGCATCGGATAAACCTTGTGACCACAAAGCCACCAGCCATTCTGTATGAAGTATGTTCCGTTCGATGGTGTAGCCATGTTCGTTGGAGAGCCCTCACCACCTGAAATGGCTCTCTTATCTTGACATTCATCGGTGATGTCCAAAGCTCCCATCCAGTTTCCTCCTGGAGAGCAGTCGTCGTTAATGCAGACGTGGGTCTTGTTACCTTGGATGTAACATGTGTAATTCACTCCAGCTGGTCTCTCTGTGTAGGCCACTTGTGGTATTGTTCGTCCTCTAACAGTCACATTGAGATTTGTCCAGAATAGCTGATCACAGGCACCGTCAGCAAGTCCAGGGCGGTAAGGGTCGGCATCTTTGACTGTGACGGCACGGTGCTGATATCCAACTCCTCCCATGGATGCCATACATTTTGCTTCAGTGACATTCATTGCTCTGGCCTCCAAGCGAACTTGCGTGGAGGAAGGGGGGAGTTTCGAACACACATAACACCCCTCCTGTGTGTGAGCTCTCACAGTGAACTTGACATACCGGTACCAAGTGTTGGTTTTGTATGGGTTTCTGGGGTCCCATGACCAGTCCTCAAAGTTCTCATCATGCGACCATCGTTTTCCACGGGCAACATTGTCATTTGGTCTGTTCAGATGAGTCAATAGACCATAGCACGCTCCAACCACAACGCAGCAGAGGATCCATCTGGCATATGGAGCCCCGTTGCTACTAGGATGGCAGAGACACGGGGACATCCCCTCGCCTAGCAGAGTGGGGATCGATGAATTCTTCACCAACATTGAGACGTCTCACCCTAAACGATGGGACTCCTTTGTAGTTAGCCTTCCCCACCACTCCGAATTAGGGGTCCAGCACTCTCTGCAACTTGCAGTGGCTGAGGTGAATCCAACTGGGCCGTTGAGAAATCTTAACCGCCGTGGGAGTAGCAAGCAAAACTTGAAATGGTCCCTCCCACCGCGGGCTGGCCCAGTTCTTTCTTTTGATGACCTTGATGTAGACCCAGTCTCCTGGATTGATGGGGTTGTCCACCTGTGAGGGGGAGAGATCTGGCGGCAGTAAATTTGCATTGGACACATCTTTCAGTTTGAGCGTCCTGATTAGATAATCTGCCAAGGTCTGTTCTTCGTCTGCTTTTTGCAAATCTGCAGGGAACACTGGTAGTCTGTATGGTCTCCCATGTATGACTTCAAAAGGTGTTAGTCCTTCGGAAGTGGAAGTAATTCTCATATAGAGCTTCACTAAGTCGAGGCACTCTGGCCAAGGTCTGCCTGTTGTTTCCATGCATTTTTTCAACCTGCTTTTGATAGTAAAGTTTGCCCGTTCAACCAGGCCTGCGTTCGAAGGATGCCAAGCACAGTGGTTTTTTAACGTTATTCCAAGGTGTACAGCCATGTTCTGCACAACTTGGTTCACAAAGTGTGGACCATTGTCACTGTAAATGGTTTGGGGGATGCCATGAATTGGTATGATGGTTTTGCAGATAGCTTTTGCCACTGTTAAGGCATCTGCGCGTTTAGATGGAACTACTTCCACCCATTTTGAAAATGCATCAATCATCACTAGGCAGTATTTGTAAGGTCCACTTTGTGTGAGTTCAATAAAATCCATATGCATGATTTGAAATGGATAAGAGGGTTTTGGAAATGAGCCTCTCTTAGTTCTCATGTTTCCTTGTGGATTATGTTTCACACAAACAGGACATGCTTTACAAAAAAAATTTAAGTAAGCATCTAAACCAAAGGTAGTGAATTGTTGATCTATGATGGACTTCATCCCTCCTGTCGACACATGGCAAGGCCCATGTGTCGCAAGCGCTGCTGCCTTAAAAAGTGATTTTGGTAAAACAGGTTTGTCATTGATGCGGTGGATATTATCTGTATCCACTATTGCACCTTTTGTCGTCCACATTCGTTTTTCCACCATTGGCGCATTGCCCTGCATATCTGTCAGTACAGTCTTATCTATGAGTTGTGTGTCCTCTGAACCCATTAAAAAAAAATTCATGGCCATGTCTCCCTGCAGCTGCTTCTTTTGCAATTTTGTCTGCTAATCTGTTTCCATTTGAGACTTCATCTCTGCCAGTGGTGTGAGCAGCACATTTACACATAGCTAGTTTAGCAGGTAAAAGAATGGCCTGCAACAATTCTTTTAACAAGGAGGCATGGGTAACCGGCTTACCGGTTGATGTTGTCATCCCTCTGCGCTCCCATTGTTTCGCAAAATAGAACAGAGTAGAAAACGCATACTGACTGTCTGTGTATAGAGTGACTTCCTTATCTTCCGCTAATTTACAAGCTCTTGTTAGAGCAATCAGCTCAGCAGCCTGTGCTGACCTGGTGTATGGAAGCTTCTCTGCTTCAACAATCTGGTTTGGCAATTTCACAATTGCATAACCACTTTGATTGTTTCCTTTAGGATCCTTTGAACATGATCCATCCACAAACCACTTTTCCCCCTTGTCAAGTGGCGTGTCACTTAAATCTTCTCTGGGCAGCTGTAGATGTTCTGTAGCATCCAAACAGTTATGTGGTGTTCCATCCCCTGGCAACGGGATCAACGTTGCTGGGTTAAGGATTGTGCACCTCTTTATCACGATGTGTGGTTGTGACAGAAGTATAGCAGAGTAGGACAGATGTCTGGCTGGCGACAAAAAGTTCATTTTGCTTTGCAGCAGCAACACATCTACAGCATGTGGAACCAGCAGCTCCATTTTGTGAAAGAGCACCACATCTGCAGATTGTCTCACTGCAAGCACCGCCGCGCATACTGCTTGGACACAGTCCGGCAAAGACAGAGCCACTGGTTCCAGTTTTTTTGAATAAAATGCAATTGGTCTTAGTTTGCTGCCATGACTCTGCAGCAACACTGAGGTCATAAAACCATTCCTGCAGTCTGCTGTTTGCACAAAGGTTTTATTGTAGTCTGGCAAGATAAGAGTTGTGGTTTCTATCAGAGCCTGTTTCAGCACTACAAAAGCATCATCCGCTACTGGTGTCCACATGATTTTTTCTGTCATTGTCATGGGAACTCCATGCACAATATCCAGCAGCGGTTGTGTTTTTTCCGCATAATGTGGGATCCATGCTCTGCAGTAATTGCAGAACCCCAACAATGACATAATTTGTTTTTTTGTTTCAGGTTTCGGTGTATCTGAAATAATCTGCTTTCTGGTTCTTTGTATCTGTCTTCCAGAAGCCGACAAAGTGTGACCTAAATAGTTCACTTCCTGTCTGACCCATTGTAACTTATTTCTGCTCACTTTATTCCCTGTTTTGCAGAGATAGTGTAACAATGCTAAGGAGTCTACGTTGCAAGCAGCTTCAGTTTCAGAGGCTACCAGGAGATCATCTACATAAACTAGAAGTTGGCTTTTGTTTGACATCTGAAAATCAGCCAAACAGGCCATGATAGCTTGAACGAAAATAGTTGGACTATCAGCAAATCCTTGTGGCAATCTGGTGTATGTATAGCTCTGTCCTTTAAAGGTAAAAGCGAACCAAAACTGTGAGTCTGGGTGAATTGGCACTGAGAAAAATGCATTGCTGAGATCAATTACTGTGAAAAACTTCTGATTAGGTTTCAAAGTGTTCAGAAGTGTGTGTGGGTCAGGCACATTGGGTGCTCTTGTTTGCACTGCATCATTCACTGCTCGTAAATCTTGTATCATTCGCCAATTAATTTTGTCGGCCTTTTGGACTGGAAAAATGGGAGTGTTGCAAGGAGAATCCGAACACTGGTACTGGTAGCCTTCTCGTGAGATAGCGATCACATAGGTACTGAGCAAAAGAGAGCAAGGTGTCTGACGCGGGACCCATGTGTATCCACACGGCCATAATGGCGCCAAAGATATCACAGCGGCAGCCCTCGCTCGCGAGAACATACTCCTCGTAGACTGTGGGCGGCCTGGGGCCCACCACCCTGACTAAGCACGCGTTGTGTGAGATGTTGTTTCACCCGGCCGAACGCACGCTCCAAGAGACAGTTCAGTCTAATGAAAACGACTGCACCATGAGTCACCCACTCCACGATGAGGCTGTGGATCGCGTCCTGGTAAAATAAAACACTACTCAACTCCAGTTTATGTGCAGCGATCCGGATATTGTGATCATGGACAGGGGCAGAGCCGTTGACAAAGCGGCCATAGTGGCCAGACTCTCGGGCTCACCGCAGACCAGTACCGTTACATCAGCCTCGCATCGGCCCGCGGTGGCCAGCAGCAGCAGCAGCAGCAGCAGCAGCAGCAGCAGCAGCAGCAGCAGCAGCAGCAGCAGCAGCAGCGTCCAACGTATTCCAAGTATGCGTGAGTGCATGAGAACGATGTCTATAAGACAAGTGGTCGGCATGTGCAAAGAACGTAACATCGATGTGAGAAATGAAGATACCGGGCACCCGTACACCCACGCAGAGCTGTGCAATCACGGTACCCGAAACGGGACTGGTGGTGGACCCGGCGCCCGCAAACAGTCTAGTGTACATTAAGATGCCCCACACTATGCTGCATAACACAGTTCGCGCAGCCCACGGTGTCACGTACAGCTTTGTGGCACATGTTCTGCAATTGCCCCAGACTGTGAGTCCTAACGGCATTGTCTATGCTCACCCGTTGTTGCGGTACCCGATCCGTAAACAGCATGGCGCACATCTCGGACTTTGTCATATCCCGACCGTTAATAGTGGTCTCCAATCCTTTTCTTCGGGCATACTCCGCTTTGTCGTGTTGCGTATTCCGCATGCACGTGGTGTATGTCGTATAGAGGTTGGATCGGTTCCTCTTGGGTGTTGCCATGGTAGTGCCTATACGATGTACCGAGGCCTTTGTACATCACACATGCGCACTGTCGATTGGGGAGATTCAACTTGTACAGGCGATGCCCCGAGGCCTTTGTACATCGCATATGCGCACTGTCGATTGGGGAGACTCAACTTGTACAGGTGATGCCCCGAGGCCTTTGTACATCTCGTATGCGCACTGTCGATCGGGGAGATTCGAATACAGTCTCTCGTCATGAGCAAAACACCGGTGTGTTTGTGGTGCTGTACGCGGACAGCGACACAAACAGTGTCCACTTGCTGTCCGGGCCCCAACCGTTGATGGGCGACAGCTGCACTGCAATGTCCTTCGGAGGGGTGTGACAGACGACATATTGCTCCGGATCCACAGGCTTGTAAGTGCCCGGAACAGAGTCTTGCACGGCCACAAAGCTGTACGTGACACCGTGGGCTGCGCGAACTGTGTTATGCAGCATAGTGTGGGGCATCTTAATGTACACTAGACTGTTTGCGGGCGCCAGGTCCACCACCAGTCCCGTTTCGGGTACCGTGATCAAAGTCAAAGTCAAAGTCAAAGTCAAAGTCAGCTTTATTGTCAATTTCTCCACATGCCAAAGACACACAAAGAAACCGAAATTTCGTTCCCCCCTGTCCCACGGTGACAAGACATGGCTCACAACAGACAAACAAGTAACAAGTATAACAAAAGCGTGCTGAATAAATAATGAATAAATAACACAACAATAAATAAATAAATACGAGGAGCAGAAAAAAAAAGGAGCAAGTGCGCGTACAGCAGACATTCCCGAAAATAGCGCAACAGTGCCACACGCTACGCAGAAGGGGGTAGCGAGTTCAGGGCCCTAACAGCCTGGGGAAAGAAGCTGTTGGCAAGTCTGGTGGTGCGGGAGCGCAGGCTCCTGTACCTCTTCCCAGAGGGCAGAAGGTCAAACAAAGAGTGAGCCGGGTGACTCACATCTCTGGCAATCGAGGTTGCCTTGCGGGCGAGATGGGAGGTGTAAATGTCCTTCAGGGAGGGGAGCGAAGCACCAATAATCTTACCAGCCGTATTCACTATGCGCTGCAGGGCCTTCAAGTTCTGTTCAGTGCAGTTACCACCCCAGACAGCGATGCAACTGGTGATGACGCTCTCAATAGTGCCACGGTAGAATGGTGGGAGAACTGCCCGTTAGCTTCTTGCACAGCTCTGCGTGGGTGTACGGGCGCCCGGTATCTTCATTTCTCACATTGATGTTACGTTCTTTGCACATGGCGACCACTTGTCTCATAGACATCATTCTCATGCACTCACGCATACTTGGAATATGTTGGACGCTGCTGCTGCTGCTGCTGCTGCTGCTGCTGCTGCTGCTGCTGCTGCTGCTGCTGCTGCTGCTGCTGCTGCTGCTGCTGCTGCTGCTGCTGCTGCTGCTGCTGCTGCTGCTGCTGCTGCTGCTGCTGCTGCTGCTGCTGCTGCTGCTGCTGCTGCTGCTGCTGCTGCTGCTGCTGGCCACCGCGGGCCGATGCGAGGCTGATGTAACGGTACTGGTCTGCGGTGAGCCCGAGAGTCTGGCCACTATGGGCGCTGTTAGAGATTTGCTCACTCCAACTTATTTTGCAAGAACCACACGGGAGACAAGGCAAGTTCTTTTAGACACCTGCAGGTGGAGAGATCACTCGCTACAGGAATGAAATCTGGAGCCTCTCCCAACTGCAAAGGCATATTTATTAAGAGAAAGAGTGGGGGTAAGAGTAGACTGAATAGGAAGCCCTTGTGCTCTAGTCAAAACATATCAGGGGATGTTTTACGACCTTGTGTAGGATGAGACAAGGTAGGTTATTTATTACCGGTTGCATTCCAACATAATCATACGATAAGGATAATTTGAAAAACCCTAACATCTCCCTCCTGTTTTATCATATCACAACCAGAGTGACGGGAGGAGCACATTTCAGAAAACGTGCTCAGCTCGTCGAGAAAATGCGATTTAAGCAATAAAATTAAAAATGCACCTAAAACCTAAACCAAACGTTGCAGGTGGTTATTTCTTCATGCGCAGTGGTCAACGCGGCACTCTCTAGCTGCCAAGACCACTTTTTACTATGCGCACCCAACCAGAGTGACGGGAGGAGCACATTTCAGAAAACGTGCTCATCTCGTCGAGAAAATGCGATTTAAGCAATAAAATTAAAAATGCACCTAAAACCTAAACCAAACGTTGCAGATGGTCATTTCTTCATGCGCAGTGGTCAACGCGGCACTCTCTAGCTGCCAAGAGCACTTTTTACTATGCGCACCCAACCAGAGTGACGGGAGGAGCACATTTCAGAAAACGTGCTCAGCTCGTCCAGAAAATGCGATTTAAGCAATAAAATTAAAAATGCACCCAAAACCTAAACCAAACGTTGCAGGTGGTTATTTCTTCATGCGCAGTGGTCAACGCGGCACTCTCTAGCTGCCAAGAGCACTTTTTACTATGCGCACCCAACCAGAGTGACGGGAGGAGCACATTTCAGAAAACGTGGTCAGCTCGTCGAGAAAATGCGATTTAAGCAATAAAATTAAAAATGCACCTAAAACCTAAACCAAACGTTGCAGGTGGTTATTTCTTCATGCGCAGTGGTCAACGCGGCACTCTCTAGCTGCCAAGAGCACTTTTTACTATGCGCACCCAGCCAGAGTGACGGGAGGAGCACATTTCAGAAAACGTGCTCAGCTCGTCGAGAAAATGCGATTTAAGCAATAAAATTAAAATTGCACCTAAAACCTAAACCAAACGTTGCAGATGGTCATTTCTTCATGCGCAGTGGTCAACGCGGCACTCTCTAGCTGCCAAAAGCACTTTTTACTATGCGCACCCAACCAGAGTGACGGGAGGAGCACATTTCAGAAAACGTGCTCAGCTCGTCGAGAAAATGCGATTAAGCAATAAAATTAAAAATGCACGTAAAACCTAAACCAAATGTTGCAGATGGTCATTTCTTCATGCGCATTGGTCAACGCGGCACTCTCTAGCTGCCAAGAGCACTTTTTACTATGCGCACCCAACCAGAGTGACGGGAGGAGCACATTTCAGAAAACGTGCTCAGCTCGTCCAGAAAATGCGATTTAAGCAATAAAATTAAAAATGCACCCAAAACCTAAACCAAACGTTGCAGGTGGTTATTTCTTCATGCGCAGTGGTCAACGCGGCACTCTCTAGCTGCCAAGAGCACTTTTTACTATGCACACCCAACCAGAGTGACGGGAGGAGCACATTTCAGAAAACGGGCTCAGCTCGTCGAGAAAATGCAATTTAAGCAATAAAATTAAAAATGCACCTAAAACCTAAACCAAACGTTGCAGGTGGTTATTTCTTCATGCGCAGCCGTCAACGCGGCACTCTCTAGCTGCCAAGAGCACTTTTTACTATGCGCACCCGACCAGAGTGACGGGAGGAGCACATTTCAGAAAACGTGCTCAGCTCGTCGAGAAAATGCGATTTAAGCAATAAAATTAAAAATGCACCTAAAACCTAAACCAAACATTGCAGGTGGTTATTTCTTCATGCGCAGTGGTCAACGCGGCACTCTCTAGCTGCCAAGAGCACTTTTTACTATGCGCACCCAACGAGAGTGACAGGAGGAGCACATTTCAGAAAACGTGCTCAACTCGTCGAGAAAATGCGATTAAAGCAATAAAATTAAAAATGCACCTAAAACCTAAACCAAACGTTGCAGATGGTCATTTCTTCATGCGCAGTGGTCAACGCGGCACTCTCTAGCTGCCAAGAGCACTTTTTACTATGCGCACCCAACCAGAGTGACGGGAGGAGCACATTTCAGAAAACGTGCTCAGCTCGTCGTGAAAATGCGATTTAAGCAATAAAATTAAAAATGCACCTAAAACCTAAACAAACGTTGCAGATGGTCATTTCTTCATGCGCAGTGGTCAACGCGGCACTCTCTAGCTGCCAAGAGCACTTTTTACTATGCGCACCCAACCAGAGTGACGGGAGGAGCACATTTCAGAAAACGTGCTCAGCTCGTCGAGAAAATGCGATTTAAGCAATAAAATTAAAAATGCACCCAAAACCTAAACCAAACGTTGCAGATGGTCATTTCTTCATGCGCAGTGATCAACGCGGCACTCTCTAGCTGCCAAGAGCACTTTTTACTATGCACACCCAACCAGAGTGACGGGAGGAGCACATTTCAGAAAACGTGCTCAGCTCGTCGAGAAAATGCGATTTAAGCAATAAAACTAAAAATGCACCCAAAACCTAAACCAAACGTTGCAGATGGTCTTTTCTTCATGCGCAGTGGTCAACGCGGCACTCTCTAGCTGCCAAGAGCACTTTTTACTATGCGCACCCAACCAGAGTGACGGGAGGAGCACATTTCAGAAAACGTGCTCAGCTCGTCGTGAAAATGCGATTTAAGCAATAAAATTAAAAATGCACCTAAAACCTAAACAAACGTTGCAGATGGTCATTTCTTCATGCGCAGTGGTCAACGCGGCACTCTCTAGCTGCCAAGAGCACTTTTTACTATGCGCACCCAACCAGAGTGACGGGAGGAGCACATTTCAGAAAACGTGCTCAGCTCGTCGAGAAAATGCGATTTAAGCAATAAAATTAAAAATGCACCCAAAACCTAAACAAACGTTGCAGATGGTCATTTCTTCATGCGCAGTGGTCAACGCGGCACTCTCTAGCTGCCAAGAGCACTTTTTACTATGCGCACCCAACCAGAGTGACGGGAGGAGCACATTTCAGAAAACGTGCTCAGCTCGTCGAGAAAATGCGATTTAAGCAATAAAATTAAAAATGCACCCAAAACCTAAACCAAACGTTGCAGATGGTCATTTCTTCATGCGCAGTGATCAACGCGGCACTCTCTAGCTGCCAAGAGCACTTTTTACTATGCACACCCAACCAGAGTGACGGGAGGAGCACATTTCAGAAAACGTGCTCAGCTCGTCGAGAAAATGCGATTTAAGCAATAAAATTAAAAATGCACCCAAAACCTAAACCAAACGTTGCAGATGGTCTTTTCTTCATGCGCAGTGGTCAACGCGGCACTCTCTAGCTGCCAAGAGCACTTTTTACTATGTACACCCAACAAGAGTGACGGGAGGAGCACATTTCTGAAAACATGCTCAGCTCGACGAGAAAATGCGATTTAAGCAATAAAATTAAAAATGCACCCAAAACCTAAACCAAACGTTGCACGTGGTTATTTCTTCATGCGCAATGGTCAACGCGGCACTCTCTAGCTGCCAAGAGCACTTTTTACTATGCGCACCCAACCAGAGTGACGGGAGGAGCACATTTCAGAAAACGTGCTCAGCTCGTCGAGAAAATGCGATTTAAGCAATAAAATTAAAAATGCACCCAAAACCTAAACCAAACGTTGCAGATGGTCATTTCTTCATGCGCAGTGGTCAACGCGGCACTCTCTAGCTGCCAAGAGCACTTTTTACTATGTACACCCAACCAGAGTGACGGGAGGAGCACATTTCTGAAAACATGCTCAGCTCGACGAGAAAATGCGATTTAAGCAATAAAATTAAAAATGCACCCAAAACCTAAACCAAACGTTGCACGTGGTTATTTCTTCATGCGCAATGGTCAACGCGGCACTCTCTAGCTGCCAAGAGCACTTTTTACTATGCGCACCCAACCAGAGTGACGGGAGGAGCACGTTTCAGAAAACGTGCTCAGCTCGTCGAGAAAATGCGATTTAAGCAATAAAATTAAAAATGCACCCAAAACCTAAACCAAACGTTGCAGATGGTCATTTCTTCATGCGCAGTGGTCAACGCGGCACTCTCTAGCTGCCAAGAGCACTTTTTACTATGCACACCCAACCAGAGTGACGGGAGGAGCACATTTCTGAAAACGTGCTCAGCTCGACGAGAAAATGCGATTCAAGCAATAAAATTAAAAATGCACCCAAAACCTAAAACAAACGTTCCACGTGGTTATTTCTTCATGCGCAATGGTCAACGCGGCACTCTCTAGCTGCCAAGAGCACTTTTTACTATGCGCACCCAACCAGAGTGACGGGAGGAGCACATTTCAGAAAACGTGCTCAGCTCGTCGAGAAAATGCGATTTAAGCAATAAAATTAAAAATGCACCTAAAACCTAAACCAAACGTTGCAGGTGGTTATTTCTTCATGCGCAGTGGTCAACGCGGCACTCTCTAGCTGCCAAGAGCACTTTTTACTATGCGCACCCAACCAGAGTGACGGGAGGAGCACATTTCAGAAAACGTGCTCAGCTCGTCGAGAAAATGCGATTTAAGCAATAAAATTAAAAATGCACCCAAAACCTAAACCAAACGTTGCAGATGGTCATTTCTTCATGCGCAGTGGTCAACGCGGCACTCTCTAGCTGCCAAGAGCACATTTTACTATGCGCACCCAACCAGAGTGACGGGAGGACACATTTCAGAAAACGTGCTCAGCTCGTCGAGAAAATGCGATTTAAGCAATAAAATTAAAAATGCACCAAAAAACCTAAACCAAACGTTGCAAGTGGTTATTTCTTCATGCGCAGTGGTCAACGCGGCACTCTCTAGCTGCCAAGAGCACTTTTTACTATGCGCACCCAACCAGAGTGACGGGAGGAGCACATTTCAGAAAACGTGCTCAGCACGTCGAGAAAATGCGATTTAAGCAATAAAATTAAAAATGCACCTAAAACCTAAACCAAACGTTGCAGGTGGTTATTTCTTCATGCGCAGCAGTCAACGCGGCACTCTCTAGCTGCCAAGAGCACTTTTTACTATGCGCACCCAACCAGAGTGACGGGAGGAGCACATTTCAGAAAACGTGCTCAGCTCGTCGAGAAAATGCGATTTAAGCAATAAAATTAAAAATGCACCTAAAACCTAAACCAAACGTTGCAGGTGGTTATTTCTTCATGCGCAGTGGTCAACGCGGCACTCTCTAGCTGCCAAGAGCACTTTTTACTATGCACACCCAACCAGAGTGACGGGAGGAGCACATTTCAGAAAACGTGCTCAGCTCGTCGAGAAAATGCGATTTAAGGAATAAAAGCAAAAATGCACCCAAAACCTAAACCAAACGTTGCAGATGGTCATTTCTTCATGCGCAGTGGTCAACGCGGCACTCTCTAGCTGCCAAGAGCACTTTTTACTTTGCGCACCCAACCAGAGTGACGGGAGGAGCACATTTCAGAAAACGTGCTCAGCTCGTCGAGAAAATGCGATTTAAGCAATAAAACTAAAAATGCACCCAAAACCTAAACCAAACGTTGCAGATGGTCATTTCTTCATGCGCAGTGGTCAACGCGGCACTCTCTAGCTGCCAAGAGCACTTTTTACTATGCGCACCCAACCAGAGTGACGGGAGGAGCACATTTCAGAAAACGTGCTCAGCTCGTCGTGAAAATGCGATTTAAGCAATAAAATTAAAAATGCACCTAAAACCTAAACAAACGTTGCAGATGGTCATTTCTTCATGCGCAGTGGTCAACGCGGCACTCTCTAGCTGCCAAGAGCACTTTTTACTATGCGCACCCAACCAGAGTGACGGGAGGAGCACATTTCAGAAAACGTGCTCAGCTCGTCGAGAAAATGCGATTTAAGCAATAAAATTAAAAATGCACCCAAAACCTAAACCAAACGTTGCAGATGGTCATTTCTTCATGCGCAGTGATCAACGCGGCACTCTCTAGCTGCCAAGAGCACTTTTTACTATGCACACCCAACCAGAGTGACGGGAGGAGCACATTTCAGAAAACGTGCTCAGCTCGTCGAGAAAATGCGATTTAAGCAATAAAATTAAAAATGCACCCAAAACCTAAACCAAACGTTGCAGATGGTCATTTCTTCATGCGCAGTGTTCAACGCGGCACTCTCTAGCTGCCAAGAGCACTTTTTACTATGTACACCCAACAAGAGTGACGGGAGGAGCACATTTCAGAAAACGTGCTCAGCTCGTCGAGAAAATGCGATTTAAGCAATAAAATTAAAAATGCACCCAAAACCTAAACCAAACGTTGCACGTGGTTATTTCTTCATGCGCAATGGTCAACGCGGCACTCTCTAGCTGCCAAGAGCACTTTTTACTATGCGCACCCAACCAGGGTGACGGGAGGAGCACATATCAGAAAACGTGCTCAGCTCGTCGAGAAAATGCGATTTAAGCAATAAAATTAAAAATGCACCCAAAACCTAAACCAAACGTTGCAGATGGTCATTTCTTCATGCGCAGTGGTCAACGCGGCACTCTCTAGCTGCCAAGAGCACTTTTTACTATGTACACCCAACCAGAGTGACGGGAGGAGCACATTTCTGAAAACATGCTCAGCTCGACGAGAAAATGCGATTTAAGCAATACAATTAAAAATGCACCCAAAACCTAAACCAAACGTTGCACGTGGTTATTTCTTCATGCGCAATGGTCAACGCGGCACTCTCTAGCTGCCAAGAGCACTTTTTACTATGCGCACCCAACCAGAGTGACGGGAGGAGCACGTTTCAGAAAACGTGCTCAGCTCGTCGAGAAAATGCGATTTAAGCAATAAAATTAAAAATGCACCCAAAACCTAAACCAAACGTTGCAGATGGTCATTTCTTCATGCGCAGTGGTCAACGCGGCACTCTCTAGCTGCCAAGAGCACTTTTTACTATGCACACCCAACCAGAGTGACGGGAGGAGCACATTTCTGAAAACGTGCTCAGCTCGACGAGAAAATGCGATTCAAGCAATAAAATTAAAAATGCACCCAAAACCTAAAACAAACGTTCCACGTGGTTATTTCTTCATGCGCAATGGTCAACGCGGCACTCTCTAGGTGCCAAGAGCACTTTTTACTACGCGCACCCAACCAGAGTGACGGGAGGAGCACATTTCAGAAAACGTGCTCAGCTCGTCGAGAAAATGCGATTTAAGCAATAAAATTAAAAATGCACCTAAAACCTAAACCAAACGTTGCAGGTGGTTATTTCTTCATGCGCAGTGGTCAACGCGGCACTCTCTAGCTGCCAAGAGCACTTTTTACTATGCGCACCCAACCAGAGTGACGGGAGGAGCACATTTCAGAAAACGTGCTCAGCTCGTCGAGAAAATGCGATTTAAGCAATAAAATTAAAAATGCACCCAAAACCTAAACCAAACGTTGCAGATGGTCATTTCTTCATGCGCAGTGGTCAACGCAGCACTCTCTAGCTGCCAAGAGCACATTTTACTATGCGCACCCAACCAGAGTGACGGGAGGAGCACATTTCAGAAAACGTGCTCAGCACGTCGAGAAAATGCGATTTAAGCAATAAAATTAAAAATGCACCAAAAAACCTAAACCAAACGTTGCAGGTGGTTATTTCTTCATGCGCAGTGGTCAACGCGGCACTCTCTAGCTGCCAAGAGCACGTTTTACTATGCGCACCCAACCAGAGTGACGGGAGGAGCACATTTCAGAAAACGTGCTCAGCACGTCGAGAAAATGCGATTTAAGCAATAAAATTAAAAATGCACCTAAAACCTAAACCAAACGTTGCAGGTGGTTATTTCTTCATGCGCAGCAGTCAACGCGGCACTCTCTAGCTGCCAAGAGCACTTTTTACTATGCGCACCCAACCAGAGTGACGGGAGGAGCACATTTCAGAAAACGTGCTCAGCTCGTCGAGAAAATGCGATTTAAGCAATAAAATTAAAAATGCACCTAAAACCTAAACCAAACGTTGCAGGTGGTTATTTCTTCATGCGCAGTGGTCAACGCGGCACTCTCTAGCTGCCAAGAGCACTTTTTACTATGCGCACCCAACCAGAGTGACGGGAGGAGCACATTTCAGAAAACGTGCTCAGCTCGTCGAGAAAATGCGATTTAAGCAATAAAATTAAAAATGCACCCAAAACCTAAACCAAACGTTGCAGGTGGTTATTTCTTCATGCGCAGTGGTCAACGCGGCACTCTCTAGCTGCCAAGAGCACTTTTTACTATGCGCACCCAACCAGAGTGACGGGAGGAGCACATTTCAGAAAACGTGCTCAGCTCGTCGACAAAATGCGATTTAAGCAATAAAATTAAAAATGCACCTAAAACCTAAACCAAACGTTGCAGGTGGTTATTTCTTCATGGGCAGTGGTCAACGCGGCACTCTCTAGCTGCCAAGAGACTTTTTACTATGCGCACCCAACCAGAGTGACGGGAGGAGCACATTTCAGAAAACGTGCTCAGCTCGTCGAGAAAATGCGATTTAAGCAATAAAATTAAAAATGCACCCAAAACCTAAACCAAACGTTGCAGATGGTCATTTCTTCATGCGCAGTGTTCAACGCGGCACTCTCTAGCTGCCAAGAGCACTTTTTACTACGCGCACCCAACCAGAGTGACGGGAGGAGCACATTTCAGAAAACGTGCTCAGCTTGTCCAGAAAATGCGATTTAAGCAATACAACTAAAAATGCACCCAAAACCTAAACCAAACGTTGCAGGTGGTTATTTCTTCATGCGCAGTGGTCAACGCGGCACTCTCTAGCTGCCAAGAGCACTTTTTACTATGCGCACCCAACCAGAGTGACGGAAGGAGCACATTTCAGAAAATGTGCTCAGCTCGTCGAGAAAATGCGATTTAAGCAATAAAATTAAAAATGCACCCAAAACCTAAACCAAACGTTGCAGATGGTCATTTCTTCATGCGCAGTGGTCAACGCGGCACTCTCTAGCTGCCAAGAGCACTTTTTACTATGCGCACCCAACCAGAGTGACGGGAGGAGCACATTTCAGAGAACGTGCTCAGCTCGTCGAGAAAATGCGATTTAAGCAATAAAATTAAAAATGCACCTAAAACCTAAACCAAACGTTGCAGGTCGTTATTTCTTCATGCGCAGCGGTCAACGCGGCACTATCTAGCTGCCAAGAGCACTTTTTACTATGCGCACCCAACCAGAGTGACGGGAGTGACATTTCAGAAAACGTGCTCAGCTCGTCGAGAAAATGCGATTTAAGCAATAAAATTAAAAATGCACCTAAAACCTAAACCAAACGTTGCAGGTGGTTATTTCTTCATGCGCAGTGGTAAACGCGGCACTCTCTAGCTGCCAAGAGCACTTTTTACTATGCGCACCCAACCAGAAAGACGGGAGGAGCACATTTCAGAAAACGTGCTCAGCTCGTCGAGAAAATGCGATTTAAGCAATAAAATTAAAAATGCACCTAAAACCTAAACCAAACGTTGCAGATGGTCATTTCTTCATGCGCAGTGGTCAACGTGGCACTCTCTAGCTGCCAAGAGCACTTTTTACTATGCGCACCCAACCAGAGTGACGGGAGGAGCACATTTCAGAAAACGTGCTCAGCTCGTCGAGAAAATGCGATTTAAGCAGTAAAATTAAAAATGCACCCAAAACCTAAACCAAACGTTGCAGATGGTCATTTCTTCATGCGCAGTGGTCAACGCGGCACTCTCTAGCTGCCAAGAGCACTTTTTACTATGCGCACCCAACCAGAGTGACGGGAGGAGCACATTTCAGAAAACGTGCTCAGCTTGACGAGAAAATGCGATTTAAGCAATAAAATTAAAAATGCACCCAAAACCTAAACCAAACGTTGCAGGCGGTTATTTCTTCATGCGCAGTGGTCAACGCGGCACTCTCTAGCTGCCAAGAGCACTTTTTACTATGCGCACCCAACCAGAGTGACGGGAGGAGCACATTTCAGAAAACGTGCTCAGCTCGTCGAGAAAATGCGATTTAAGCAATAAAATTAAAAAATGCACCTAAAACCTAAACCAAACGTTGCAGGTGGTCATTTCTTCATGCGCAGCAGTCAACGCGGCACTCTCTAGCTGCCAAGAGCACTTTTTACTATGCGCACCCAACCAGAGTGACGGGAGGAGCACATTTCAGAAAACGTGCTCAGCTCGTCGAGAAAATGCAATTTAAGCAATCAAATTAAAAATGCACCTAAAACCTAAAACAAACGTTGCACGTGGTTATTTCTTCATGCGCAGTGATCAACGCGGCACTCTCTAGCTGCCAAGAGCACTTTTTACTATGCGCACCCAACCAGAGTGACGGGAGGAGCACATTTCAGAAAACGTGCTCAGCTCGTCGAGAAAATGCGATTTAAGCAATAAAATTAAAAATGCACCCAAAACCTAAACCAAACGTTGCAGATGGTCATTTCTTCATGCGCAGTGGTCAACGCGGCACTCTCTAGCTGCCAAGAGCACTTTTTACAATGCACACCCAACCAGAGTGACGGGAGGAGCACATTTCTGAAAACGTGCTCAGCTCGTCGAGAAAATGCGATTTAAGCAATAAAATTAAAAATGCACCTAAAACCTAAACCAAACGTTGCAGGTGGTTATTTCTTCATGCGCAGTGGTCAACGCGGCACTCTCTAGCTGCCAAGAGCACTTTTTACTATGCGCACCCAACCAGAGTGACGGGAGGAGCACATTTCAGAAAACGTGCTCAGCTCGTCGAGAAAATGCGATTTAAGCAATAAAATTAAAAATGCACCCAAAACCTAAACCAAACGTTGCAGATGGTCATTTCTTCATGCGCAGTGGTCAACGCGGCACTCTCTAGCTGCCAAGAGCACATTTTACTATGCGCACCCAACCAGAGTGACGGGAGGAGCACATTTCAGAAAACGTGCTCAGCTCGTCGAGAAAATGCGATTTAAGCAATAAAATTAAAAATGCACCAAAAAACCTAAACCAAACGTTGCAGGTGGTTATTTCTTCATGCGCAGTGGTCAACGCGGCACTCTCTAGCTGCCAAGAGCACTTTTTACTATGCGCACCCAACCAGAGTGACGGGAGGAGCACATTTCAGAAAACGTGCTCAGCACGTCGAGAAAATGCGATTTAAGCAATAAAATTAAAAATGCACCTAAAACCTAAACCAAACGTTGCAGGTGGTTATTTCTTCATGCGCAGCAGTCAACGCGGCACTCTCTAGCTGCCAAGAGCACTTTTTACTATGCGCACCCAACCAGAGTGACGGGAGGAGCACATTTCAGAAAACGTGCTCAGCTCGTCGAGAAAATGCGATTTAAGCAATAAAATTAAAAATGCACCTAAAACCTAAACCAAACGTTGCAGGTGGTTATTTCTTCATGCGCAGTGGTCAACGCGGCACTCTCTAGCTGCCAAGAGCACTTTTTACTATGCACACCCAACCAGAGTGACGGGAGGAGCACATTTCAGAAAACGTGCTCAGCTCGTCGAGAAAATGCGATTTAAGGAATAAAAGCAAAAATGCACCCAAAACCTAAACCAAACGTTGCAGATGGTCATTTCTTCATGCGCAGTGGTCAACGCGGCACTCTCTAGCTGCCAAGAGCACTTTTTACTTTGCGCACCCAACCAGAGTGACGGGAGGAGCACATTTCAGAAAACGTGCTCAGCTCGTCGAGAAAATGCGATTTAAGCAATAAAACTAAAAATGCACCCAAAACCTAAACCAAACGTTGCAGATGGTCATTTCTTCATGCGCAGTGGTCAACGCGGCACTCTCTAGCTGCCAAGAGCACTTTTTACTATGCGCACCCAACCAGAGTGACGGGAGGAGCACATTTCAGAAAACGTGCTCAGCTCGTCGTGAAAATGCGATTTAAGCAATAAAATTAAAAATGCACCTAAAACCTAAACAAACGTTGCAGATGGTCATTTCTTCATGCGCAGTGGTCAACGCGGCACTCTCTAGCTGCCAAGAGCACTTTTTACTATGCGCACCCAACCAGAGTGACGGGAGGAGCACATTTCAGAAAACGTGCTCAGCTCGTCGAGAAAATGCGATTTAAGCAATAAAATTAAAACTGCACCCAAAACCTAAACCAAACGTTGCAGATGGTCATTTCTTCATGCGCAGTGATCAACGCGGCACTCTCTAGCTGCCAAGAGCACTTTTTACTATGCACACCCAACCAGAGTGACGGGAGGAGCACATTTCAGAAAACGTGCTCAGCTCGTCGAGAAAATGCGATTTAAGCAATAAAATTAAAAATGCACCCAAAACCTAAACCAAACGTTGCAGATGGTCATTTCTTCATGCGCAGTGTTCAACGCGGCACTCTCTAGCTGCCAAGAGCACTTTTTACTATGTACACCCAACAAGAGTGACGGGAGGAGCACATTTCAGAAAACGTGCTCAGCTCGTCGAGAAAATGCGATTTAAGCAATAAAATTAAAAATGCACCCAAAACCTAAACCAAACGTTGCACGTGGTTATTTCTTCATGCGCAATGGTCAACGCGGCACTCTCTAGCTGCCAAGAGCACTTTTTACTATGCGCACCCAACCAGGGTGACGGGAGGAGCACATATCAGAAAACGTGCTCAGCTCGTCGAGAAAATGCGATTTAAGCAATAAAATTAAAAATGCACCCAAAACCTAAACCAAACGTTGCAGATGGTCATTTCTTCATGCGCAGTGGTCAACGCGGCACTCTCTAGCTGCCAAGAGCACTTTTTACTATGTACACCCAACCAGAGTGACGGGAGGAGCACATTTCTGAAAACATGCTCAGCTCGACGAGAAAATGCGATTTAAGCAATACAATTAAAAATGCACCCAAAACCTAAACCAAACGTTGCACGTGGTTATTTCTTCATGCGCAATGGTCAACGCGGCACTCTCTAGCTGCCAAGAGCACTTTTTACTATGCGCACCCAACCAGAGTGACGGGAGGAGCACGTTTCAGAAAACGTGCTCAGCTCGTCGAGAAAATGCGATTTAAGCAATAAAATTAAAAATGCACCTAAAACCTAAACCAAACGTTGCAGATGGTCATTTCTTCATGCGCAGTGGTCAACGCGGCACTCTCTAGCTGCCAAGAGCACTTTTTACTATGCGCACCCAACCAGAGTGACGGGAGGAGCACATTTCAGAAAACGTGCTCAGCTCGTCGAGAAAATGCGATTTAAGCAATAAAATTAAAAATGCACCTAAAAACCTAAACCAAACGTTGCAGATGGTCATTTCTTCATGCGCAGTGTTCAACGCGGCACTCTCTAGCTGCCAAGAGCACTTTTTACTACGCGCACCCAACCAGAGTGACGGGAGGAGCACATTTCAGAAAACGTGCTCAGCTTGTCCAGAAAATGCGATTTAAGCAATACAACTAAAAATGCACCCAAAACCTAAACCAAACGTTGCAGGTGGTTATTTCTTCATGCGCAGTGGTCAACGCGGCACTCTCTAGCTGCCAAGAGCACTTTTTACTATGCGCACCCAACCAGAGTGACGGAAGGAGCACATTTCAGAAAATGTGCTCAGCTCGTCGAGAAAATGCGATTTAAGCAATAAAATTAAAAATGCACCCAAAACCTAAACCAAACGTTGCAGATGGTCATTTCTTCATGCGCAGTGGTCAACGCGGCACTCTCTAGCTGCCAAGAGCACTTTTTACTATGCGCACCCAACCAGAGTGACGGGAGGAGCACATTTCAGAGAACGTGCTCAGCTCGTCGAGAAAATGCGATTTAAGCAATAAAATTAAAAATGCACCTAAAACCTAAACCAAACGTTGCAGGTCGTTATTTCTTCATGCGCAGCGGTCAACGCGGCACTATCTAGCTGCCAAGAGCACTTTTTACTATGCGCACCCAACCAGAGTGACGGGAGTGACATTTCAGAAAACGTGCTCAGCTCGTCGAGAAAATGCGATTTAAGCAATAAAATTAAAAATGCACCTAAAACCTAAACCAAACGTTGCAGGTGGTTATTTCTTCATGCGCAGTGGTAAACGCGGCACTCTCTAGCTGCCAAGAGCACTTTTTACTATGCGCACCCAACCAGAAAGACGGGAGGAGCACATTTCAGAAAACGTGCTCAGCTCGTCGAGAAAATGCGATTTAAGCAATAAAATTAAAAATGCACCTAAAACCTAAACCAAACGTTGCAGATGGTCATTTCTTCATGCGCAGTGGTCAACGTGGCACTCTCTAGCTGCCAAGAGCACTTTTTACTATGCGCACCCAACCAGAGTGACGGGAGGAGCACATTTCAGAAAACGTGCTCAGCTCGTCGAGAAAATGCGATTTAAGCAGTAAAATTAAAAATGCACCCAAAACCTAAACCAAACGTTGCAGATGGTCATTTCTTCATGCGCAGTGGTCAACGCGGCACTCTCTAGCTGCCAAGAGCACTTTTTACTATGCGCACCCAACCAGAGTGACGGGAGGAGCACATTTCAGAAAACGTGCTCAGCTTGACGAGAAAATGCGATTTAAGCAATAAAATTAAAAATGCACCCAAAACCTAAACCAAACGTTGCAGGCGGTTATTTCTTCATGCGCAGTGGTCAACGCGGCACTCTCTAGCTGCCAAGAGCACTTTTTACTATGCGCACCCAACCAGAGTGACGGGAGGAGCACATTTCAGAAAACGTGCTCAGCTCGTCGAGAAAATGCGATTTAAGCAATAAAATTAAAAAATGCACCTAAAACCTAAACCAAACGTTGCAGGTGGTCATTTCTTCATGCGCAGCAGTCAACGCGGCACTCTCTAGCTGCCAAGAGCACTTTTTACTATGCGCACCCAACCAGAGTGACGGGAGGAGCACATTTCAGAAAACGTGCTCAGCTCGTCGAGAAAATGCAATTTAAGCAATCAAATTAAAAATGCACCTAAAACCTAAAACAAACGTTGCACGTGGTTATTTCTTCATGCGCAGTGATCAACGCGGCACTCTCTAGCTGCCAAGAGCACTTTTTACTATGCGCACCCAACCAGAGTGACGGGAGGAGCACATTTCAGAAAACGTGCTCAGCTCGTCGAGAAAATGCGATTTAAGCAATAAAATTAAAAATGCACCCAAAACCTAAACCAAACGTTGCAGATGGTCATTTCTTCATGCGCAGTGGTCAACGCGGCACTCTCTAGCTGCCAAGAGCACTTTTTACAATGCACACCCAACCAGAGTGACGGGAGGAGCACATTTCTGAAAACATGCTCAGCTCGACGAGAAAATGCGATTTAAGCAATAAAATTAAAAATGCACCCAAAACCTAAAACAAACGTTGCACGTGGTTATTTCTTCATGCGCAATGGTCAACGCGGCACTCTCTAGCTGCCAAGAGCACTTTTTACTATGCGCACCCAACCAGAGTGACGGGAGGAGCACATTTCAGAAAACGTGCTCAGCTCGTCGAGAAAATGCGATTTAAGCAATAAAATTAAAAATGCACCCAAAACCTAAACCAAACGTTGCAGATGGTCATTTCTTCATGCGCAGTGGTCAACGCGGCACTCTCTAGCTGCCAAGAGCACTTTTTACTATGCACACCCAACCAGAGTGACGGGAGGAGCACATTTCTGAAAACGTGCTCAGCTCGACGAGAAAATGCGATTCAAGCAATAAAATTAAAAATGCACCCAAAACCTAAAACAAACGTTGCACGTGGTTATTTCTTCATGCGCAGTGGTCAACGCGGCACTCTCTAGCTGCCAAGAGCACTTTTTACTATGCGCACCCAACCAGAGTGACGGGAGGAGCACATTTCAGAAAACGTGCTCAGCTCGTCGAGAAAATGCGATTTAAGCAATAAAATTAAAAATGCACCTAAAACCTAAACCAAACGTTGCGGGTGGTTATTTCTTCATGCGCAGTGGTCAACGCGGCACTCTCTAGCTGCCAAGAGCACTTTTTACTATGCGCACCCAACCAGAGTGACGGGAGGAGCACATTTCAGAAAACGTGCTCAGCTCGTCGAGAAAATGCGATTTAAGCAATAAAATTAAAAATGCACCCAAAACCTAAACCAAACGTTGCAGGTGGTTATTTCTTCATGCGCAGTGGTCAACGCGGCACTCTCTAGCTGCCAAGAGCACTTTTTACTATGCGCACCCAACCAGAGTGACGGGAGGGGCACATTTCAGAAAACGTGCTCAGCTCGTCGAGAAAATGCGATTTAAGCAATAAAATTAAAAATGCACCTAAAACCTAAACCAAACGTTGGGGGTGGTTATTTCTTCATGTGCAGCAGTCAACGCGGCACTCTCTAGCTGCCAAGAGCACTTTTTACTATGCGCACCCGACCAGAGTGACGGGAGGAGCACATTTCAGAAAACGTGCTCAGCTCGTCGAGAAAATGCGATTTAAGCAATAAAATTAAAAATGCACCTAAAACCTAAACCAAACGTTGCAGGTGGTTATTTCTTCATGCGCAGTGGTCAACGCGGCACTCTCTAGCTGCCAAGAGCACTTTTTACTATGCGCACCCAACCAGAGTGACGGGAGGAGCACATTTCAGAAAACGTGCTCAGCTCGTCGAGAAAATGCGATTTAAGCAATAAAATTAAAAATGCACCTAAAACCTAAACCAAACGTTGCAGATGGTCATTTCTTCATGCGCAGTGGTCAACGCGGCACTCTCTAGCTGCCAAGAGCAATTTTTACTATGCGCACCCAACCAGAGTGACGGGAGGAGCACATTTAAGAAAACGTGCTCAGCTCGTCGAGAAAATGCGATTTAAGCAATAAAATTAAAAATGCACATAAAACCTAAACCAAATGTTGCAGGTGGTTATTTCTTCATGCGCAGTGGTCAACGCGGCACTCTCTAGCTGCCAAGAGCACTTTTTACTATGCGCACCCAACCAGAGTGACGGGAGGAGCACATTTCAGAAAACGTGCTCAGCTCGTCCAGAAAATGCGATTTAAGCAATAAAATTAAAAATGCACCCAAAACCTAAACCAAACGTTTCAGGTGGTTATTTCTTCATGCGCAGTGGTCAACGCGGCACTCTCTAGCTGCCAAGAGCACTTTTTACTCTGCGCACCCAACCAGAGCGACGGGAGGAGCACATTTCAGAAAACGTGCTGAGCTCGTCGAGAAAATGCGATTTAAGCAATAAAATTAAAAATGCACCTAAAACCTAAACCAAACGTTGCAGGTGGTTATTTCTTCATGCGCAGTGGTCAACGCGGCACTCTCTAGCTGCCAAGAGGACTTTTTACTATGCGCACCTAACCAGAGTGACGGGAGGAGCACATGCCAGAGTTTGGTCCGCATTTCCGGCAGTAAGTCGGATTCGTTCCCAGTGAGGGTTGGACTCCGCCAAGGTTGCTCTATGTCACTGATTCTGTTCATAACTTTTATGGACAGTATTTCTAGGCGCAGTCAAGGCATTGAGGTTGTCCGGTTTCGGGACCTCAGCATTGCGTCTCTGCTTTTTGCAGGCAACGTGGTGCTGTTGGCTTCTTCAAGCCATGATCTCTAGCTCTCACTGGAACAGTTCTCAGCCGAATGTGAAGCGGTCGGGAGGAGTGTCAGCACCTCCAAATCTGAGGCCATGGTCCTCGGTCGGAAAAGGGTGGAATGCCCTCTCCGGATCGGGGATGGGATCCTGCCCCAAGTGGAGGAGTTCGAGTATCCTAGGGTCTTGTTGACGAGTGAGGGCAGGATGAAGCGCGAGATCGACAGGCGGATCTGTGCAGCGTCAGCAGTAATGCGGACTCTGTTCCAGTCTGTCGTGGTGAAGAGAGAGCTGAGCTAAAAGGCAAAGCTCTCAATTTACCGGTCGATCTACACTCCTACCCTCACCTGTGGTCACGAGCTATGGGTCGTGACCGAAAGAACGAGATCCCGGATACAAGCGGCCGAAATGAGTTTCCTCCGCAGGGTGTCCGGGCTCTCCCTTAGAGATAAGGTGAGAAGCTCGGTCATCCGAGAGAGACTCGGAGTAGAGCTGCTGCTCCTCCACGTTGAGAGGAGCCAGATGAGGTGGCTCGGGCATCTCATCAGGATGCTTCCTGGACGCCTCGCTGGGGAGGTGTTCCGGGCATGTCCCACCGGTAGGAGACCCCGTGGACGACCCAGGACGCGCTGGAGAGACTATATCTCTCAGCTGGCCTGGGAACGCCTTGGGATCCCCCGGGATGAGCTGGATGAAGTGGCTGGGGAGAGGGAAGTCTGGGAGTCCCTCCTAAAGCTGCTGCCCCCGCCACCCGGCCCTGGATAAGCGGAAGAAAATGGATGGATGGATGGATGGATTTTGTATTTATTTGGGGGGAATCAGCGATGTACTGAAGCTGCGATAAATGAACCGCGATATAGTGAGGGATTACTGTATATATTAAAAAAGAGCAGCAGTGGCATGGGGCCTCCCAAGCCTCAAATATCTCAAGCATTTTTTGCACGTTGGCTTGTTCGAATCGATTATTGCTCCAGTTTAGGGTGACCAGACGTCCTCTTTTTCCCAGACATGTCCTACTTCTGAGACCTAAGAAAATTTCTAGGGGGAATTTCAAAATTGTCCGGGATTTTGTTTTTTGACTGCCACCGCCAACTCCAGCACTGTCACCAACAGCCTCCCCCCCCCCTGCCGTTATGCTTCTCCGGTTGCACCCGCCTCAAATGCAAAATCTTTCCATACAAGACTCTTTGAGCGACCTGGCTTCTCAACAAGGTGGCGTGTTGGACTTCCACTCCCACTTGCTGAAGCCATTGTTATGAAAGACAATTTTTTTTGCGCATTAGTACCGAATTGGTACCGAAATTATCAGTTCTTTTGACAACATTACTCATGACTGTTCCGCTGTTGCAGAGTCTTTGGTCCACCTTCAAGATCTCATGGCAGCAAAATAGAGGAAAAACGTTGTTTTTCAGTTTGCTTCTTCACTATTGTGGCGTACAAAGGTTTATCATGGACAAAGACAGCAGACACCATTACTAAAACATTCAAAAGAGACACAACTCTTTGTGAGCACGCATGCAATGCATTATGTAGGGTTTTCCCTGCCAAACATTGCTCAACCATCTTTCTCTCACTTAACACAACATTTGTTGAAATGGAGAAATATTTATAAGGGTCTTTTTAACTAGAAAGCAAGTCAGTAGAACACAACTCTCCTGAGGGAATGATGATCTCTCTGATCAGCCAGTGGCTATTCTCCACTGAATTACTCCCTGGGCAGGACAAACCCCACACATTTTATCTCGGCTATACAGTTTTTTTTTAATTAATATGCTCCAAGATATTTTAAAAGAGCCCCTTTAATTGCAATTGCAATTAATCTTGATATACACAATATAACTCTTATTCAAAAATTAAAGGAACACTTTGAAAATACATCAGATTTCAATGGTGAGAACAAAAATGTTGGATATCTATACTGATATGGACAGTTTAATGTCTCAGGAACAAAAAGATGCCACGTCTTTTGATGGAAATAAACGTTTTCAGCCTACAGAGGGCTCAGTATATAGACACCCCAAAAATCTAAGTGAAAAAATGCAGGCTCATCCATTTTGCCTAAATTAAATTTCTGCAACTCAAAATTATTTTCAATATCTTGTGTGGCCCCCACATGCTTGTATGCATGCTTGACAACGTCGCAGCATGCTCCTAATGAGACGACGAATGGTGTCTTGTGGGATGTCCTCCCAGATCTGTCTAAGGGCATCAGTGAGCTCCTGTAAAGTCTGAGGAGAAACCTGGCGCCGTCTGATGGACTGAAACATTATGTCCCAGAGGTGTTCTATCGGGTTTAGATCAGGTGATCGTGAGGGCCATTCAATTGTGTCAATTCCTTCATCCTCCACATGCTGTCTGCATACTCCTGCCACATGACGCCGGGCATTGTCGTGGATCAGGAGGAACCCAGGACCTACTGCATCAGCGTAGGGTCTGACCATGGGTGCAAGGATTTCATCCTGATACCTAATGGCAGTCAGACTGCCGTTCTCTAGCCTGTAGAGGTCTGTTCGTCCTTCCATGGAAATGCCTCCCTCGACCATCACTGACCCACCATCGAACCGGTCATGCTGAATGATGTTGCAGGCGGACTTGCCAATTCTGGTGTTCTATGGCAAATGCCAATTGAGGTCCACGGTGCTGAGCAGTGAGCACAGGGTACACTACAGGACATCGTGCCCTGATGCCACCCTCGTGAAGTCTGTTTCAGACTGTTTGGACAGAGACATTCACACCAGTAGCCTGCTGGAGGTCATTCTGTAGGGCTCGGGCAGTGGTCAACCTGTTTCTCCTTGCACAAAGCAGCAGATATCGGTCCTGCTGATGGAATGAGGACCGTCTCCGGCCCTGTCCAGCTCTCCTAGAGTAACTGCCTGCCTCCTGGAATCTCTTCCATGCTCTGGAGATTGTACTGGGAGACACATCAAATCTTCTTGCAACAGCACGCATGGATGTGCCATCCTGGAGGAGTTGGACAAACTGCTCAACTTCAGGAGGGTTAAGAAATCGCCTCATGCTCCCAAGTCATGATAATGACTCTAGCTAAAGCCAACACGCTGAAAACCAGTTAAAAAAGACCAAGAGGGAGGAACTTGAAACGGCCTCCACCTGCAAAAGCAGTCCTGTTTTGGGGACCATCTCGTTGTTGCCCCTCTAGTGCACCTGTTGTTAATTCCATCAACACCAATGCAGCTGAAACTGATTAACAACTCCCTCTGCCGCGTACCTGACCAAAACCTTATCAGAAAAGTGTAACTGAATTCATGCCATACCGTGAAAAAAACTATTCCTTTATTTTTTTGAGCAGTGCATATATACTATCTATATATATATATATATATATATATATATATATATATATATATATATATATATATATATATATATATATATATATATATATATATATATATATATATATATATATATATATATATATATATTACTGAAACTGTTGACAATTCTGACGTGAATGCGCATTTTGCTACTTCTGCAAATGTTCGTAAATGTTTGCCTCTCAATGAGATGGGGACTTTAGGCCCAGATGGGATCTGCACAATGTTCCTCAAAAACCATGTTTTTGTCCCCATGCAATATCTCACAGAACTCTTCTATCTATCGCAACAAACACTTGAAATACTGGTTATCTGGAAACATGTGTATAATTCCACTGCCCAAACCTGGGAAGCCTATCAGTCAACGCAAATCATTTTGACCAATCAGCCTTCTTTCGCCTGTTGAGAAAACTCGTGACATTTTATTACTTCTGGCACTGATGGAAAACCTTTCAACCATCAACATGGTTTCAAAAAGCACCACAGTAAGACATCAGCGATCTATGCTGGAACCAACCACATCAGCTCAAGAAAACTGCAGATATGATTGTTTTTTACCAGAGACCTGACCAACTATGATGTAATTTTCAGTTGACAGGTGGTAAAATGGCAGTCCACTGAGATGGATAAAAATGGGTTAATTTTGCTGCTTAATTCGTATTCCACAAACACAATATTAATCAGAATGCTGTGTTTAGACACGTGGTGGCACATAAAACATATTATTGTAAAGCGAATTTTTGGGTTAACTTCGCCTTTAATCAGGAATAAAAAGGCTCATTGGACCATTGCCATTTCCCTCAAAATCTTTTGACACTAAGCCATTCAAATCTACTCAGACTAAGACTTATCTAATCACTTCACTGGTTTCTTTTATATCAAACAAATTGTTTTAGGTTATTCACCTGACATGTTTCGGCGGTTTCTTCCGCCTTCATCAGAGTGTCACAGATGTGATGGTGACGCGTCTTTATCAGCTGATGGATGAAGGCGCGGCTCACCTGTCAGATTTGACAGGTGAGCCACGCCCTCTGCTGTCCATTCACCTCTCCAGAATGCTGTTCCAGGTTTGAGAGAGCATATAGGCTCCCTCATCCCTGTTGATGGTTCTCGGGCCCCGCTTGCGGATCTCGATAGCCTCCCTGATCCAACGCTGATGTTTATTTTCTTCAGTGCGGATGACTCTGGCCTTCTCCCAGTCCATGATGTGGTTTTCTCTTTTGCAGTGATCGGTTATGGCTGACTTGTAGTGCTCCTGTTCTGCTTGTAGTTTTATTGCTATTATTTTTTTTTTTTATGGAAGATCTGGAACAAAAGGCACTCTTAACAGCTCCGGACACATACAAACCCACGTTATGGAGACGCTACGCCGATGACATTCTAGAAAAAACAAAAACAGGACATACACAACACCTCACAGACCATCTCAACACCATAGACACCACCGGTAACATTAAATTCACCCATGAAGAAGAAACAGACCAAGCCATAGCCTTTCTAGACATCAACATACACCATACAGACAACGGAGACATAAAAATAAAAGTACACAGAAAACCCACACACACCGACCAATACCTCCTCTGGACATCAGAACATCCCACTATACATAAACTGTCAGTTGTCAGAACACTATACGAACGCACAACAATAATCACGGATCCGGAGGACGTAGCACAGGAAGAACAATACATACAACAGGCACTTAAAAAATGTCAGTATCCACAATGGGCAATAACCAAAGGTGCAGAACAGGTAAAAAACAAAGGATACAAAACACAGGGGAAAAGAAAGAAACAAACACGGAAACAAGAACCCAGCGGAATGGTGATTTTGCCGTATGTGAGAGGAATTACGGAACGCATCAAAAGAGCCATGAATAAACACAACATAACCACATCTATCAAACCACATACAACACTCCGTCAAATACTGGTCCACCCAAAAGACAAAGTCAACCCGGATAACAAATGCAATTCCATATACGAAATTCCATGCAAATCATGCAATAAATCATACATTGGAGAGACAGGGAGAAACTTCATCACAAGAAAAATAGAACACAAGAAGGAGTGTGAGAAGGAGACGGCAACAAGACAAACAAGAGCAATAAAACTACAAGCAGAACAGGAGCACTACAAGTCAGCCATAACCGATCACTGCAAAAGAGAAAACCACATCATGGACTGGGAGAAGGCCAGAGTCATCCGCACTGAAGAAAATAAACATCAGCGTTGGATCAGGGAGGCTATCGAGATCCGCAAGCGGGGCCCGAGAACCATCAACAGGGATGAGGGAGCCTATATGCTCTCTCAAACCTGGAACAGCATTCTGGAGAGGTGAATGGACAGCAGAGGGCGTGGCTCACCTGTCAAATCTGACAGGTGAGCCGCGCCTTCATCCATCAGCTGATAAAGACGCGTCACCATCACATCTGTGACACTCTGATGAAGGCGGAAGAAACCGCCGAAACATGTCAGGTGAATAACCTAAAACAATTTGTTTGATATAAAAGAAACCAGTGAAGTGATTAAATAAGGAAAAACAAAATGAACTTAGTACAATAATTAAGACTTATCACTCACCCATAAATGCTGAGGATTTTGATTGTTGATTTTGATTTTTTACTCTTGGCAGGTCAGGCATATTTTGGGGTTTTTCTATGAATAAAGCGTTATCAACCAGTTTCTACCTGCCTTCATCCCTGCCTTTTGGTGTCCTACGTCACACTGCAGCTGAGGATGGCATTGTTGGATGTCAACAAAATATTACCTTGGATGACTGCCCTCTATGGAGAGAGATCTGTGTTATTCACTAGGGGTGCAACGGTACATATAACCCACGATAAGGTCTGTGCCTCCATTTTTGCGCCACGGTTTTTGGTTCAGTTTCAGGACACCTTTTTGTGCGTACAGAAAACACTTTTTTCCATGGAAATATTGCTTTATTTTGCTTTTCAGCAGCATTTTTTTTTTTTAAATCTGGGATTAATTTAATCATTGATTTAGACTCTTTGTAAGGAAAATGCTAAATTTGCATCCATACCGTAGCTGATAAAGTTAACTTGTAACGAGGGTCTCGTGTTAACTAGTGTTAAAGCACAATTCTGAGTTTATTTAGTAGTAGTAATTCTCTTTACTACATGAAGCAAAGGGAAAAGATAAAAAATTATAATTGACTCTCTTGTTTTGCATTTTAATTTCATGAAACCAAGACTGTGATTGATCTCAGAAACGATGACTTCTCTGTGTTGCAACTCTCTCCCGATTCTGTAAATGTGCGAAGTACTTTGTGTTGCCAGCTGTGTACAGTAAAATAAATGAAAGACATGAGGAAGTCCCTGGTCTTTCCTGAATTTGGGAGCAGAAAAAGTCCAAAATAGTAGATAGACCTTTGCAAAAAGCAAATGATATCCTTATCTTACGACTCAACATTTACAAGCAATATTTCTGTACAAGAAGCCCAAAGTAACTGGTCTACCGGCAAACATGGCTACCCTTCTACTCACCTACAGTTACAACAGTGCAAGAGCGTGAGTGCCAGTCCAACCACAACAGCGATTGGGCATGACCTCGCGGAGGGGGCGGTTTTACCAGCGCAGATAGGCACATACACATAAATGGTGGGCTGTAAATGCATCCGTGTGAAATGAAGTACCGAAATCCTTCGGTACATTAGGGCAGTGTTTCCCAACCTTTTTTGAACGAATCGTTCACTCACGAGCCATCACTAACAGCAACACACACATAAATTGAGTATGTGCCGATGCCACAACATGAAATCTCAAAATTCTCCGATTTGCCACGCATGCACGATTAGCCTTGCGGAAACTGACCTGTGGTTTGGTAATCCTGTTACAATTCGCTCGGTATTTAATGTTGGACAATTTCCCACGGAACATCTCTCACGTGACACCGGTGTGCCGCGGCACACTGGTTGGGGAACACTGCATTAGGGCATATTGTGAGAGGACAGAATGGTTCAATATTTTGCTGTGTACCGTGTACCGTACATATATTGAGGTTTTCATACTGTTGCGTGTAGTTTGAGATGTCCGTTGTTGAGCAAGCAAAACAAAGATGTGGAGTAACAGTTGGTTCTTTATTAGTAAGATCTTGGGTTGCTTAATGGTGGCCAGTACACGAGGCATGGCAGCAGATGTGTGTGTGTGTGTGTGTGTGTGTGTGTGTGTGTGTGTGTGTGTGTGTGTGTGTGTGTGTGTGCGTGCGTCCGTGCGTGCGTGCGTGTGTGTGTGTGCGTGTGTGCGTGCGTGCGTGCGCGCGCGTGTGCGTGTGTGTGTGTGGTTCTGCAACAGACAGAAATACAGCACGTAAGTCAACGTTCAACTTCTGATGTCACACAACACTAGTAGATGGCACACATTACATAAGTAACTGCGCGTAACGGTTCTGCTACACTAAACAACCCTTAAATGAGATACTCTCTGCAACACACCAAACATAAGTCATCGAGACAACAAAATACATTTGCTGGCGACCGTTAGACGCTGTGCCGCTGTGTAACGGCGACTCGTACGATGCGAGGCAAACTTAAAGGAGCGCGCCGGAGCTGTCAATCAAACCGCGATCGGACAAACGGCACAACAGTGGACAGTGGTAACAATGAAATGGATATACTCACTTTGTGTCAAAGACGCACACGATCACAGCAACATACTCAGTCGATACCAGCAACCTTTAACTTACCGCTGTGCACAAGTGAATGGGTATAATGTCTAGACCCCGAATGTAAGACGACCCCACTTTTTCAGTGTTATTTCAATGCAAAAAAACATTGTCTTATATTCGGGCCAATACGGTATTTATATTAATTTTACATTATTTTCTCTATGTCGTTTATACTATTAATATAGTATCTACATGTGTGAAACTATTATTTAATCTTCTAATGATAACATATGCACTTATATGGTTTAATATACATTTATTGATACACAAAAAATGTATGTTAAAAATTAGAGAGTGACACTACTTCGCAGATTTTCACCTATCGCGGGTGGTCTTGAAACCAATTATCCGTGAGAAACAAGGGATTACTGTATGGTTTAATATTATTTATTATTAGTCTTTCTTGCTTTCATAGATGTGTGACTGTAAGTGAACCTTATCATTGGCTGGACACCTGTCAATCACTGATTTACACTACAAAAAGGCACAGAAAGAAAATCATTCGTCCACTTAATTAGATTAGATTACATCTAACATTAGATATTAATTTACAGTTTATGCTGAATTTTATTTTGTGTGCAGCATAGAGTTTCTTGTGCACAGAGACTGCGTGAGCAGTGCGCAATTGCTGATGCCTAATGTAAAAAAAACTAAAGTTTAGAGGTAGATGTTCGTTAGTAGCGATACCATTGTATTATCGATCCATCCATCCATCCATCCATCCATCCATCCATCCATCCATCCATCCATCCATCCATCCATCCATCCATCCATCCATCCATCCATCCATCCATCCATCCATCTTCTTCTGCTTATCCGGGGTCGGGTCGCGGTTGAAACAGCTTTAGGAGGGACTCCCAGACTTCCCTCTCCCCAGCCACTTTGTCCAGCTCATCCCAGGGGAGCTCATGGCATTCCCAGGCCAGCTGAGAGACATGGGTCTTTGGCCACCGCCCAGCTTTCTTTGCACCTTTGGCCTCTCCCACCGGTGGTGAGCCCATGGGAAGGGGAACCCACGTTCCCGAGCCCGGCCGCCAGACGCTCGCCTTCGAGCCCCAACTCTAGGCCTGGCTCCAGATTATGTCGCGTCAGTGTGTGGCCAGCATTGATGTAAACAAGTCCAGCTGTGATCGAGTTGTAGTATGTGCTGCCATCCATGCAATGTCTTTTTCATGCGCCTCCTAGTTCATTTTAACAATTATTTTTAATTGTAGAGCTTATGACTGGGTACGTCCGGTGTTGTGCCAAAGTAGGTACCCCCGTGATCATCTCCTGCTGCAGGAGCGTACACGCAATGAGTGAAAGGCGAAAGCCGTTGCTGTGCGGTAGACAGCGTGTTTTCAAAAAAAACATGAAGAATACACTTTTGTGTTTGTCAATTTCCATCTTTAGAAGCTAGGTTCCTTTTATTTTATTTTAGTTTTTCATGTTCTCACTCGCATTATGTGCAAGGTGAGCACAGCAGAGTAAGCACAGCTGGTTGAAAACAAGTGGTCAACTGTAAACTGGTTGACATCGCTAGGAGTCGGGCAGAAAAGCACAACATTTATTTATATAGCCCTAAATCACAGACAAGTCTCAAAGGGCTTCACATGTACAAAAATTGACAATTATTCTCAACATCCCCTGATCATAAACTCCCAGGAGGGCAAGGAAAACCCCCCAAAAACTCTACTGGGGAAAATGACAAACCTTGAGAAGAGACCACACATGGGACGATCCCCCTTCCATGATGACCATGCTGCAATGGATGCAGAGAGGGCACATAGAACACATAATGTAGAACAATCCAAAGAAAAAGTGGATGCCCATACTCAGGGCAGGACAGAGAACACAAACTCCAGCCGAATCGCCCAACACAGGTTAATTAAAGGCCATAGCATAAAATTTTATCTTTCGTCGTCTTAAATGTTTCTACTGAGGTAGCAGTTCTGATATCTATCGGTAGGGCATTCCAAAGGTCTGGAGCCCGAGTGTGCAGGCATCTTTGCGTTTTGGGTTGACTGAACAACAAAGCACGGCCCTTCTCTGGTTAGGCAGGTGGCCTCAGCTTTGGTACTCAGATGGACGTAACCTGAGACTATGTACAGTGTCCATAAACTAAAATATAAAAATATTTAGATGAATTTATTTCTTTTTAAATGCAGCACATTTCTCATTGTAAGATTAACATTCCTTCTACACGCTTCTAATGTATTAAGTGTATGAGACAGTAGTTCTACCTTAAAAACATATAAAATATTTACAAGGTTTGAATGTTATGCTGTGTTTGTTCTCTCATGTTTAAGAACGAAGACGAGAGAACATGGAAAATGTATGTGAAAACGGAAACAGAGGAAAGGACAAACGAAGAATTGGGTGAGGTGTCTCCTTAGCAGCTGATTTAAGAGCCTCGAAAAATGACCAATCATCCCTCAACAGTCCAGTGGATTAGAAACAAAGATTGTCCCAAGATGTAGGTTAAGATATATTATAATGAAATGAGTTAATGAGAGTCTGAAAAAAATGTTTTAATGATTATATTAATACAGCAAATGTAACTTGAAAAGCAACATGCACCTGTCAAAATGCGCCAAGAACAAAAAATTACAACCACTAAATACAGTATTATTTAGGGTGATCTGAATTTAGAGTGGCGGCTCGGTGGCGCACTGGGTAGCACGTCCGCCTCACAGTTAGGAGGGTGCGGGTTCGATTCCACCTCCGGCCCTCCCTGTGTGGAGTTTGCATGTTCTCCCCGGGCCCGCGTGGGTTTTCTCCGGGCACTCCGGTTTCCTCCCACATTCCAAAAACATGCTTGGTAGGCCGATTGATCACTCCAAATTGTCCCTAGGTGTGAGTGTGAGTGCGATTGGTTGTCTGTCTCTGTGTGCCCTGCGATTGGCTGGCAACCAGTTCAGGGTGTCCCCCGCCTACTGCCCGATGACGGCTGGGATAGGCTCCAGCACGCCCGCGACCCCCGTGGGGACTAAGCGGTTCAGAAAATGGATGGATGGATGGATGAATTTAGAGTGTTTTAAAGGGGATGATCTCCTTTAATCAATTGAGCAACACAATCCTTTTCACTCCATCACTCAATCCCCCTCAACAGTAGAACTATGTTAAAAGACAGAGTCATGTACCGCTTTAGTTACCATGACTACGTGTACATGCAGATGCAGTCAATAACCATTTTAAAACACGAATATTGGGAGTATTCAGGTCCTTAAAGATCATGTAAACACAAACAGAAACCCAGGTATGCGCAATCCCTGATACACACACGCACACACACACACACACACACACACACACACACACACACAATGGGCATATATATACGTATAGATGGAGGGACCATCATGGGAGGACAAGCCCCTACATGGGATGTACCACCGAAACATAGCTGAAGTGGCTGATATCCAGAAATCCTACCAATGGCTAGAAAGAGCTGGTCTGAAGGACAGCACAGAGGCACTGATCCTGGCTGCACAAGAACAGGCCTTGAGCACCAGAGCAATAGAGGCCCAAATCTACCACACCAGACAAGACCCCAGGTGCAGATTGTGCAAAGAAGGTCCTGAGACAATCCAGCACATAACTGCAGGGTGTAAGATGCTGGCAGGTAAAGCATACATGGAGCGCCATAACCAAGTAGCTGGAATAGTGTACAGGAACATCTGTGCAGAGTATGGACTGGAAGTCCCAAAATCCAAGTGGGAAACACCTCCAAAGGTGGTAGAGAATGACCGAGCCAAGATCCTCTGGGACTTCCAGATCCAGACAGACAGAATGGTAATGGCGAACCAACCGGACATTGTGGTGGTGGACAAAGAGCAGAGGAAAGCCGTTGTGGTTGACATAGCCATCCCGAATGATGGTAACATTAGGAAAAAGGAACATGAGAAACTTGAGAAATATCAAGGGCTCAGAGAAGAGCTGGAGAAGACCTGGAGAGTGAAGACTTCAGTGGTACCTGTGGTCATTGGAGCACTAGGGGCAGTAACCCCCAAACTGGAGGAGTGGCTGAAACAGATCCCAGGAAAAACATCTGACATCTCAGTCCAGAAAAGTGCAGTACTAGGAACAGCAAAGATACTGCGTAGAACCCTCAAGCTCCCAGGCCTCTGGTAGAGGACCCGAGCTTGAAGGGAAAAAGAGACCACCCACAAGGGGTGAGGAGTAGTTTTTTATATATATATATATATATATAGAGTATACTCTCTACTGGACAGCTGCTATTAAATTAAAAAATAGTTGTCCAGTAATGTCACTTCAAATTAAGACAGCAACAGTGCTAAGTGAATCACTGTGCTGCCCTGGATATTTTATGTAATACTAAAATATTTCAATACTAAAACTATGTTAAAAGACAAATCCCAATAGCTTTTTTTTATTTGGACCAAATCAATTGAATTTATGTACATATAAATAGCTGCTATTAAATTAAAAAACAGCTGTCCAGTAGTGTCACCTCAAATTAAGACAGTAACAGTGCTAAGTGAATCACTGTGCTGCTCAGGATGTCTTATATAATACCAAAATATTTCAACACTAAAACTATGTTAAAAGACAAATCCCTATAGCTGTTATTATTTAAAGCACTAAGATAAGATATTCTTTCATATGTATTCCATAATGTGTCACGTCCCACTACTCAAGAATCGGAATGAGAGCTGGTCTTCTTTCCTCAAACTGTTCGTGCATGAGCATGTTAAGGAGAGGTTAAATGAGTAATCTAACTGAGGGCAAACCAAAACATCAAGGTCACACTCCATTAGAGTAAATGCTAGTACCTCCAAAATGCCAAAGTAAAAGCTGATGATACTAAAAAGACATGTCGTGTGTGGGTGTGTGCGTGTGTCTACGTGTGCGTGTGAGTGTGAGTGCGTGTGTGTGTGCGTGCATGCGTGTGCGCATGCGTGTGCACTTTTGTTTATCAGGGCTGTCCTTGCTGATAGCAGGGATATTTTTGGAAATGTTCTATCTTATCACATCTGGTGAATACACAAACACACAAATATAGCATGTAGTAGGCACGTCCAGAGATTGACCCCTAGTGGTGCCCAAGCACGTGCCCTTATTTTGCTCAAGATGAGAAAATTAGAAAACCTGAGCCCATTTTTTTCCATTCATTAACAACAGAAAAATGTAACCCACCGAACTGTTTTGACATTTGAGTTCTTGTGGGAATAGTGCTCCGCTCAGAATCGCAACGCGCGCAGTACCTCCACCTAATCCCTCCTCCTCTTCTACCACTTTGGTTATGGGTCATTTTTAGACCAAGGTTCCTTGTACTGGTAGTACCTGATTATAAGAATTTTCTTGCCACCAGTCTTGTATTCACACACAGCAACTATGTGTACGCTCATAGGTCAAGGTAGTTCATCCAAATTAAACTGATGGTGAATGTCACAGAGGTGTCCAAACACTGGGCAGTAGACACCGACAAGGAGGAACACACGGGCAGGGTTTAAATACATGAGACAACGAGAGGAAGCAGGTGACAGACATTACGGTGATGGATGTGGCTGAGGGAAGTTTGTCGGCCGAGCGTGCTCTGGCACGGGCGTGACATACCAGCTCAGTGGCCTAGTGGTAGAGTGTCCGCCCTGAGACTGGAAGGTTGTGGGTTCAAACCCCGGCCGGGTCATACCAAAGACTATAAAAATGGGACCCAGTGCCTCCCTGCTTGGCACTCAGCATTAAGGGTTGGATTTGGGGTGTTAGATCACCAAATGATTCCCGAGCGCGGCACCGCTGCTGTTCACTGCTCCCCTCTCCCCCAGGGGATGGATCAAAATCACACGGGGATGGGTTAAATGCAGAGGACAAATTTCACCACACCCAGATGTGTGTGTGACGATCATTGGGACTTTGACTTTTAACTTTAACAAGCATGTTTAGTCTGATCGTGTCTCTTTAGGTTGAAATCCTTAAACAAGACAACCGTCTCTTTACAAATTAGACAAACACAATTGCTTTGATTTTTCTCCATCCATCCATCCATCCATCCATCCATCCATCCATCCATCCATCCATCCATCCATCCATCCATCCATCCATCCATCCATCCATCCATCCATCCATCCATCCATTCTCTATACCAGGGGTGTCAAAGTCAAATGGACGGAGGGCCAAATAAAAAAAAATGCTACAAGCCAAGGGCCGGACTGATCGAATGTTCATTGAATTTTTTTTAAATGACGCATATAGTCTAGTGAACCTAATTGAACCTACTGAAAACCTAACAAATATATTCCAATATGATCAGATTTTGGTAAATTAAATAATTGGTAAATTTGGTCTGATTGATCTACTGGTCTTCTCTTTGACAGAACAAACTTGCAAAATTGTTAGGTGCGCCAGTGTGTGGATTGGGACATAGCAACTCATGTGTTAAGTGTTGATCGCAATTTGGAGTCAGATCAATAACTAAAATCCGTAGCCTAACAACATGAACATTAAATGAAAGAAACCTGTATTGTTTAAGGCACCATCAGTAACCTATATTTTATATTTTAGCAAAAGTGGTCTAAATTTACTTCAAAGAAAAAAATAATAGCAATTTTCTTTCATCCACTCAACTGAAATATTTTTAAAATATAATTGGATTGAAATACAATAAAATAAAGTGCAAAAAATCTATTAATCAAAAACACTTACCTCAAGGAGAAGTAACATGCAGTGAAAACAAATATTAAACTTTAACTTTTAAACTTTCTATTTTAGCAAAAGTGGGCTAAATTTACTTCAAAGAAAAAAATAATCCGCGTCTTTCGTTTCATAATGTCGTCTCAGATTATACTCTTTCAGTACCGCCACACTTTCTCCACACAGAAGACACAGGTTTTCCAGCTACCTCCGTGAAGATATACTCCGACTCCCACTTGTTTGAAACCCCCAGTTCTCAGTGTCCACCTTCCTTTTTGCCATTTTTGAAAGTTAATTTTACAGTTATGCTGACTGCTAATAATAAACACTGAAATGAAGCAGCGTACTGCTCGGTGCGTCACCGTTGCATTGTGGGAAATGTAGTATTGGTGCGTGTAAAAGATCTGCGGGCTGCCGGCTTGCTGCGGTCTGCGGGCCGGTTCTGATAATAAATCAAGAGCATCCCAGGGGCCGTAAAAAACCTTCTCGCGGGCCGGATGTGGCCCGCGGGCCTTGACTCTGACATATGTGCTCTATACCGTTTGTCCACACGGGGGTCGAGGGCGTGCTGGAGCCTATCCCAGCAGTCATCGGGCAATAGGCGGGGGACATCCTAAACCGGTTGCCAGCCGATTGCAGGCCACACAGAGACAAACAAACACGTCAGTGCCTCCCCAGTGATGAACCTCACCGCACGTCACTGGGCCTCGCCATAGCTTACCTCTCTGAGCTTCTCCCACAACCTTTTTACTAACAAGCGTATAAGTGTATTAGATAGAAAAATCATGAAAAATCCATAGATACGCTGCACTGTACCACAAGTCTGTCTTTGTGTTTGTCCTACTGCTACATATGAAGTACTTTGTTACAAATGCAGCTGTTTTAAAATCCATCCGTCTGTCAGTTTGTCCGTGAGTCCGTCTGCCCTCCATCTGTCCGTCCGTCCGTCCGTCCGTCCGTCCGTCCATCCATCCATCCATCCATCCATCCATCCATCCATCCATCCATCCATCCATCCATCCATCCATCCATCCATCTTCCGTTTATCCGGGGTCGGGTCGCGGGTGCAACAGCTTTAGGAGGGACTCCCAGACTTCCCTCTCCCCAGCCACTTCGTCCAGCTCATCCCAGGGGAGCTCATGGGATTCCCACGCCAGCTGAGAGACATGGATCCTCCCGCCTTTGGCCACCGCCCATCTTTCTTTGCACCTTTGGCCTCTCCCACCGGTGGTGAGCCCATGGGAAGGGGAACCCACATTCCCGGGCCCGGCCGCCTTACGCTCGCCTTCGAGCCCCAACTTTAGGCCTGGCTCCAGATTATGTTGCGTCAGTGTGTGGCCAGCATTGATGTAAACAAGTCCAGCTGTCATCGAGTTGGAGTATGTGCTGCCATCCATGCAATGTCTTTTTCGTGCGCCTCCTAGTTCATTTTAACAATTATTTTTAATCGTAGAGCTTATGACTGGGTACGTCCGGTGTTGTGCCAAAGTAGGTACCCCCGTGATCATCCCCTGCTGCAGGAGCATACACGCAATGAGTGAAAGGCGAAAGCCATTGCTGTGCGGTAGACAGCGTGTGTTAGGTTCAGATTCAGCAAAAGGATCAGCAGACAAAACCAGTGAGACAGAATGTTGAGTCTTTTCTCGCGAGGAGTGCATCCAGACTTACAGCAATCCAAAATACACTAAAGGTCTTGTTTACACTCCTCTCTTTTTATTTAGGAATGCCCTACCTACAATGTGAGACTAGCCCCTGATAGGTGGGGGGGGAAGCGTGGTCTTTGTCTCATGAGAGAAGAAACGAGATTCTATGTGAAACTAGAAGTCGCAGACAGGATCCCATGAGAAACGAAAAGTGAATGTTATGGGAAACAAAGTAGTCATGTGAAAAGAGTGCATAGACAAAATGACATGCGCAGACATCAACAACTTTCTTGGATTCCCAGATGTGTAGAAGGTCAGGAAGCTCCAGACAGCATCGTTTGACTTGTTGTGGACTGGGTGATGTCTGCAAGAAGAAACAGCAAGCATTCTGCGCAATAACTTTATTAATAAGTACTCATTAGGGAACGCATGATAACATATATATACAATTTATCTAACAATTCCCCCCTGTTATATCATAAGTTCCCGGAGAACAACCCATCACCCATATGGCCACTTCAAAAAGATTTTCAGCCAAGGGATCACATTTCGCAAGAACTAACTTACACTCAGGAGGAAACTGAGTCATAATCGGCAAAGCTAGGGTCAAGAAACAAACCGGACAGGTTTACCACAATAGAGTCGCCGACCGGGTCGTCACTAGAGAAGGAACCCGCGTCGATCGAAAGGTCATCCCTTTGGAGCAACGGGAAAGTCTCAGCTGGTGGAGAGATAGCAGTTGTAATTAGTCTGTTAATTAGGGATCGGAGACAAGGGATGCAACAACATCCACACAAGGTCAAAATGGCAGAGAAAACGGCTATGGAGACCAGGGCAGAGGAAACCAGGGTGCGGTACTTTCCGAACACGTTCAACCAGTCGGTCCAAACCTCTGTGTTCACCCCACTGTGCTCCTTCATCTTCCCGTTCAAGGTCCGCAGGCCCTCAAGGGCCTGGGACAGGCTTCCGCCGGCTGCAGTATTATTCGGAATAAACGTGCAACATTGCTCACCGAACATGGCGCAGACACCGCCCTCCTTTGAGAGTAGCATGTCAAGGGCCATTCGATTCTGGAAAGCCATGAGGGAAGTAGCGGCCAGTTGGGAGTGGACCGCCTTGAAACCCGCCTCGGACCAGTTTCCAAGCCTGTGCACGTTGTAATGGACGTAGTTAATCCTGTCAACATTTTTGTTAATAGTACACCACCAACACAGGGCGGATTCAAAACCAGCTGCTATCTGATTCACCAGCTTATACTCATCCGGTACTCCTCTAGGAACACCAATGGCGTCAATGTAAGTTGGATTAGCCGCGCCCCGCCATTCGGCGTTTCGTTTCGTTCTCGGCCAGAATACGGGAACCACGGACTTAGCAAAAGATGTCAGATCATAAGAGTATCAAATGAACAGGTAGCAATAGGGTTACCAAAGCGCAAATTCCGGAGCTGTCGAAAGGCAACCTAACATAAAGTTTGTTACTATTACACCAAAACCAAACATCACTACGAGCAATGGGCAAAAAAGGGGCAGTGACATTGGTCATGGACCCACACCATAGAGGAGGTAGGGCGCCGAGCTTCTCACCGGTACCAGGTAATCTAATACATGTAAAATTACCCTCAGCTACATCGGACGAAAAAAGGGGTTTATATTTTGTCATAGAGGCAACAGGGTAAACCTTATCCCATTTAAAACAATCATGAGTGGGTGAAATGGATAGGCTTAACATTAAAGTAACAGCACACTTAGGACCTATATTCGCAGGTATGATTTCCAAAAGAGGTCTTGGACCCATGCATGCAACGCAACTGGCGCCAGCCATCTTTGCGGCCTGCTCAGCCATAAGAAGCCAGTTGTTAGTATGACCGCTTATCCCTGTGGAGGCCACAAAATAGCTGTCTACATCAGTGAGGAGCGTACTTGTGATTTTTGCTCCTGCTGACAGGGTGTATTTATTTGTAACGGGACGGTCTGCGACCGACATTGTTCTATTAAGGCAAATAGCAATAGGAAAGCGAGGATCGATTCCAGAGGACGAAGCCCACAGTTGAAAACCCCAACAAGAAGTGTTAAACAAGGTGGCATTTGGAGGACGAATTTGACCATCAGGGAGTGTAAGAGTCAAAAGGAGGCTTGTGCCCCGATTTATCGTTTAGCAAAGAACACAGCCTCGTCACTGGAACCAGAGGGCCAATACCCTCGCATTTGTGTGGTGACAAGGGTGCCCCAGCCGGTGTTAACCGGGTGGCCAGTTAAATACCACCAATACCCGAGCCATTTATCTCCAGTAGTGGGGCGACCATTACGAAACCCTTTCAAACTTTTCAAAGGTAAAATAATAGAAGAAGATGTATTAGGAGCCACAGTAAACATTAATGAGTTATTATAAGCCCAAGACAAAAGCCATGGTACACAGGTTGGAACACGGACGGCTCCTGGAACACAAACAACATGATCAAAAGGGGATTTAGTGTCGCGCTTATGTCTAGCAATTTCTCCCCATGAGCCATATCGATTAGAATTAGCGTTAGCAGTCGCCTGAGAGAAGAATGTTCGAGGCTCATGGTACTCCATCCCTCCAAATAAAATAACCCCCGAAAAAAACACAATGGTAACACAAACCAGCAAAAGCAACCAAAAACACATGGCAGACTTAGCGCAGGCCACAGCCTGATTAAAGCACTCACCAAATGACTCTCTAATGCTCATGTTTTTGGATCTCCTCAGAGTCAACACCCTGAGCTTCGGGTTGGTGTCTTGGAAATTGGCTTCTGCTAGCTTTCGTGTCAACCCTGGATCTTGGCACCAGGATCAGGCACTATTACCAGACTTTGCTCACCTTCCGTACTTTAGGTTGGGTCTGCAGAGATCACCTTTTTACAATGCGATAAATGAATCCACGTGTTGCGTTCGGCTATTTTCAAAGCATTAGGTGTCGTGAGTAGTACCAAAAAGGGACCTTCCCACTTGGGTGAATGCCAATTCTTCCTCTTGATACTCTTGATCAAAACCCAGTCTCCCGGTACCACTTTGGGGTCTTCCTGCGGAGAAATGGGTTCATCATCAGTGTTATTGGTTAGATTCTTTTGACGTTCCAACATTTTTCTCATGTAATCAGCTAACGTGGCTTCCTCGGGGATCTCCCATGTGGTCTTGAACTGAGGAAGCCTGTAAGGTCTTCCAAACATAGTTTCATAGGGAGTTAGCCCTGTTGTACTTGTAATATTTATGTACATTTTGACCAGGTCTAAGCACTGAGCCCATGGTCGTTTGGTTTCTTCCATACATTTCTTTAATCTGTTTTTTATAGTCGCGTTAGATCTCTCAACAACTGATTGTGAACGATAGGAACAATGCTTCTTTAGATTTATGTGGAACATTCTCCCAATGTTATGCACTATCTGATTTACAAAATGTGGACCATCGTCGCTGTAAATTTTTTCTGGAATACCGTATCTTGGAATGATGTCTTTGCATAAGGACTTTGCCACCGTGAGTGCATCAGCATGTTTGGTAGGAAATGTTTCTACCCATTTAGAAAATGCGTCTATTATGACCAAACAATATTCTTTCCCTTCACATTTATGTAATTGGATATAATCCATATGTATTGTCTGAAACGGATACAATGGAGTCGGGAATTTCCCTCTCTGAGGTCTTAAATTGCCTTGTGGGTTATGTTTAGCACAGACCAAACACGTTCTGCAAAATTGTTTTGAAAAAGCTGCAAAGCCGTATGTTGTATAAATAGCCTCAACTTGTTTCACCATACCCCCCGTCGAGACATGGGTGACCCCATGACTCGAAATAGCAGCCCATTTGAACAAGTTATGAGGCAAGACAGGTTTGCCCAAAGGTCACACAAAAAGACCAACAGTGTTTTTAGTTGCACCCCGTTTTTCCCAAGAGAGCCGTTCCTGGGAGGGGCTCTGAGACTGCATGTCAAGCAACACATCAGGGGAGATGTGTGACATCGAATCATGAGCTGTGAGAGACTAGAGGACACGGAGCAGGCCTTCTGCAGCGGCCTTCGCGGATTTGTCAGCAAAAGCATTATCGAGAGAAACAGGATCAGAGCACGCAGTGTGAGCAGCACACTTGCAAACCGCTACCTTTAAAGTTAGCTGGACAGCGCCCAAAAATTGAGTCAGTAATGTGGAATGGGTGACGGGCTTCCCTGCAGAAGTTATCATGCCACGGTTGCTCCACTGCTGAGCAAACACGTGTACTGTAGCAAAAGCATACTGACTATCAGTCCAGATAGTGACGGATTTGTTTACAAACAATTTGCAGGCCCCAGTCAAAGCAATGAGCTCAGCGGCCTGTGCAGACATATTGGATGGCAGTTTAGCAGCCTCCAAAACCATGTCGGCAGTAACAATGGCATACCCAGTAAGGGTCACACCAGATTCATTTTTATTAGAAGACCCATCAACAAAAACCACATGACCATCTGGCAGAGGCGTATTTTCCAAATCAGGCCGAGCCTTAGCAACTTGTTGGGCAGCATCGACACAATCATGGAATTCGCTGTCGTCAGGAAGGGGAATGAGAGTGGCAGGAATGAGTGTCGTGCATCTTTCAACGGTCAGATGTGGCTGAGACAGCAACGTAGCCATGCAGGAAAGATGACGTGCAGGCGACAGAAAAGTCACTCACTCACTCACTCGCTCGCTCGCTCGCTCGCTCGCTCGCTCGCTCGATCGATCGATCGATCGATCAATCAATCAATCAATCAATCAATCAATCAATCGATCAATCAAACAATCAATCAATCAATCAACCAATCAATCAATCAATCAACCAATCAACCAACCAATCAATCAATCAATCAATCAATCAATCAATCGATCAATCAATCAATCAATCACACAGGTGTTAATTAAATCGCAATTACATTGCAAGCAATTTAAACGCTAATGGAATATGTGGATGTCCATATCCGTTTCATCAAATTCCAATCCAACTTTACCTTTGTATAAGGCACAGGTGTCAAATTGTGCTTCATATACATGTGCCATCACTCGAATCGCAAATTATCTTCACTTCTAGTAATATGTTAAATTTCAAATATTAGACCAGTTTTTACTTGTCTGATTTGAAAGCGAGGTACTCGTCAGCTTGTTCCGCAGCCCCCACAATATGAGGCGCTCACACATCTACTCGGGTATGACAGTCATACCGGCCCTCCAAAAGAAGCCATGACTAAACCTCGGCCCGCGAACAAATGAGTTTGACACTCCTGGCACAAGGGCCTTCTCATTGATCAATCGCGTATCTTAAATCATGCTTTTCCTCCTTTGAAGCGACTATGTACTTCAAACCCAAACGGCACCATTTTATAGGGAAAAACATTGTCGAATTTATTCGTTGTCGACATAATACTGGTCGCAAATTTGCATGTAGAGCATTTTTGAGTTGTTGATCATAGACATCAGTTGAACACTCTTTCTGGTCTGTGTCTAAAGTCTTCAAACAACTTATCTTGTTTTTGTTTAGTCCGGCCAATGTCTGTGTAATTTGCTCTACTTTGAAATTTTATTTTTATCCTGCAATAGTTGGTCAATTTGTATTTGTAATGGCACCCCGTTATATTCCAATGGACGGCCCTGGAGATCAAAAGGACTCCAGGTGTCTTTAACGCTTGCCCAATGTTTGGTTAAGGATGCCATGAAAACCTGTTGTACTTCATCACCTCTCAAATTATAGGAAGCAATGAGTTGTTTAATTTGGGGTACAAAGACGGAAAGGATGGTTCGCTTTGCCGTGCCACAACATCTGTCTCTGCAATTTGATCATTTTTCTCATTTTCATTCTTCACATTCTCAGCTGCGGTTCTTAAGCAAGCTCGCGCTGACACTGTGTCATCATCTTCCTGTCTGTGCAACAGCAAGTTCTTTTTTATCTTTTCTTCGTCTTCCTTATCTTTCAATTTCCCTCACATCTGGGAAAATGAGAATGTAATTTTGCTATTTAATTTTTAATTTTAAGTCTTGCAAAATTTCTATATCCTTACTGCACCGAGATAAACTGTTAAACATATCTTAAAAAATAAACAAACAAAAACAATCTATGCTCTTCAAAATGGGACCCAAATGTCAGATTACAAATCAAACCTCCTCCTTCACTCTCACATTTTTTGATAGAACAGTCTACTTAGCTAGACACCGTCATATCATACTAAATAATGGCCTGGAAATTAAATATAATGTTGTTGCTGTGGTCCCTCAAAACATGTGACTAGAATTTGGACAATTACTAACCCCCATCAATCGACAAATTATCTCCTCACTAAAGTCCCAGCCTGTTAACCTATCTGCATCAAGAAGACATTTGTAATGCAGGGGATAAGAGAATAACAAGAACACCTTAACAATAAACAAAATAAACCCAAACCACAATCAAAACCAAATAAACTAGGCCCATGACCTATGTAAACCAACAACGTGCAGAGAGAGGGTCAGTACTCCAAAAATTTCCCCATTAAAATTTAAGCCTTTTTGTGTAGAGCACCATTGATTTCTAATCATTGACCTAATTTTATCCTTAATTCAATCCCAATCACGAATGCCCACTACTTAATACTTTACTTGGTGTCCTTTTGAAAAAAAGTGCCCCCCTTGCAATGTTGTTTTTAACTCTAAGTGATTCAAATCTTTGACTTGTCCTTACATGTGTCCTTGTATAGTCTTATGTCATAACGAATCAATAATTTAATTTTATCCAATACTACAATGTATGTTCTCTCCTACTCTCACATTTTTATGAGGGCTGGGCACTCTCCTCGTTGGACAAGTTTCTGACCACAACCCTCAGATTATTCTATCATTTCTAATTTTTACATTTAACAATGCAAATCTGATAAACCATTGTCTAGCACACCGCTTTCGTGCACCAATTTAACGCAATTCCATCCTTTATAACGAACTGATACACAAAGACAAACATACACAGAAACAAACACACGGGCCCACAACATAGACATGACAATCTTCCCAGCTGATAACAAGGGTGGGGGGAGCAACTGAAGTGCGGAGAGCCTCGCCACCGCCACGTCACATAATGCAATCCCCTCTGTCCAAAATATGCATTTGTCAAGATATTTTATATTTTCGGTGTCGACCGCTTGCATTTTAATTCATGTCGGGGTAGCGGCTTTTGTTTGCTATTTGATATTTCATGGTTTATTTCTCTAAATTTTGGAGTTGGCAATTCGAATGGCACCTACAGTGTCCTAAAGCCAACTTTATTCACCGGACAGTGGTAAAATATTCAATGAGTGGTAAGTCTCCTTTCCTCTGCTTTTACACAAAACCACTGTTTACATAAAGGAGAGCTCAAATGAGATCACTCTCAGTCAAACCATAAACACACACACACACACACACAATGCGCATCCTTATCGTCTCACAGGCAAGCAGGGGAGTCCGCCCTCCCGTGGATCTTTACAAAATCTAAACTCTTTAACCTTCCTATTGTGTAAGAAAAACTTATTTTTGCCTTTTTCTCAAAGTAGATATAAAACCTATCTTTTCATGGATAAAGAAGCCAAACCAGCTAAACAAGAGTTAAAAAAAAAAAACACCCCAGATGGCAGCAGAAAGCTAACACATTAGGAAGGTTAACTAGGAGGCCCCACGACACCTCAGCGGAATTTAACTGCTCCAAATTACCTGTACTTCTTTAGAAAACAGATGGGTCCGCTCTCCCATGGAATTTAACTGACTCATCAGTCAGGGGACTCCATCATCCCAGCGGAATTTAACTGTTTCTAATTGCACTTGATAGGGTCTAGAATTGTCAAGGTTTTAAGTGACCTCTTGTCACTGCACTTTCATTACTTTCAACAGAATCAAGATTCGTACTCACAGTCTGCTGGGCCTTCTCCTCGGATGATCTCGTCAACCACTCCGGCGTCCAACCGACTGATCGAGACAGCCCCGTGAAAAGGGTTTCTCTATCTATATGCCTTGGCCAAGGACTTGTCCTGCGTCGAAAAGTCGGCCGGCACCCCGAAATAGGTCTTTTGAGATCCCGGACGAGCCCCCAAAAATCTGTTAGGTTCAGATTCAGCAAAAGGATCAGCAGACAAAACCAGTGAGACAGAATGTTTAGTATTTTCTCTCGAGGAGTGCATCCAGACTTACAGCAATCCAAAATACACTAAAGGTCTTGTTTACACTCCTCTCTTTTTATTTAGGAATGCCCTACCTACAATGTGAGACTAGCCCCTGATAGGTGGGGGGGAAGCGTGGGCTATTTCTCATGAGAGAAGAAACGAGATTCTATGTGAAACTAGAAGTCGCAGACAGGATCCCATGAGAAACGAAAAGTGAATGTTATGGGAAACAAAGTAGTCATGTGAAAAGAGTGCATAGACAAAATGACATGCGCAGACATCAACAACTTTCTTGGATTCCCAGATGTGTAGAATGTCAGGAAGCTCCAGACAGCATCGTTTGACTTGTTGTGGACTGGGTGATGTCTGCAAGAAGAAACAGCAAGCATTCTGCGCAATAACTTTATTAATAAGTACTCATTAGGGAACGCATGATAACATATATATACAATTTATCTAACAGCGTGTTTTCAATAAAAACATGAAGAATACACTTTTGTGTTTGTCAATTTCCATCTTTAGAAGCTAGGTTCCTTTTATTTTATTTTAGTTTTTTAAGTTCTCACTCACATTATGTGCAAGGTGAGCACAGCAGAGTAAGCACAGCTGGTTGAAAACAAGTGGTCAACTGTAAACTGGTTGACATCGCTAGGAGTCGGGCAGAAAAGCACAACAGCTGAGTTGAGAATAATCAGTGACAAAGCCTGTGTAGTCAAGTCATTTATTTATATAGCCCTAAATCACAGACAAGTCTCAAAGGGCTTCCCATGTACACAAATTGACAATTATTCTCAACATCCCCTGATCATAAACTCCCAGGAGGGCAAGGAAAACCCCCCAAAAACTCTACTGGGGAAAATGAGAAACCTTGAGAAGAGACCACACATGGGAGGATCCCCCTTTCATGATGACCATGCTGCAATGGATGCAGAGAGGGCACATAAAACACATAATGTAGAACAATCCAAAGAAAAAGTGGATGCCCATATTCAGGGCAGGACAGAGAACACAAACTCCAGCCGAATCGGCCAACACAGGTTAATTAAAGGCCATAGCATAAAATTGTATCTTTCGTCGTCTTAAATGTTTCTACTGAGGTAGCAGTTCTGATATCTATCGGTAGGGCATTCCAAAGGTCTGGAGCCCGAGTGTGCAGGCATCTATGCGTTTTGGGTTGACTGAACAACAAAGCACGGCTCTTCTCTGGTTAGGCAGGTGGCCTCAGCTTTGGTACTCAGATGGACGTAACCTGAGACTATGTACAGTGTCCACAAACTAAAATATAAAAATATTTAGATGAATTTATTTCTTTTTAAATGCAGCACATTTCTCATTGTAAGATTAACATTCCTTCGACACGCTTCTAATGTATTCAGTGTATGAGAGACAGTAGTTCTACCTTAAAAACATATAAAATGTTTACGAGGTTTGAATGCTATGCTCTGTTTGTTCTCTCATGGTTAGAACGAAGACGAGAGAACATGGAAAATGTATGTGAAAAGGGAAACAGAGGAAAGGACAAACGAAGAATTGGGTGAGGTGTCTCCTTAGATGCCTAAGTGGTTTAGCAGCTGATTTAAGAGCCTCGAAGAATGACCAATCATCCCTCAACAATCCAGTGGATTAGAAACAAAGATTGTCCGAATGACATTCCAATGTCAGAGCTGTAGATCCTGGTAGTGTGCATCAGGGAGTCAATGTCCCGCTCGTTCTTAGCGTACAGCTTTATGTCATCCATGTAGAGGAGGTGGCTGATGGTGGCCCCATTCCTGAGTTGGTATCCATAGCCCGTCTTGTTGATTATTTGGCTGAGGGGGTTCAGTCCTATACAGAACAGCATTGGGGACAGAGCGTCTCCTTGGTATATACCACATTTGATGGTCACGTGTGCAAGTGGCTTGCCATTAGCTTCCAGTGTGGTTTTCCACTGTTTCATTGAGTTGGCGATGAAGGTTCTCAGAGTCCCATTGATGTTGTACAGCCTCAAGCATTCAGTGATCCAAGTATGTGGCATTGAGTCATATGCTTTCTTGTAATCAATCCAGGCAGTGCTCAGGTTGGTACGTCTGGTTCTGCAGTCTTGGGTGACTGTTCTATCCACCAGGAGTTGATGTTTTGCTCCTCTGGTATTTTTACCAATCCCTTTCTGAGCAGTGCTCATGTATTGATCCATGTGCCCGCTGATCTTATCTGATATTATGCCCGACATCAGCTTCCATGTTGTGGAGAGGCAGGTGATTGGCCGGTAGTTGGATGGGACTGTACCCTTTGAAGGATCCTTCTGGATCAGGATCGTACGCCCTTGGGTTAGCCATTCAGGGTGAGTCCCATCCCTTAACAGCTGGTTCATTTGTGCTGCCAGGCGCTCATGGAGAGTTGTAAGTTTCTTGAGCCAGTAGCTGTGGATCATGTCAGGGCCTGGTGCTGTCCAGTTTTTCATTCCTGAGACTTTTCTTTGGATGTCTGCCACTGTGATGGTTACTGGGTTCTGTTCAGGGAGCTTGCTGTGGTCCTTTCTCAGAGCCACCAGCCACTGTGCATCCTTCTTATGTGATGCCTCCCGCTCCCATATATCCTTCCAGTACTGTTCAGTTTCCAGTCTTGGTGGGTCTGCTCTGCTATTATTCCCCTGCCACTGAGCGTACACTTTCGCTGGTTGTGTTGTGAACAACCTGTTTATTCGTCTGGCTTCATTCTCTCTTGTGTACCTCTTTAGGCGGCTGGCCAAGGCTTGAAGTCTCTGTTTGGCAGTTTCGAGTGCTTCAGGTATGGGCATCTGGCTGTATTTCTTGGGAACTTGCTTTTTCATTGCACCTTTCTGGGCCTCTGTCATTTGGCTCACTTCTCTCCGTGTTATCTTGATTTTGGCCTCCAGCCTTCTCTTCCATGGTGGGACTGTTGTGGTCGCATATGGTCATTCTTCTTGTAGCCAAGCATTTCTAGGATCACTGCTGCTGAGGTGTGTATCAGCTCATTGGTTTCAGTGATGGTATATATATATATATATATATATATATATATATATATATATATATATATATATATATATATATATATATATATATATATATATATATATATATATATATATATATATATATATATATATATATATATATATTTTATATATATATATATTCAAGTTCAAGAGTTCAAGAGTTTTTTATTCGCCATGTTTGAGCATGCCAAACAAGGAATTTGACTTCGGTAAATCACAGCCTCTGTTCAACATTTAGGTGACTAACAACAACACTCAGGACATGTGAAGAACGAAAGATATTCTCAAACACCCCCTGATCTTAAACTCCCAAGAGGGCAAGGAAAAACTCAAAACTCCAGCTCGGGGAAATGAGAAACCTTGAGAAGAGACCACAGATGGGAGGGTCCCTCTTCTAGGATGACCAGGCTGCAATGGATGCAGAGAGGACACATAGTCCAAACAGTGTAGACAAAAAAGGTGTGGCAAGCGGGATGTTATTGCACAGTAATGACTCTGAGACTCTAAGAGTGGTGTGAGTTCATCAGAGCGACAGCCTGGGGGAAGAAGCTGTCTCTGTGTCTGCTGGTTTTAGTGTACAGAGCTCTATAACGGCGTCCGGAGGGGAGTAGTTCAAACAGGCTGCAACCTGGGTGCGAAGGGTCTGTTGAGATGTTACTTGCATGTTTCCTGGTCCTGGACAGGTACAAGTCTTGGATAGATGGGAGGTTGATTCCAATTATCTTTTCTGCAGTCCTTATTGTCCGTTGCAGTCTGTGCTTGTCTTGTTTGGAGGCCGATCCAAACCAGACAGTGATGGAGGTGCAGAGGACAGACTGGATGATGGCAGTGTAGAAGGTCTTCAGCAGCTCCCGTGGCAGGTTGAACTTCTTGAGCTGTCTCAGGAAGTACAGCCTCTGCTGGGCCTTCTTCCGGACAGAGTCTATGTGGCCGGTCCATTTCAGGTCCCGAGAGATTGTGGTATATATATATATATATATATATATATATATATATATATATATATATATATATATATATATATATATATATATATATATATATACATACATACGTATATATATGCCCATTGTGTGTGTGCGTGTGTGTGTATATACGTATATATATATATATATATATATATATATATATATATATATATATATATATATATATATATATATATATATATATATATATGCCCATTGTGTGTGTGTGCGTGTGTGTGTATGTGCGTGTGTGTGTGTGTGTGTGTCAGGGATTGCGCATACCTGGGTTTTTGTTTGTGTTTACATGACCTTTAAGGACCTGAATACTCCCAATATTCGTGTTTTAAAATGGTTATTGACTGCATCTGCATGTACACGTAGTCATGGTAACTAAAGCGGTACATGACTCTGTCTTTTAACATAGTTCTACTGTTGAGGGGGATTGAGTGATGGAGTGAAAAGGATTGTGTTGCTCAATTGATTAAAGGAGATCATCCCCTTTAAAACACTCTAAATTCAGATCACCCTAAATAATACTGTATTTAGTGGTTGTAATTTTTTGTTCTTGGCGCATTTTGACAGGTGCATGCTGCTTTTCAAGTTACATTTGCTGTATTAATATAATCATTAAAAATTTTTTTTAGACTCTCATTAACTCATTTCATTATCCGGATCGCTGCACATAAACTGGAGTTGAGTAGTGTTGTATTTTACCAGGACGCGATCCACAGCCTCATCGTGGAGTGGGTGACTCATGGTGCAGTCGTTTTCATTAGGCTGAACTGTCTCTTGGAGCGTGCGTTCGGCCGGGTGAAACAACATCTCACACAACGCGTGCTTAGTCAGGGGCATGCCTCGCTCATTCAGGTAAAGGATGCCCTTTTCCGTGCACATGTTCTGCAATTGCCCAGAGCCCTATTACGGTTGCCCGACTGAACTAGATACCACCATGATCGAGACGCCCACACGTTACGAGAGCACCGTCATCGACGCCCCCAGTTGGCCCATTGAACCGACACGGGTTACAGTTAGGCAGTGTGACATATCCACATTGCGCATAGCGGCCATTGTGTGCATACATAGTGCAGCGGGCTCTGGGCTGCTAAGAGAATGCCAGCAGCTGGATGATATTCGAGTTGGGGAGGCAAAAATAACCAGAGGCTATAACCTTCCGGCCGATTTTGTCATCCACACCGTAGGCCCTGTGCTGAAACGCGGCAGTGTCCCAACCACGCAGCAAACCCGGCAACTGATGGGCTGCTACGTGCAGTCTTTGTACGAGGCCATGAACAACCACTTACGCACAATAGCGTTCCCGTCCATCTCTACAGGTGTGTACAACTATCCCATATGGGACGCTGTGCGAGTGGCCATGAACAGTGTGCGGGCCTTTGTAAGGCAACACCCACACGCGTTCGATTGGATCACATTCTGCCCATACAGTGCGGCCGACCTGCAGGTGTACCAGGAGGTGTACGCGCAGTACTTTCCATAGTTGGCCTACACCAGAGCGCTCGGGTCGATCCTGTTGTTCTTGAGCACGTATGCCATGTGCTCGGGCTTGATGAGCATAGTGCCGCAGGCCTTGGTATGCTGACTCAGCAGCACTCCCACAATATGCAGGTACACACAAATGTGCTGCTGCTGGATGCGCACTCCAGGCATCTTGTCCTTCATGAGCCTGATGATAGCGCCCGACTTAACGTAGTACATGGGTAGCTGGACCTCTGGCCACCCTGAGATGCCGATCACTTTGAGCAGCTTCTCGGTAACAGTTTTACTGTTGTTATAGTCGAGGCCCATGGTGATACGGGCGCACAGGTCCACAATGTACTGGTTCTTTATGTGGGCGATGACCTCTTGCAGCACACTGTTGGACAGTCTACACTCAGTGCCCATGGCGCTGAGTAGTTGCTCTTTTACTGAGTTGCACGACAGTGTGGCCTCTTTGCGCAGTGGCTGCTCGGTGTCTGCCATTTTATTATAAAACGCTCTGTTGCCTGAGCAGCTCTTTACGCACATACGCAGCCTGCAGATGCGCAGCGTACACTTTGTTACACACGGCGCCATAGCCGGCCGTGACAAAGAGCTAATCACACGCATTTATGACGCTCTTCATGTAGTACAGGCGGTCCAACGGGTACACATCCTTGGTGTCGCTCCAGTGGTCATAGTCTAGGATCCTGCCGCCGAGGGGCGCTTCAGGCACCCCATGCTGGTGCCTGAGCACGACGTACTCGACGCGCGCCCCGCACACGACCGCGCGCCCCTGAAGCCTCATGCGCTCAGCGAGTTGGGCCTGGGCAGGCATCTGTTTGACAAGCTCCTCTCTGAGGGCGGCACGGTATGCATCCCCTGTGCCATAACGGCACCTCTGCTGCGCCACCTCCTGCGCCTTCTTGGGGTTGCGTATGCGGTACGAGCCCTGGTCATTGCACTCACCGCCTATGTCCTGTACGCTCTTGGTGAGCACAAAGTCATTGTCGGGCAGCGCCCCGGGCACCATGATGGCCGTCATCATGTCGCTGGCCGTGACGTGGGCCCGGGGGTCTTCTTGGAGGATGGCGGTCATGACGGCTGCATATATGTTACGGGCGCACATGGCACTGTCCCGCCTGGACAGCATGACGCCCTTGCTGCCTGTGCGGGTCGTGCCGTCCCTCGCCGCGACTACATACACGTACCTCTTCTTTGTGAAGATGAACTTTGTATAGATGCACTGCTCGAACTCGAGACACACGGGCTTATCGAAGAACGACGACACCGTGTCGCTGGCGTCGATGGCCAGGTCCCACAGCTCCTCGAGGGAGGCTGTACGTAGCACAAGTCCGTGTCGCCGTAAAACATGGTGGCCCCCACCACGGTCCTGAGAAGCTCGGCGGCTCTCTCGATGAGCTTGCGCCCACAATACGTGACGGTCATAGCTCCGGCCATGAACGGTAGATATCCCCTCTGTGTGCCCATGGTGCCGTACACGGAGTTTGCGCTGATCTTGTACGCCAGCTGTCTCTTCTCCAACACCATGTACAGGTCCCTGTCCTTGATGTCCTTCATGCGACGGCGTATGGTCGCTCTGCTGTCCAACAGTCCCCTGAGCACCTTGGGCAGCACGCCCTCAAACTCTCGAGTGAACCTGTAGCTGAACGTGTTGCACTTTGTGCTGCCGGGCACCATGGCTGCGCACCGTACTTTGAGCTGTTGTTTGCGATCCCTGAGACGGGCGCGCTCTTGCTTAGCTTTGGCCGGCAACGCTGCGAGCAAGCACTGCTGCGCCCCTATCTCCCGACCCAAAGCCTCCTTCTCGGTGTACCGCGGGGCATGCTCGCAGCCCTCGTGCTCCTCCCAGGCATACTCCTCGCCGCCGTGCTCTACTATGGTGGTGTAGCATATGTTTTTGCTGATGATGATGTTTGGATACAGGCTAGAGAAGTCTAGGGGTATGACGTTCTTGTACACACCCGGCACGGGCTCGTAGACGTAGGCCCCCGTGTACGAGCCGACCGCTTCGGCTTCGTTGCCGTCGGGTATGACGTATACCTTGTCTGTCACCGAGCGCGGCGTACAGTGCTTGTATATCTGAGAGTACACGCGCACCTGTTGACCCTGGGTGAATAATTGCATGATGGACGTGTTGCACACCGAGGCCATCTCACATAGGGCCAGCCACGTATTGAAGTAGCAGGCGAGCTGGTGGCACAGCAACGTGTCTTTGACACAGTACCTACCAACCGTGGCCATGTTGCCCGTGACGTACGCGTTGAAGATGTCTTTGGGCTTGACAGGGTCCTTGCCCGTCTTAAGAAAGTGGTTGGCCACAAAGTTGAGACTATACGAGTCGAGCTTATGATCCATGGTCACTATGGGCAACAGGTCTATGGTGAGCACGCCTTCCCACTGTATGTAGGCTATCCTCGCATGCCCCATACCCACGGTCTTTTCCAGGGCCAGTCTGGTGGGATCCCAGCCCACACGCCTAAGTGTGCCCAGGGCCGACAGCCGGCTGTACCTCTTGATCATGTAGGGTATATCGAAGCCCATTATGTTGTAGCCGCACACTGCAACCACCTGGTGATCCTTGAGGTACGCAACAAACGCCTGCAGGAGGTCGGCCTCTGTGTCATACTGGTACACTGTGCTGTCATAGTTGTTACCCCTGAGCGAGAGCAGGTCGGTCTTGAGTACCTGACTACCCTTGCATAGCACCATACCTATCTGAAAGACCACCTCGTCGTCCTTGTCACTGGGGAACACATTGGCAAACTCTGACTTGACCTCTATGTCAAAGTAGCAAATGGTGGGCGACGGCACGCCCTTTATGTGGGGGGCGGCCTCAATGTCCGACTGCCAGTTTGCCACAAGATACTCGTGGTCGACCATGGTCTTTGTTCTGGCTACGGCGCACCGCTGCTGTACGGCCACCCACCCTACTGAGGGTAGGCCTGCGCGTGCAGTTAACTCTAGGGTCTTACTCACCTTTGTTTCGTGCAACTTAAATGTGTGTGCCTCTACGTGCTCTTGTATGGCACGCAGTGCCATGTATCCAGACACCCGCGCCCCAAAGAAAGTGCCTTTACCCTTACCGCCATACAGGTTGCAGGCCAACGGTGTTTCGTACACTTTGAACCCGTGGTCGATAAACAGCTTTTTGACTTCGACAGGCTCGCCCAGACACTCTACGTACACCACCTGCCTGAAATTGGGTATCCTATCGCACGCTACCTTAGATGTACGCGTTAGGCCGTACCCTCTAATCTCATAATTTGAATACAGCCACTGGTAAATGTATACTGTGTCCATTGTGCATGCTTAAGTATCTGATGCACTTTGTGCTGTTTCACAAATACAAATTTTTTATATATAAAATGCCTCAGCCAATTGTCTTCAGGTGCACTGCCAGCCCACGGTCCCTGCGCCGGATAGCCAGCCCCAAGAGACGCATGTCCCCCCGCAGGAGAAAGTCCCCCGCCACACGACGCTCTCCTGCTAGACGCCGCTCCCCCAGTAGACGCCGATCATCCCCCCGATGGCGCTCTTCCACCGGACGCCGTTAAATAACAACATTACATTCTTGAGGCGCACATCCCTCAGCAGTTTGAGGTGGTCGCGGTATAGGGTTACCTCATGGTGCCGTTGAAAGGGGCTCTTCCCGAGCCGTGTGGCACACTCGTGCCTTTCTCGGTTGACGGAGAGCAGCATGGCGACCACACTGACAGCCACTAGCAACCTGACAAACACGGGCGACCCGCTGGCAATGAGTGCGGCAGCTACGATGGTGTAAATAAACACAAATGTCATTTTTTCCTAAAACATACCTTAAAAAATGCCTACCAGTAAACCCCATTCGTACTACACTCTACACAAGCTCAAGGGTGCCGCTAACATGGCAGACTACCACGACGGCCAAGACCACTGTCAGGACTGCAGCCACCATAACATGGGCGTTAGCACCGGTGATGGCCCCAAGCCCGACACTCCGACCAACTGGTACGGCAACATATCCACCATGCAGATGTGGGCCATTGCCGCACTGGTGGCCGCTGTAGTGGTGTTTATCTGGTATTTTGCATCCAGCGGGCGTCATGGCCACAGCCCTGCGCCCGCGTACCCTTACCACCGGGGTGGATTTGAGTTTTAGAGTCCTTATATAAAATATATGGCTGAGGCCAATCTCTGGCAGAATGTCGCTGACGTGTGCGGGCGGGCTTACCCCATAATCCGTGGCTACGCGCTGCAGCTGAGAGACGGCCACGATAGCGGTCTGTCCTTCCGCAACTATTGGGCCATGAGGGGCGCGCACATCCTTGCGGACATGCCCTTCGAGGCTAATGACTACTTTGAGACCAGCGAGGGCGTGGTAGTGAACATGCTCAGTGTGTTGCGCCACTGCCCTGATCTCAAAGCCATGCTGCGGGAGTACGACTCTGCCGTGGTCGAAAACCCCTCCGACTACCTCGACCTGCCGCAACTCAACGGCTTTGTAACTAACGTTATGGATTCTGATTTCTTCAGGGACATCCGCAAGGACCTGGAGGCTTCGGGCGGCGGTGAGGGCATCATAAAAGTAGTGATAGACAACATGTCTAAGCACCACGACTACGTGCAGACCTTTGCAACAGAACTGATCAGCCACCTCGAGAAGATGTCACCCGAAGAGTTGGCTCAAGTGCTGGCCCGCTTCAAGACCATCGGCAGCAGTGCCGGTATCGACGTAGAATCCATGTTTACGGGCACATGAACATAACAATGTCATCAGCAACAACACAAGTGTTGATGACATTTACCCTGCATGCATGATGTGAAATGACAAACCAGGTTCACATCAGACTGTGAACAGATCCCTGTCCGAGAGCAGGGGTTCACCTGCGGCCAGCACGGCGCTGCGCCACGCTAAACTCTTGGTGCCCGTCACCTCGCCCAGCCTCCTCAGGCACCTGCATTCCTTCCAGTACCTGTAGTGTGTGTCCCTGCTCCGGAGGAGAAAGTAGCGACCGTGCACCCTAATGATGGGCTCCACGCCTGGGATGGCCGCGAGGCGTATACGACCATCTCTCTTGAGCCTGCGGACGTACCGGCACGTGTTGAAGTCCTCAGCGTACAGTTCGTAATTAACTCTAAGCATGTGCTCATCCAAGACCCGGTCTATCTTGGCCTTGTCGTCATCGTCAGCATACTTGGCCGTGGCGTCACACGTGCGTACAAACCTCTTGATGCGTGCGGACACCGACCCAGCCGTACTGTTGTCAAACACCAGGTCACACAGCTGTTCCCGGGCATAGTCTAGCCTCGGGGCCATATATTCCTCGAGGGTAGTTTTGTGCATTTTGAGGGCCTGGTCCTCCGACAACTTCGACACTCTAGCCCAGCCGTGAGGAGGGGGTGGCTGGGCCTCAGGTCCCGAAAGCATGGCAATGGCCACGTCCACCAGGCGTGTGCCCTTGCTCGGGTCTCTATTCAGACCCAGCTTACCTACAATCTTGTCGATGTACACAGACTGCTGACCCGTGGCCATGGGCAGTCCATCCAGGGTCTTAGCGTTGGTGTAGTACTTCACCTGTTCCTCCACCTCCTGCAGCTTCTTCCGCTGCTCCAGTGTGAACATTTTCTTTAATCATCATCCCACTCGTTATCATCCCCCATCACCGGTACGGGCATGTGGTTAAACTGCGCCGCGGTCTTGGTCCGTTGAGAAACATATGTGGCCAGGTCCCCGCACGTGGACCCCATGAGCCTGGGTGCGTATTGCATGTATGTTCTGACTGTCACGTGGCCGGTGATCTCATCCCATGATGCATGCATGACCTCTGGTTGTCCCTCATTAGACGTTCTGTACATGTCAAGTCCCTTCTGGTGTGCCACGACAAGGAATGACAGGTTCCAGTTGACCAACCTATCTTTGACGCGTTGCATGCTATTCCCCGGTAATACGATGTACTCAAACATAGTGTTTTCAGAGGGTGGCATGGAACCGTACTCGGGCATGGACATGATCGACACGAGCTGTATGATCTTATCGATGTACCCCACAGTGTGCAGGGCGCCCGCACCCGCTATCTTCATGTCCACCATCTCCTTAAAGTGTTGTACTTGGAAGTAGGACATGCCCACTACAAGCAGCACCATTGAGTGTTGTGTCTCGAGGCTGTTATAGGCCATGTGTATGACGAGCTTGTGGTGGTTATAGTTGAGATACGCAGGGCACAGGCCCACTTGGCCGACGTTGCCACAGTTGACAAAGCCCATTTGAGCCATGTATGGTCTAGCCAGGTCTCTGGGGATCGTGAGCCTGGAGCCATATATATGTCCTGCTGTATAGAGGCAGGCCGCCATATAAGTGCTGAACTCGGAGCTCCCCACGTCCACAACCTTTACACAACCATGCGTCACTTTAACCGTTAGGAACACCGAATTATCGCGGTCGTGCATAAATGTCACCAGGTTGTTTTCGCGGCCCACTACCAACACAGTCCCAATTTCCAATATACTGTACATTTTAATGTAAAATGGAGGCATACTTTAAGCGCACCGATCCCCACCCTCCGAAGGCCGTGTTTGACAGGTTGACCGAGCGCTACGGCCGGGTGTTTACAGCCGCTACCATCGAGAATGCCTACGTGCTCACGGGCTCCGAGAACATCGCCTGTGCATACCTAAATCGTCTCGCAGTGCGCGAGGCCAAGTCTCAGATGGCACTACGGCGTGACACCGACCACAGGATGCCAGACAGCACTTCCGTGGCCAGGTCTATACCGAGTGTCATCACCACGGCCCTGAAGGCCAAGGGGCACACCATTTAGCGGTGTCTCCTGCTCCTGTGTATGTAGGCACAGCGCATCAGCATGTCATCCACCATCCTGTCCACGGTGCCGTTGGTCCTCTCGATGTTGTCCAATATGGCCCTGATGGAGCCTCCGGTAACCCCACGGACAGCCAGGACCGTGGCCCAGTCTACCAATGGCTCAACGCGCTGTTCTCCTGTGCCTACGTCCACCACACGCACAGTACCTTCGGAGGACTGCGGGGGCTGACACTCCATTTGGGCCGCCACCAGCAGTAGCGCATCAGCGGGACGCTTCCAAGCAGTGCTCTTGTAAACGTGTCTAACCAGTACACGGCTGTTGTGTGAATTGACACGGTGTGTAATATGCGCCGTTATCCTGGCCAGAACTAGGATGCTCTCAGCGCACGGGCACGCCACAAGATTCGCACAGGCCACCCACAGTCTCTCCAGACTATAGCCAAAGTGCTCGATAACGGTACGCCAGGCCGCACGGACGTCGCCCGCCAATGGCTGTGGGCCTATGGACACTACCGAGCGCATGATGAACAGCATGGCGAGCATGGTGTCGGTGTCACAGACATTGCTTGTGGGCAATATCTCGGTTAGCAAATGGCACAGACTCCTGAGATTCCTGTGATGAGGTCTGCTGTCCTTGGTGGTGGGGATACTGTTTATTAACGGTTGATAGTCGACCACTCCGCTGCGGGATTGCATCTGGCGCAACACGTAATGCAGGCCCATGAGAAATACGGCCACGTCGTAGCGCCGGTCAGGGCGGTGGGTAGTGGACGATATGCCGATCTCCATGAAGTAGTCTGCGCCCAGGTACCGCCGGTCGTGGGAGGGCATACGCGACAACCCAAAGTCTATGATCACAGGTTCCAGGCCATGGGTGGGGGTGGACGCCAGCACATCAGGGCCGCTAGATCACCAAATGATTCCCGAGCGCGGCACCGCTGCTGCTCACTGCTCCCCTCTCCCCCAGGGGATGGATTAAAATCAAATGGGGATGGGTTAAATGCAGAGGACAAATTTCACCACACCCAGATGTGTGTGTGACGATGATCATTGGGGGGGACTCACGTACACCACAAAGTCATGGGACGTGCGCCTGATAAGGATGTTAGCCACATGTAGATCATTGTGCCCTATGCCGTGCGCATCCATCGCACACATGCATCCTAGCGTCTGGACTATCATGGCGCTTATGTGATCATTGGGTACATCTTCGCATGCGACGTACTTGAACATACTGTGGTACTGCCTGTTTGGTGGGTCGATGTAGTCAAACAAGATGCCCTCCTTACCTATCCCCACGCCGAGTTCGGTCACGTCAGGCACGTATGTGCTGCCCGGGCAGCACCAGGGCATCTTGCTGTGAGCCAGTTCGCCCACCCGATGTTCATGCCGGCCCTCGTTGCCCAGGGCACTGCGTACGTACTGCTGGTTCTCGGAATCCCAGTTGACAAGTACCTTGAGTACTTTCTTTACGCCCGCAACATGCACTACGCCCACCACCGAGCTGCTGCCCTGGGATGCTAGTTGGGAGAACATTTTCCTTACGCCGGGTGTCGGTACAGGCAGTAGGGATTATGACAGGTATTCCAGAAGTAGCAGGACCTGTCTCGACACCATGTAAAGTAGTTTTGTATAATGCGTCTGCGATGGTCTGGGTCCCTGGGCCACTGAGAGCTGGGCACCACGTGTGCAAACGGTACTCGGCACACGGGACAGCGCCGCTCACTGCCCACCTTCTTCGAGGACCTGGCCCACCTGCACAGGCACGTGTAGCAGAAGGAATGCGCGCACGTAGCCACCACTGAAAAACGATTGTCTGGCTTGCTTGTAATACACTCAAAACAAATGGCGCACTCCATTTTATTAAAACATCATGGACCCCATCAGCCAGCTGCCTGACACCTCAGCTAAGCCGAGTAATATCGAGAAGCGCGTGTTCAAATTTCTGGATAGCATGGCCAAGGTGGGTCCGCACGGAGACTGTGCGGTGGTCGTGCAGCTCATCGTCGTGCCGTGCCTGGCCTACATGGCCTCAGAGCTCGTACCCTCGGAACAACAGTCGCTGCGCATCGGCGTATTTGTTGTGGCGTTGCTGGCCGGGGCTGCCCTTTCGAAAGTATTATAAAAGACGCAATGTTTTATCTTGTGATGCGCTCGCTGGTGTGGGCCATCGTATGTTACAACTACCGTGCCATCGCGCGCAATCTTCGCATGTGCATGATCATTGCATTTTTCATGATACCCACCAAGGCCCAAATGATGTGGCTCAACTACAACAAGCAAATGGTCGTCTACGCCCTGCACTCTGGTAACCAGATCTACGTCGACGCTGTGGGTCGTTACACCCGCTGCAAGGTGGTACTTAAGCGGGACCCCCGACCCCTGTGCATTGTGCACATTGCCACTGACAGAGACGTCACCCCCGAATATGAGCCAGTCTTTAGGTGGCAACAGGTTATGCCCCCAGGTTACCGGGTCGACTTTGTTAGTAGCACGCCGCAAACGGACAGCGGCTAATGGACTTGTTGAGCGACCTGGGCCTGTAATACTTGTTTTCATTGCGCGCTAGCTCCACCACGGGGTGACAACCACCGTTGCGCGCAATATTGTATGGTTAACAGGTTCCTGTTCTGGGAATGTAACACACTGGGCCGCGGTCGCGCGGGTCAAACACAGGAGCGCCCTAGAGGGCGGCCAACATACCCAGAGACGGAGCAGACATTTTTTTAACAACTTTAATTCTTTAAAAACATGGATCAGATCATTGCTAGCAAACAAAAGTCTATGCTTGTTGGTGGTGTGGCCCTGGGCGTTATTGCCCTGGCTGTCGTCAGGGTGTACCGCTCGGGGGCGCCTCCCTGCGCCATGGAGCCCATGCTGTGGTTATCTCTGTCTGGCGCTTCCTTGGTGATCTTGGCCCAACTGGTTTACGGTTACTATGGGCAAAAGAAACCGGGCACAATGTAGATGCGGCTTGCTCCGGTGGGTCCTTCATCTGGCAGTACTCTCCTACTACGTGGGTCACGTAATCGCCGGTACACTCACACGTTCCTACACAACACTTTGTGAGGGGCTGTATGTCGTAGGAGCACGTACAATGCTGGGTCTTTCCTAGAAACGGCATCTGACACTGTACACAGTCTGCCATACACCACACAAGCATAGTCATGAACTGCTTCAGTAGCATACGCAGCAGGCTCTCGTGTGGACAGGACAGCGCCGCGGGCTCATCCGTCGTGACGACGGAAGTCGGGTCCTCGGTGCCGTCTATAACCAGGTGCGTACTAAAGGGACCGTAGGTACAGTTAACGTATACCTCACCAACGGGGTGGTCAATGTACGCGCTGGTAGAGTGTTGATCGTCTCTCTCGTACGTGACATTGGCTGTCCCTGTTACTTTCAGCATGGCCGTGTAATCCCCAGGGCAATTAGAGCCATCGGCCAAGCATGTGTACTTACATGTGTACTTACATGTTCCCTGGCACCCGGGCGACCTGGCCAACGACAACATCTGATTGTACGTGCACATGGTACGTCTGTGTGTGGTGATGTACATGCTGCCGTTAGTATTGCGGTGACCGCACGCCAGATAGTTGCCTTCCTTGTAAGGGCCCACACCCTCCAGGCCCTCGGACCAATGTCCATCGACTCTTATCATAGGAACCTTGGCGTGCGTGGACTCTTTACACAGTATGTGGCAGTCCTCCATCGTGTGGCCACATGTTACAGACCCCACGGGCAATTGGTGCTCTGAGCCATGCATCCATTGGAAGCACATGTATCGGAGAGCGGTGCCCGCGTAGCCACACATGATAAACACATGGTCTAACAGGCAACTAGTCTGCAGTAAAACGTACTCCCTGTGATAGGTGTAGCACTCTGTGTCTCGTCATACTGGTTCAAGTTGTTCTGCAGAACGCCGTGGCTCCAGCGCGTTTCCGACACGGTCCAGTTGTACATGTAGCCCTCGCGACATCGACATGACACATATATGGACGTGTTGCCCAACATGTACATGCCCGCGTGTACGACGTATTCCACCGGCCCTGTCTCCGCGGTTGACACCCCAGCAGCACAGGACCCATTGAGCGCCAGGCAGCAGCCCGTACCGTTGACAGCCTCAGATTCTGTGAGCTCCTTGGGTCCCGTGACGTTGTGGGTAGGCTCCAATGTGTTGGTATCGACCCACATGAGGGACAGCCCTTCCGTTGATAACCTGTAATCCATAGTACACGCCATCATCAGGGTATTATTGATCAGAGACAAGGTTACATTAGGGGTGTAGCTGTCGGTAGCCACCGCTACCGACAGCACAACAGCAAGCACTAGCGACCGCATGCTTGTTCTGTAGCTGTGGTATTGTGATGTGTTTACATTCAAAACAACACAACCATAAAATGGGAGCGGCACAGTCTTTTAATGGGGTTGACACCATCCTGAAGGCCGTGGCCACTGCGGCTTCCGACATAGCAAACACTAGCAACGTGTCCGTGGACGCTTCTCAGATGATCAACATTTCGCACGTTAGGGGAGGATGTACTCATCAAGGGCCTAACCATGCAACAGACGGTGACTGTGAATCTAAACACGGTCATGACCGCCCTAACCGACCAACAGACGCAGCAGAGGATTCTGAACGATGTGGCGCAGCAGGCGGCCGCCGTTGTCAGTGGCCTCAACTTCGGGCAGTACGCATCTGCTACCAACGCGGTTAAGCAGTTTGTAGATGTGTCGTCACGCATCCTCAACACCATGACCCAGACATGCAAGGGAGAAGTGAACAGTACACAGACCATATCTGTAAACAACGTGACTGGGAATGTGGTTATTGAAGACTCTGTGCTGAGTATTTTTGTCAATGCCCTGGTCACGTGCCTACAGGACGCCACAGCCACAAGCAGCAGTTCAGGACGTGGTCAACAAACTAGAGCAGCTGGCCACCGCCAAAGCCGAGGGACTCAACCTGTGGCAGCTGGCGGCCGCCTTGGACGCCCTCCTAGAGGGTGTGCCCGTGGCCACGGGAGCCGTGCTGGGACGCCGCGGAGTGATCGGAATAGTCCTGTTGGTGGGAGGCCTGGGGCTACTGGCCTATGCGTACAGGTTCATGTGCAGGCAGGCGAGCATAGCCGGGCCCGTGGCTTACCCTCATGCGGTAACGCCTGCTAACCTGGGCCAAGCGCAAAAGGTCACAGGTATCACCCTACCCGCCGCCGTGGCTATGCTCAACGAGGGCCAGATGGTGTACCACCAACGCTACACGGCCGACGTAAACGCTGAGCCCGTGCTCATGCCCAAGGCCGAAGCGTACATGATGCCCGCGGGCGGGCCTGTCGCTGTCAGGCCCATGATCCGTTACAAACTGAACTTGGCCACCGACGACAAGGAGGACCCTAAGGCGTCCCACACCACGAGCAGCATGAGGCCCGGTGACGCCTACCTACACAGCACTAGCGGCACGTACTACGTGCTGGACGAGCAGGACTGGAACAGGCGGGGTAAAGTGCAGGACGTTGACCCCAACAAGCTCCGCGAGGCCACCAAGTTCGGATGGGGCCACGGTGCGGCTATGGCCGGCTACGACGTCTGGATCATGTTCTACCTTAATAGGTCCCGTCTTAACCACACTATCCGTGTCAAAGATGCAGACGGCAACTGGCAGAGTTTACCTGGCAGGCTCAACGTGGACACTGTGTACATACCCAGCAACCCCAACACTATCGTGGTCATGGGCAAGCCATGTGACGTGATGCCCACCCAAGCGACCATGGGTACGGGCGCGGCGGTGGCCGGGGTGGGACTGTTGTTGTTGCTCAGCGCCAGCTTCCAGAAAGACAAGGCAGGAAAAACGGAACCACCGTAATATAAAAATATAATGTCAGCAATCTCGGGCGCAAATGTGACCAGCGGTTTCATCGACATCGCCGCCTACGATGCCATGGAGACTCTGCTCTATGACGGCGACAACGCCGTCACCTATTTTGCCCGGGAGACTGTGCGTTGCTCGTGGTACAGCAAACTACCTGTTACACTGTCCAAGCAAACCGGTATGGCCAACTTTGGCCAGGAGTTCAGCGTGACAGTGGCCCGCGGTGGGGACTACCTGCTCAACGTGTGGCTGCGCATTAAGCTACCAGCCCTGACAGTTAGCAAGCAGAACAGAAGGATCCGCTGGACGGACAACCTGATGCACAACTTAGTGGAGGAGGTATCAGTCTCCTTCAATGACCTGGTTGCCCAGACACTGACCAGTGAATTTCTGGACTTTTGGAGCTCGTGCATGATGCCCGGGTCCAAGTCGTCTGGGTACCATAAGATGATTGGCATGAGGAGCGACCTGGTCGGAGGCATCCAAAATAATGCCATACTACCTGGTCATTATCTGAACCTACCCATCCCTCTGTTCTTCACCAGGGACACTGGGCTTGCGCTACCAACCGTGGCACTACCCTACAACGAGGTACGCATCCACTTCAAGCTGAGGAAGTGGGAGGACCTGCTCATCGCCCAGGATAATAACACCATGGCCATCGGGCCCGTAGTAGCCGCCGACCTGAGCAACGTCACCCCATCCCTGTCCGAAGTGTCCGTAATGGGCACCTACGCCATTCTGACTAGCGAGGAGCGTGAGAGCGTGGCCCGGTCCAGCCGCACCATGCTCATCGAGCAGTGCCAGGTGGCCCCCCGAGTGCCCGTGAACCCCCAGGACAACTCCTTGGTCCACCTGGACCTGAGATTCAGCCACCCGGTCAAGACACTTTTATCACTATAATCGCAGACAACAGGGTAGTGCTACCAGCCCTGGCCACGAACCCCTTGTCCGAGGTGTCTCTCATCTACGAGAACGCCGCCAGGCTGTACCAAATGGGAGTGGACTACTTTACCTCGGTGAACCCCTACTACTTTGCACCCAGTATGCCCGAGATCGACGGCGTCATGGTCTACTGCTACACCCTTGATATGGGCAGCGTCAATCCCATGGGCTCCACTAACTACGGACGCCTGTCCAACGCCACTCTGGCCTGTAAAGTGTCGGACAACGCCCGCACCACAGCTGTGGGTAACGGACCCAACACCTCCGGCTACAGCGTTGCACAGAAATTTGAGCTTGTAGTTATCGCAGTCAACCACAACATTATGAAGATTGCCGACGGCGCAGCAGGCTTCCCCATCCTGTAAATGGCCACAACACCGTAGCACGTACGTAAATAGGCACGGGGTCGTGTCCACATCATGGAACGTACACACATTCCATGGTGTGGACACGGCCCCGTGCCACCGGAAGATTTGAAATGCACCGCCCGGTGCGTGTATGTGCATCCCAGTCATCGCCATGGACTGTCCTGTGTGTCTCACCACTATGACTGTTGGGTTTACAACATTTATCTGAAATCAATCTCAGAGGCGGTAGGTCTTTTTGGCTTAGTGTTTTCTTCTGCGCAGAAGGGCGCACCCCAAACACACGCAGCAAGTGTGGCTGAGAATACGCGCTCTGCTCGAATTTAGCCGTGCCTTTTATTGAGAGAGAAACAAAGGGGGAAGTGTACATGGTCGAGTAGGTTTCCAGACAGGAAGAACATTCCATAGTTATATCCCATTACCACAGAATACAGGGGGTACTCTTATGGAGTGGGCAGTATGGACGTCTCATGACCATTAGCTCAACAAAGACGTAGTCTTTAGTGCCTCTGGGAATACATTGCTGTGCCGTACTCATGACCTTTGTCCGCTGCAGCCGTCCCATGACAATTTCATGATCTGCACATGTCTAGCTAACTGTGGGGCTTATTGTCAAGTCAAGTTTATTTGTATAGCCCTAAATCACAAACAGTCTCAAAGGGCTTCACATAGCCAAAATTGACAATTATTCTCAAAGCATACCCTGATCATAAGCTCCCAAAAGGGCAAGGAAAAACTCAAAAAACCCCTACCAGGGGAAAATTAGAAACCTTGAGAAGGGACCACAGATGGAAGGATCCCCCTTTCAGGATCACCAGGTTATAATGGATGCAGAGCGTACACAAGTAATACATAATATGAAAATCAATGAAAAAAAAAATGGATGTCGGAGGTGTCCTCGATTGTCCTGGCAATGTCCTCAAGGGGGCCGAGCCGCAGCTCCCCCATCCCGAACTGGTCCCCGAGAATCCAGCCAGCCGCTATCCGCTTTTGAGCCACCTAACCCCCTCCCCAGCCGGGGAGGAGGTGGGCAGAGAGAACAGAACAAACTCCGGCCAAATCGGCCATCACAAGTTAGTTAAAGGCCATCTCATAGAAATGTGTCTTTAAACGTGTCTTAAATGTTTCTACTGAGGTAGTAGTTCTAATATCCATTGGTAGGGCATTCCAAAGCTCTGGAGCCCGAATAGAGAATGCTCTAGACCCTGCAGACATTTTCTTGGCCCTCGGTATAACTAAAAGACTAGCGTTTTGCGAACGAAGGTTACGAGACGGAACATAAGGAACGACTAGGTCGACGAGATATGAAGGCGCTAAGCCATGCAGTGCTTTATAGGTTAGTAGAAGAACCTTGAAGTCACATCTTAAATGGACCGGGAGCCAATGTAATTCGGCTAATATTGGGGTAATGTGATCAAATTTTCTTGACCGTGAGAGCAGCCTCGCAGCGGCATTTTGCACTAACTGTAGACTTTTAATACTGGATTTAGGAAGACCAGAGAATAATACATTACAGTAGTCCAGGCGCGACGTGACGAACGCATGTATAATAGTTTCCGCAACCCCAGTCGAGAGGATAGGACGAATCTTAGCAATATTACGAAGGTGAAAAAACGCAATCCTGGTTATATTCTTAATGTGTTTTTGAAAGGAGAGCGTTTGGTCAAATATTACCCCGAGATTAGTTACCGTATCACTCTGAGTGATAGTACGGTTATCTATAGTTATAGTGGTTTCCTTAAATAAATGTTGATAACGAGTAGGACCAATTATCAACATCTCAGTTTTATCCGGGTTAAGACGAAGGAAGTTGAGAGACATCCATTGTTTAATCTCCGCAAGGCACGCCTCGAGATTACAGCAGTCCTGTGGATCTGTCATCGATAACGGCATATATAATTGGGTGTCATCCGCGTAGCATTGAAAACTAATATTATATTTACGTATTATGCCCCCAAGCGGAATCATATAAATATTAAATAAAATCGGTCCGAGTACCGATCCCTGTGGGACACCACAAGTAACATTATAAAGCTCAGAGGACGTATTACCATGGACCACTCGGTGCGTCCTGCCTGATAGATAGGAATTGAACCAGCTTAGTGCTGACCCTGAGATACCAACACAACTTTTAAGACGCCCTAATAAAATATCGAAGTCTACAGTGTCAAAGGCAGCACTAAGATCAAGTAGTAACAATACAGACGACGTATTTGAATCCATAGCTATGAGGAGATCATTAGTCACTTTAGCAAGTGCTGTCTCTGTAGAATGATTGGCTCTAAAACCAGACTGAAAAGAGTCATATCGATTATTATCGACCATGTAATCAATAAGCTGCTGTGCTACTGTTTTGCTATGAATGGGAGGTTTGAAACTGGCCTATAATTACTGAGACAGTCCGGGTCAAGATTTGCTCGCTTAAGTAGTGGTTTAATAATAGCGGTTTTAAAGGCCATTGGCACTATCCCAGAGGAAACAGACAGATTGATTATATTTAAGATGGACGGTCCTAAAATTGGAAATAATTCTTTAAGTAGTTTGGCTGGAAGCGGGTCGAGTAAACATGTTGTTTGTTTAGCCGTACTAACCAATTTTGTAAGCATTTCAAGGGACACGCTTTTAAAATTTGAGAGGGTTATTGCATGATCCCCAGCGCTAGTAACCGGCGGAGCGATTGGCATAGTATTCTTGATCTCGTCCCTAATGGACTCAATCTTTTGAGCAAAAAATTTCATAAACTCGTCAGCTGAGTGGAAGGAGCTATCGGGGGTCGGCTGGCGCAGAGTTAGCTTTGCCACTGTATCAAATAAGTATTTAGGATTATTTTTATTAAGATTAATGACTTGCGAAAAATAACGAGTTTTTGCTAAAATAAGCGCATCTTTATATTTCAGGAGGCTGTCCTTCCATGCCTGATGGAAAACCTCAAGTTTGGTTAAACGCCATCTGCGCTCATGCTTTCTACATAATTGTTTAAACGTACGTGTTTCATCTGTGAACCACGGAGTTGGCCATCTACGGCGAGTTTTCAGACGTAGCGGTGCCACAGAGTCGATGGCTTTTAATAATGTTGCATTGAATTCATTTGTAAGATTATCGATAGAGCCACTGTACGCGGGAAACATGGCGGTTGCCGGCGACAATAACTCAGATAGCGCAGTTGCAGTCATGGAGTTAAAATTACGGCTGCTATAATTCTGATTGCTCTCTTGTCTTTGACAAGGAACTAAAATTTCAAATATTATTAAAAAATGATCAGACAGAACAGTAGTGTATGGCAGTACTGTTATATTTGAGGTTGCTAGTCCTCGGGATAATACCAGATCTAAGGTATTTCCATTCTTATGCGTTGCTGCCTGTACAGCTTGCGTAAAACCAAACGTATCGATTAAAGTTTGAAATGCCGAAGTCAGTGGCTCCGACGGTGAATTCATGTGGATGTTGAAATCACCCATGATAACTATATTATCTGCATTTGTCACTAGATCAGCCACAACTTCTGAAAATTCATCCAGGAAGCCAGAGTAAGCCCCGGGTGGGCGGTAAATAACAACAAGATAGAATGACGGTAACGCAGTGGATCGCACAATGAGAGCTTCAAATGTTTTAAATACGTGAATTGAGCGAGGCCTAAATCTAAGCTCAGAATTTGAGATGAGGGCGACACCCCCACCCTTTTTTCGAGGACGAGCCACATGCGAGCTCACAAAATTTGGAGGCGAGGCCTCGTTAAGTGGCAGCAGTTCATTAGGTTTTAACCAGGTCTCGCAAAGACCAAAAACATTTAGATTATGTTCCGTGATAAGGTCATTAACGAGAACTGCTTTCGTATGAAGTGATCTAATATTCATAAAACCAAATTTAAGTGTAATTGGTTGATCAGGGTGCGTATCTATTGAAGGATTTTTAAACGGGATGCGAGTAAAATTGTGTTCTCTAGGCCTAATATCACCTCTCAAAAGTTTATTAGGGCGGTGGGATGAAACGACCGTGGGAATTTGATGATGAGTATTTGTTACACATGTGAAGTTATCTAAAACAGGCACCGTTTCATCAGCAAGACCGGTCGGGACGGAGTGATTGGATTTGTCTACTACCCCAGTAGAAAGTGTGTTTATGTGTACTGCAGCACTATTTAAACTGTCGCGCTCTAGTCTACACGTGGAGCTATGTGTATGCTGAAAGTCTAGCCTAGCGCTAGTTAACTTTAACTTAACAGACTCCAAACCCATCCTCACAGGTGGTCTAATCACCTGTGCCCTGGCCTGCTCTAAAGTGACCTGTCATGAGTGGCTCAAACAGTAATCTATATTCCTAGAAAGAGTGAAGGCGCCTTCACGGTTAGGGTGAAGGCCGTCCTTCCTCAGCAGGTCGGGGCGGCCCCAGAAGGAGGACCAGTTATCTATAAAATACAGTCCCTGCTTTTTACAGAACCCAGCCATCCATCGATTAAGGGAGACTAATCTACTAAACCTCTCATCAGTGCCTCTCCCAGGCAGGGGGCCAGAGACAAATACTCGATGCCGACTCATCTTTCTGGCAAGATCACAAGTCCTCGCGATGTTTTTCTTTGTGATCTCTGACTGTCTCATCCTAACATCATTGGAACCGACGTGTATCACTATGTCCGAGTAGCTAGTGTTGTTGGAACTACGCTGTTGACTAGGCCTATTGCGAGTCAGCTCCCTAAGATTAGCTTCTATGTCGGGTGCTCTGCCCCCAGGAATACACATTACCGTGGCTGGATTTTTAAGCGTAATGTTGCGGGTAATGGAGTCGCCTATGACCAAAGTGCGAGGGCCAGCAGACCGAGATGTCTTTGGACGGCTATGCGTCTTACCTGGCTCATCGCGATTAGCAAGCCGCTTGGGGCTAATGCTAACCGGGCTAGCGGGCTGACTACAGCCCGCGTCTGTGTCCGCCGCAACTACTGTTATCGCACTATTCTGCTCTAACTGGCGGACACGTCCCTCTAGCAGAGACAACCTCTCTAAGAGAAGGGTGCAGTTGGTGCACGAAGCCATACATACCTCTTGGTCCGCTGCCATACTTTGCGTCCGAAGAGCGACGATCTGTCAGAACAACCCGGAAGCCGGAAGAGATTGTATAGTGCGGCTAATGACTGCCATATACCCCCAAGTCATTTTCACGAGGCCAGATTGGTCACATACTGCGGAGAATCTTGCACACAAAAGTAGTTACATAGAATCCAATGATAAAAAGTATATTATTTCCAGCATTCCCTCCTGTTTTTAACATTGGAATTCATGGGAAAACAAAACATCAACTAATAACTATCTATGTGTATAAATGAGTATATGCTTACACAATATAGTATAGTACCATCAAAAAGCATGAAAGTTTACATTCCAGAGTTTATCAGAACTACAGCCCTTCATCCGGCTTTGGCTATGTTCGTTATAATGGAATGTATTTTGTTCTGGATCGTTAAGAAAAATAGACAGGTAGGCGATTTACGCAAGGCGGTCCCACTCATCTTGTTCACGCTGGGCCAACATGATATTCTGGACAGCAGACGCTGATGTCAACCTTTTAGTCATGTGACAAATTAAAATAATGCCGCATGTGGTCATTTGATAAAATAATGAAGGACATAATATTGACACAATATCACAGCATGCTGCAAAGTTGAAATGCTCTTAGTTTTGCCCCCCTTGCATATGTATGTGTCTGTAGTGAATTGCTCTGGGATCACTGCCCGGGGCCTGCTGTCCATCCAATATCTTTATGTCCACTTCACTGTCCTCAGAGTCTCTTCCCAGGCCCCGGTCAGCGTCCAGGAGTTCCCTAGTAATCGACATCTCCATAACCAGTCGTCAGCAAACAATTCTTCTCCTTTGTGGTTGTTCGGGGCACGGGGATGAATGGTGGTCGTTGTCTCATCGGAGTGTTCAATAGAACCTCCAAGCGTCCCTGCATCTACTCCTACGATCCAGAGGCCCGCGTGAACCTAAAACAAACAAACAAACAACAACACTCCCCCCAGGAGTTATGAATTATCTTCCTTATTTCTCATCGTGCTGTCAGTCTCGCACGATTTCTCCTGTGACTGCTGCCTGTTGAATTCTGGCACGTCCTGTTAAAGCCTCCAAAACAAGTGAATCCAAAAAAGCATTGAATGTCACAATTAAATTTTATATGTATCTACTTACGCACTCAAACGTAACCCCACCCCCCTTTGACACATTCGCCCAATGTGTCATTAGGCATCCAAAAAGGAACCGGCAAATGTCCTACCACATCATCATATGTCTTGCAGCCAGTCCTGTCGAACCTTGCACTCATCCAAGATCGTCATCCCCAACTTCCTGAAAATTGACTGTGCACCTCACACTCGGCAATACCAACAATGGACACTTGTCCTCACAAAACTACACAGGCATCGAGTATCTACTGAATGAAAATAGACACACCATGAATCATGGCGCACGGGGATTCCGTCCTGAAAATCATCAATCATCATAAAAATCAAAAGGGTTAGGGTTAACATTTTCACGTGAATTCAACATAAACTTTCCAAGACTGCAATCAACAGCCTGCAAAAGTAATACAAGTTATAAAACAATCAGCAATCTGCTCCTCGGCTGGCGGTTGACGCTGCAATAAGTCAAGTGACACACAGAAACAAAGCAAAGCTCGCACTTGCCACAAGCAAGCTTAAGTTCCAGATGTATGGTTGTCATCTACATAGTCTGTCACCTTGTCGGGTGAGTCCAGGTTCGTCATGTCATATGTCCATCGTCCTAGTGTTCGATATCAGTCCTGTCTTGTCCATCCGTGTTGCTGAATTCGGCCTTCTCCATGAACTATTTTTGTTGTTCATGGTGCCTTTGATTAACCATCGGCTGTTAGTCATCACGCTTGGGTGTTCCCGTCTCAGGTGAGAGGAATCTTACCCTCAACTGTGACCCTTTCATACCAACTACAAAATACTTTGGCCTTTCATACTGCCCTCAACACACACACACACACACACACACACACACACACACACACACACACACACACACACACACACACACACACACACACACACACACACAGACACACACACACATATTCGTAACCACACAAGCGCCAATCCATTTGCATCTATCACTCATACAACAACAAACAAATTTAGTATGTGTAAGTGAACAGGCAATCAGCGAATATTAACGGTAAACCCTTCATTTCTGGATGTTCTTCCCAAGTGAATATTTTGTACATTCGTACCGGACCTTTACTGTAAAATTGCCAATTAAATGCCTAAAAAGTCAGTCATTTGTACTGCTGAGCATGTTCATGGGTGAGCATGGGGAAAGAAGCAGCCTCAGCAGGTCCTTAAATAATCTTGTCCTAATCCATCGTTCTGATCGAGCACCTGGGTAAAGATACTCAAAAGTCTTCCTCCAACAGTCTACTCCACTACATTATTTTCACTTTGCCATGTTAAGGCATTTGTTTTCCGAGTCCTATCACATTTGTCATCGCGTTCACTGTTACTTGGTGTGAGTCTCATGCAGTGTTATTCTTAACTGTCAAAAGTTTTCATGGCTGTTATTCCTTGATCTTATCAAACTTTTTGTTTTGACACCAGAATTTCCCTATGAGGTGTGATTAACTTCTACTTTATTAATTACCTCCATTGAATAATCTAATCACCTTTTGACTGCATCCTAGTAGATCCTAATGCCCTATTTTTCCTTCTCCGAACTGTTAATGACTAAATGTCTAATTGTTAAGCTGGATGGGCTAAATGTGATTCTACTCTTATTTCTTACAATTTTAGCCTATCTGTTTCATCCAAATTTATCCTCTGACTATGATACTTTTTCTTTCTTCGTAACACTACACAATTTGTTCCTTATTTGTTTATTTTTTAGCAAGACTCCTCAGTTGTGTCAAACTCAGTGCCCAAGCGAGCTTCCATCCACTCTGACCCAAGCTCCACCAAGTTTGATAACGTCTCAGCAGCTTGATGCATCTTTCAGGTCTTGTGTGTCTTTCGCCGCACCTCATTGTCAGGTTGTTATCTTTGGTTGTAGTCTCAGAGTCAACTCATCCCTCACTCTTGGATGAGTCCATTTTCAACTGAGTCCATTCTCATCTTGTGAGTTCCTTCACTCTTTGTACACAGCCGCCGAGGATGTCGTTCTCCTCCAGAAGCGTTGTGCTCCCCCCCAAGCACAAATTTAGTCCTTCTTTGCTCTTGCAAAAGTCAAAGGTGCCTTAGAGCCATGCACCATTTTTCTTGATGTTCTCAGCTGTCGGCGGAGTCTCGGGATCGAGTTTCAGAGTCACTGATGGATACTGAAAAAGACAGACTGGGATACCAAACTTAAATATCATCTTCCAATTTGACATAAATTCCATAGTGCCTTCTGTTAATCAAACTTCAAATTCTACTATTATCAATAATCTAATCTACCTGAGAAGGACAGCGCCTTTCCTTCATGAGCGCTCGGATGTATTGTGGTGGACCTCATTTGAACCATTTTAAATTGACAGATTACCCTAAACTTAAATTGCAAGTCTTAACTGTGATTTCTCTCAATTATACTGTAATTTCCAGAAACTCCTCCTATTTTCAGGCTACTATCTATCTTTTGTTTTCCTAACTTTGATTTTATGCCATTCTCTCTATTACCTTTCCACCTTTCCTGATTTGAGCCTTCAATTTCTGATCTAGTTTCCAAATTTTGCCTAGTATCATCTCTATTTTGACCTCAGTATTAATGGTGTTATGCTCACTTTACAGATATTACTGAACTGTCCTGAATTTATAATTCACTGCCAGTACATCGAAGGCCATTTCTCAGCTGTTCACTTTTTCCATGTTCCTGTTAGGCTCCACTATTCGAATCTTCGAATTTTCATATATTTTCTTTTAGGTTCCTGTGTGGATCATGTTTCACACAAACAGGACATGCTTAAAAAATTTTTTTTCAAGAATCTAAACCAAAGGTAACTAATAACTCATCTCCCCCCTCCCCCTGTTGTCACATAAGTGACACAACAGGCGTTGCCTTAAAAGTCATTTTGGCAAAACAGTTTTGTTATTGACATCGTCAATAGCACCTTATCCATTATCACACACTTTGTTGTTTGAACTAATATCATTTTCAATCTTGTCAATCCTTCTTCTACTTTTGGTGTCCATGCGAATGTATCTTTGACTGCTAACGGCTGTCCATGAGCCACTCCTGTTAGTGGCTTAGCAATTTCAGCATAGCATGGAGCCCAAGCTCTGCAGTAATGACAAAAAAAAACATCAGTTGTTCTTCGTGACAGGTCGTGGTGTGTCTAATATAACCTGTTCCCTGCTCTCCCTTTCGCTGAGAGTAAACCAAGATAGTTTACTTCTGGTTTTTACCCATCCTAACTTCTGTTACTTGACTTCACTTCCTCTCTGGCCTAAATGCTGCATGAAGAGAATCCTTACACTTCCTTTGTTTCAATTATCATCATTGTGGACGAAAACTTGAATTTTTGTCTACTTGAAGCCCTTTGAGACTGTTTGTGATTTAGGGCTATACAAATAAACTTGACTTGACTTTTAGATGAAAGCGTAAAACGAGCCATTCAATCCATGATAATCAGTCAACCACTGTGAAATAAGCCCTATTTTCTTTTCTTAGCATTAAATATGTTCAAAATCACTCTTTTTTCAAAGTTGTTCTACTACTTTTCACATAGTAGTCTCCAACAACGTCAACCAGTCAAGCTGTATCTTTTTTTTTTTTAAGTCAAATCTTGTCATTCATTCCTGCTCATTTGCATCTCACACACGCGCACACACACAGGCACACATGCATGCACTGTTCTCACTCTCCTCAAGCTCTCTTCAAGCTGTCCACACAGTCATACTACATCATTTTTAATTCACAGTCCTCATTTGAATCTGTCCTATCTCAAGGTTCTTGGTAAAACAACCCACTCATTCAGATTTTGACATATTCCAAAAATTCACTCAAGAGATGCTTGCATTGAATTAATTCCATAAGCTTTTCATTTCTAGAAAATTTGCTAATTTAGGGCAATTTTCCTTCCACTCATTCTTACAGGCAAATTCTACATTTCACCTTTACATTGTCCCAGTTTGAAATTCACATCATTCAGCCCATTTAAATCACACTGGGAACGTTTTTAAACATTCCCGAAATTGCAAAATTAAAAAATTCATATTTTCACGTTAAATTATTACTTCTTTGTAATGCTATGGCATGCTCAAACTTGGCGAATAAAAGATTGATTAAACTTTCTGCAAAATTTTACAAAATTCATATTTCACCTCTAAGTTCTACATGTTTCAACTGATTCAATTCTGCTCGAACATCATTCTGTAGCATCTCCTAAGTATTTATTCATTTTTTATTATGAATATTCATATTTATTTAGTATTTACCCCAATTTCTCCAAAAATTGCATTTTCCAGTTTTAATGTCTCCTTTTTTATTTTATTTTTTCTTGCAGTGCAAATCGAATAGACCCCAGTCTAGTAACTTTCCTTGCACACTATTTTAGCCAATTTCAAAATTTTAACACATAGACACACATAAACACACAGAGAACACAAGGACAACACAAAGGCCCACAACAAAACACAGTGCACAAACAACATCAACAAACAATGCTGCGCAAACGTCTTCCTCTATTTGATGTTTTGGTTTTACTATTTTTATTTATTTTTTCTCACATTACTGGCCTTTCAATAAGGTTTGACAACTGTATCATTCGCATACATCAGCGTCATTTATACTTTGGGGAAATTTAACAGCCTTGGTCATGCTTCTTGTTTGGTAGGAGTTCTTATTGACTGACCATGATATATTTTGCTATTATATGGGGGGGGTTCAGGTCTTGTAAATTAGATGCATGTTTTGCATAGGAGCAGAAGGAGCTTCTGCCTCAGGCTCCTCTTCTTGAGCCACGCCTAACAGTGCGCCTACGCACTATAGCTTCATTGTCTGACAATCATACTTGCGGCCTCAAGTTTGGTAACTTATTTAACGTATACTTCTCATCCCCTGATACATTGTCAGTAACACTTTGACGGCCCCCCATTGTAATCAATTTAGTTCAACATTTAAATCATAGGGATTTCTAAAGATGGAATGTTTCTTTAGTGCAATAACAACTTTCTGTGGTAATTCCTGCTTTGACCAGTTTTCTGGTGAGGAATTCCACAGAAATTTGCCATTTCTTCCCACCATGTTACATGCAGCACAATGGCGAGTGATACGTGCTACCATTCACACACATTCACACCGCGGAATTTTCTTAACACAACGAGGTGTATTTCCGTCTACAAGTTCCATCTGTAGACCGAATTCCTATCACTTGGAATTCACAACAAGGACTCCGCCGTCCTTACCCAGGTACCCTTTTTCTGGGGACTAAAATACCCCAACCACGCAGCCAACAAAGAGGTCTCACTGAGTCTCTGAGAGATTTCTTTTGAAGATTCCGTCAATCATCGCTGCCGAGAGGTGCTGAACCGGACGCCGGCCTGGTGGATGAACATTGTTCCCCAGGGCTTTCCTTCAGGCGTTCTGTGACCTCTGCCATGCACGGATTCGGCATCTTCAACACTCTTCGGATCAGCGAGCAGATTTTCAGGAAATCCCGGACGAGCCCCCAAAAATGTTGGGTTTACAACATTTATCTGAAATCAATCTCAGAGGCGGTAGGTCTTTTTGGCTTAGCGTTTTCTTCTGCGCAGAAGGGCACACCCTAAACACACGCAGCAAGTGTGGCTGAGAATACGCGCTCTGCTCGAATTTAGCCGTGCCTTTTATTGAGAGAGAAACAAAGGGGGAAGTGTACATGGTCGAGTAGGTTTCCAGACAGGAAGAACATTCCATAGTTATATCCCATTACCACAGAACACAGGGGGTACTCTTATGGAGTGGGCAGTATGGACGTCTCATGACCATTAGCTCAACAAAGACGTAGTCTTTAGTGCCTCTGGGAATACATTGCTGTGCCGTACTCATGACCTTTGTCCGCTTCAGCCGTCCCATGACAATCTCATGATCTGCACATGTCTAGCTAACTGTGGGGCTTATTGTATAGCGCGGCTAATGACTGCCATATGCCCCCAAGTCATTTTCACGAGGCCAGATTGGTCACATACTGCGGAAAATCTTGCACACAAAAGTAGTTACATAGAATCCAATGATAAAAAGTATATTATTTCCAACAATGACCCAGCCGTATGTGCTCAACTGCGGGCATAGCGTGTGCAAAGCCTGTGTGGCCATGCTGGACGACAAATGCTGCGTGTGCCGCTGTGCCATTACCAGCAAGTCAGTCAACTACTCCTTGCGGTCTCTGCTGGAGATGGGTTCCCCCGATGTTATGTGCTCCGTGCACACCATCCCCTATTACTATGTGTGTGCCACGTGCGATGGCCTGTCCATATGCATTATGTGCACTCACTAAGAAACGATTGCAAGTGCAATGGCCTGTTAAAAAGAATGTCAATTGTTATCCTAGATCTGGACCACACTCTGATAGAGAGTGTGGCCATCCCAGATCTCGGTGTCAAGAGAGTGTCCAGAGATGTTGATAATGTGCCCAGTCACGCAGCCTCGGCCGCACGTCTGGCACACGATATAGCGCGATATGAGTGGCATAAGATCCCAGGCTTTGTGGTGTGCGTTCGTCCACACACCCATACATTCATAGCATGGCTTTTTGCCAGCGGCTACCGCGTGGGTGTGTGGACCGCGGCATGTGGAGCCTACGCTCGAGACGTAGTCAAGGTGCTGGGACTCGACAGAATGCCCCTTTCCTATCTCATGTTTGATATCCACGACGAGACTGGGGGTAACCCCCTGGTAGACCACTTTGGAGGGATGTCTCGTGTGGTCATAGTTGACGATAACGCCAATGTGAAGGAAACGCAACCTGACATGTGCGTCCACATCGCACCCTTTTACATTTCAGCCCGCAAACAGGACACTGCGCTTTTAAAAGCTGTTACCGAGATCCAGGGCTCTGTCCAGAGTGGCCATGGTGTCATCGGGGTGGTTGTGCACCAGCTCCTCAAGATCATAGGGTGCATGCTTGCAACCCAGCTCTTCGGCGCATGCATCCAGGAGCAGAGAAAGCTGTCCTGTACACATAGACATCTTACCCATGGACAACTTGTCCTTGTCATCTGGTGCAGTCACATAACCGTAGGTATAGCCCAACAGTCTGTTAACCGTTTCTCTCAACAGATAGCAATAATAGGGATTATTGGCTGCAATCATGTAGACATATTCTTCAGTAAAGGGATTAGACGGGTTTGGCGTCAGACTCTTATAATGTAACCCCAGGCCGTCATCATATGCGTTTTTCATGCACATCAGAGCATCTGTTACATCTTTGTGGACAGTTTCACACCCGGTGATGCCAGACACTAGCACCCCATTGCAGACTACCAATATGGACAGTATTAACAACAACGGGGTCTTCATCGCTTTTAATATACTCCCGGTTAATACGCCATGAGCACCAAAGTACTACCACACCTTCATGGCTTTTGCTTTGGTGACACACCTGCGGTTGGCCAAGGTGGGATTGTGCCCACGGTAGCGTCGGATGGGCGCATCGCTATAGGTGGTGTGTACCACTTGCTGTGCATATCCGCCGAACGTGGATCAATTACCCTAGTTGTGCAACACATATTCCAGCTGGTTATTGTTGTCGGTTGTAATATTGTCACAATATTCATTGGTTATTGTATTGACTCAGTGTGTACTAGTATATATATATTTCACTCCTGTATGGCGTCTATTTGGCATAATGTAGGCACTGATAATAATGACACACACAACATCCTTTTTATTTAGAGGTACATTGTTTTCCACAGTCGACACATTCAGAACACTATCCAGAGTGTCATCGGGGTGGCTGTGGAATACCGATGTGTAGCTGAAAGGAATACTGGCGGTTTGTCTTGGCCAATGGGTGGCATCAATCATGTACGCAGTGTCATCCTTACCGGACGTACACTATTACACGCAGAGTTGTCACAACGGCCAGAAGGTCCACGACATGTGCTTGCACAGAGCATGGCATGCTGCGTCCTGCTTCTGCTTCTTGGACAGCGTCTTGGCCGGCACAAACGTGTGGCTGTTGTACTCGTGGCCGTTGTGCCGCAACAGCTGGAAAAATACATATGTGGCACCGGCCTGGGAGCATAGCTGCCATACGTCCGCGCGGCACGAGAGCTCAGCGGCCAGGCTGCCGATGTCCGCCTGCACGCAATCGACCACGGACTGGGGCAGCGTCTCTGAGCGACCCGTCGACATCCGGTAGATAACCGCGGCGCAGTTGTAATACTTGACGTGATTCTGCATCTTGAGGACGGACAGTACCTGCTGTAACGTAACTGCATCATGCGCTATGCGGTATCGTTCGAGGTGGCCCTTTATGCCCGATAACACTGTGTTGGGGATGTGCACCGGGAACCTGCTGTCACCTATGCCCTGATACAGGTACACATAGCTGTGCAGCTGATCCACAAACCGGACTATGCGTCTTGCATCACCCGGTTGCTTTTGCTGCAGCTGCGGCTGAACATCCTGCCTACTGTACCACACCTCGTCATTAAAGAGAGCCACACGGAATTCCTCTTCATATGTCCATTTATTAGTTTCATAAACACAATGTACAATGCTTTTATACTTTTCGAGATGAGTAGTGTGCCCAGCGGTCGTGAACTCAATTATCACAGGGGCTGTCTCTAGGATAAACATGTACACCTGGGCGTCAGATACACGTTTGAGTTTTGATATGACGTAATTGTGACATGACAACAGCGAGGGACGCATTTTTTCTAATCCCACTGCGTTAGGGTCGGGGCCCGGTAGTCAGCCAGAAAGTCTGCCTCGTTGAGCGCGTGCTGCGCAGGGGTAAACAGGTCACTCAGGTTCACGCTGAGGTCAACAGACACCACCTGGGCGGTGTCGCCATTTTCATAACAGTCCAGGGAGGCCATTCGCGGCTGGAAGATGCGCTCCTCCAGGTCGCGTTCCAACATGTCCATAACGGCACTGAACTCTGGGCAGGCACGCATCCTGATGTTACGGCGGGGGTTGAGGCGCACGTACGCCTGAAACTGCTCCGTGGTCCGCACAGTGCCCGTCTCAGTATCCATATAATCCAGCATGGTCTCCTACGTAAAGAAGTAACTGTCGTACACTTTGAGACAGTCGTACACTTTGAGACACGCGGACTCCAACGGCCGCGTGTTCCAGCGGCCGTTGGAGTCCAGTTTGAGAAACAACTCGTGAAAGTCTCTGATGGTGAACCGGCGCAGGTAATCCTTGACCGAGACACCCGCTGGCACATCATAGCCCAGCGCCGTTAGCAGGGCATGAGCCGTGTGTGCCTTTTGCCCATCGGCCAGCCACTCGGTGTGGACATCGTAGTCCCGTTCAGTCCAGTTAAAGAAGTCCGCAACGGTGACGTCGATGTCCGGCTCCCGCAGGGGCGACAGCAAGGGCGGTAGCGGCGTCAGATCGTCGATCGATGGCGAGTGGGCGACGTCTATGAGCCCGTCGATCGGCAGCGAGTAGTTGGGAGAATGGCCCGGGGTCATGGGCACCGTGGATATAGGAGGGGACTGTTAGATAAATTGTATATATATGTTATCATGCGTTCCCTAATGAGTACTTATTAATAAAGTTATTGCGCAGAATGCTTGCTGTTTCTTCTTGCAGACATCACCTAGTCCACAACAAGTCAAACGATGCTGGCTGGAGCTTCCTGACCTTCTACACATCTGGGAATCCAAGAAAGTTGTTGATGTCTGCACATGTCATTTTGTCTATGCACTCTTTTCTCATGACTACTTTGTTTCCCATAACATTCACTTTTCGTTTCGCATGGGATCCTGTCCGCGACTTCTAGTTTCACATAGAATCTCGTTTCTTCACTCTTGAGACTAGCCCACGCTTTCCCCCCCACCTATCAGGGGCTAGTCTCACATTGTAGGTAGGTCATTCCTTAATAAAAAGAGAGGAGTGTAAACATGACCTTTAGTGTATTTTGGATTGCTGTAAGTCTGGATGCACTCCTCGCGAGAAAAGATCAACATTCTGTCTCACTGGTTTTGTCTGCTGATCCTTTTGCTGAATCTGAACCTAACAGATTTTTGGGGGCTCGTTCCGGGATCTCAATAGGACTATTTCTGGTTCCGGCCGACTTTTCGACGCAGGACAAGTCCTTGGCCAAGGCATATAGATAGAGAAACCCTTTTCACGGGGCTGTCTCGATCAGTCGGTTGGACACCGGACTGGTTGACGAGATCATCCGAGGAGAAGGCCCAGCAGACTGTGAGTACGAATCTTGATTCTGTTGAAGTAATGAAAGTGCAGTGACAAGAGGTCACTTAAAACCTTGACAATTCTAGACCCTATCAAGTGCAATTAGAAACAGTAAATTCTGCTGGGATGTTGGAGTCCCCTGACTGATGAGTCAGTTAAATTCCATGGGAAAGCGGACCCATCTGTTTTCTAGAGAAGTACAGGTAATTTGGAGCAGTTAAATTCCGCTGAGGTGTCGTGGGCCTCCTAGTTAACCTTCCTAGCTTTCTGCTGCCATCTGGGGTGTTTTTTTTTTTACTCTTGTTTAGCTGGTTTGGCTTCTTTATCCATGAAAAGATAGGTTTTATATCTACTTTGAGAAAAAGGCAAAAATACGTTTTTCTTACACAGTAGGAAGGTTAAAGAGTTTAGATTTTGTTAAGTTCCACGGGAGGGCGGACTCCCCTGCTTGCCTGTGGGAAGATAAGAGTGCGCATTGTGTGTGTGTGTGATTTGACTGAGAGTGATCTCCTTTGAACTCTCCTTTGTGTAAAATACACGGGACTGTAAACCGTGGCTTTGTGTGGACGAAAGCAGGGATTCTCCGTTTCCTCCACACATCGAACATTTAAACACTGTCCTGTGCATAAAGTCAAAACTGAAATTTAGAAAATAAACCATGGGGATAGCGAATAGCAAACAAAAACCGCTACCCCGACATGAATTAAAATGCAAAGATTGGAAATTGATGGAAGAAGTTGACCCCGAAAACGTAAAATATCTTGACAAATGCATATTTTGGACAGAGGGGGTTGCATTATGCGACGTGGCGGTGGCGAAGCTCTCCGCACTTCAGTTGCTCCCCCCACCCTTGTTATCAGCTGGGAAGATTGTCATGTCTATGTTGTGGGCCCGTGTGTGTGTTTCTGTGTATGTTTGTCTTTGTGTATCAGTTTGTTATAAAGGTTGGAATTGCGTTAAATTGGTGCACAAAAGCGGTGTGCTAGACAATGGTTTATCAGATTTGCATTGTTAAATGTAAAAATTAGAAATGATAGAATAATCTGAGGGTTGTGGTCAGAAACTCGTCCAACGAGGAGAGTGCCCAGCCCTCATAAAAATGTGAGAGTAGGAGAGAACATACATTGTAGTATTGGATAAAATTAAATTATTGATTCGTTATGACATAAAACTATACAAGGACACATGTAAAGACAAGTCAAAGATTTGAATCACTTAGAGTTAAAAACAACATTGCAAGGGGGGCGCTTTTTATCAAAAGAACACCAAGTAAAGTATTAAGTAGTGGGCATTCGTGATTGGGATTGAATTAAGGATAAAATTAGGTCAATGATTAGAAATCAATGGTGCTCTACACAAAAAGGCTTAAATTTTAATGGGGAAATATTTGGAGTACTGGCCCCCTCTCTGCACGTTGTTGGTCTACATAGGTCATGGGCCTAGTTTATTTGGTTTTGTTTGTGGTTTGGGTTTATTTTGTTATTGTTAAGGTGTTCTTGTTATTCTCTTATCCCCTGCATTACAAATGTCTTCTTGATGCAGATAGGTTAACAGGCTGGGACTTTAGTGAGGAGATAATTTGTCGATGGATGGGGGTTAGTAATTGTCCAAATTCTAGTCACATGTTTTGAGGGACCACAGCAACAACATTATATTTAATTTCCAGGCCATTATTTAGTATGATATGACGGTGTCTAGCTAAGTAGACTGTTCTATCAAAAAATGTGAGAGTGAAGGAGGAGGTTTGATTTGTAATCTGACGTTTGGGTCCCATTTTGAAGAGCATAGATTGTTTTTGTTTGTTTATTTTTTAAGATATGTTTAACAGTTTATCTCGGTGCAGTAAGGATATAGAAATTTTGCAAGACTTAAAATTAAAAAATTAAAAAGCAAAATTGCATTCTCATTTTCCCAGATGTGAGGGGAATTGAAAGATAAGGACGACGAAGAAAAGATAAAAAAGAACTTGCTGTTGCACAGACAGGAAGATGATGACACAGTGTCAGCGCGAGCTCGCTTAAGACCCGCAGCTGAGAATGTGATGAATGAAAATGAGAAAAATGATCAAATTACAAAGACAGATGTTGTGGCATGGCAAAGCGAACCATCCTTTCCGTCTTTGTACCCCAAATTAAACAACTCATTGCTTCCTATAATTTGAGAGGTGATGAAGTACAACAGGTTTTCATGGCATCCTTAACCAAACATTGGGCAAGCGTTAAAGGCACCTGGAGTTCTTTTGATCACCAGGACCGTCCATTGGAATATAACGGGGTGCCATTACAAATACAAATTGGCTTCTTTTGGAGGGCCGGTATGACTGTCATACCCGAGTAGATGTGTGAGCGCCTCATATTGTGGGGGCTGCGGAACAAGCTGACGAGTACCTCGCTTTCAAATCAGACAAGTAAAAACTGGTCTGATATTTGAAATTTAATATATTACTAAAAGTGAAGATAATTTGCGATTCGAGTGATGGCACATGTATATGAAGCACAATTTGATACCTGTGCCTTATACAAAGGTAAAGTTGGATTGGAATTTGATGAGACGGATATGGACATCCACATATTCCATTAGAGTTTAAATTGCTTGCAATTTAATTGCGATTTAATTAACACCTGTGTGATTGATTGATTGATTGATTGATTGATTGATTGATTGATTGATTGATTGATTGATTGATTGATTGATTGATTGATTGATTGATTGATTGATTGATTGATTGATTGATTGATTGATTGGTTGATTGGTTAATTGGTTGATTGGTTGATTGGTTGATTGATTGAGCGAGCGAGCGAGCGAGTGAGTGAGCGAGCGAGCGAGCGAGTGAGCGAGTGAGTGAGTGAGTGAGTGAGTGAGTGAGTGAGTGAGTGAGTGAGTGAGTGAGTGAGTGAGTGAGTGAGTGAGTGAGTGAGTGAGTGACTTTTCTGTCGCCTGCACGTCATCTTTCCTGCATGGCTACGTTGCTGTCTCAGCCACATCTGACCGTTGAAAGATGCACGACACTCAATCCTGCCACTCTCATTCCCCTTCCTGGCGATGGCGAATTCCATGATTGTGTTGATGCTGCCCAACAAATTGCAAAGGCTCGGCCTGATTTTGAAGATACGCCTCTGCCAGATGGTCATGTGTTTTTTGTTGATGGGTCTTCTAAGAAGGATGAATCTGGTGTGGCCCTTACTGGGTATGCCATTGTTACTGCCGACATGGTTTTGGAGGCTGCTAAACTGCCATCCAATATGTCTGCACAGGCCGCTGAGCTCATTGCTTTGACTGGGGCCTGCAAATTGTTTGTAAACAAATCCGTCACTATCTGGACTGATAGTCAGTATGCTTTTGCTACAGTACACGTGTTTGCTCAGCAGTGGAGCAACCGTGGCATGATAACTTCTGCAGGGAAGCCCGTCGCCCATTCCACATTACTGACTCAATTTTTGGACGCTGTCCAGCTACCTTTAAAGGTAGCGGTTTGCAAGTGTGCTGCTCACACTGCGTGCTCTGATCCTGTTTCTCTCGGTAATGCTTTTGCTGACAAATCCGCGAAGGCCGCTGCGAAGGCCTGCTCCGTGTCCTCTCGTCTCTCACAGCTCATGATTTGATGTCACACATCTCCCCTGATGTGTTGCTTGACATGCAGTCTCAGAGCCCCTCCCAGGAACGGCTCTCTTGGGGTAACGGGGTGCAACTAAAAACACTGTTGGTCATTTTGTGTGACCTTTGGGCAAACCTGTCTTGCCTCGTAACTTGTTCAAATGGGCTGCTATTTCGAGTCATGGGGTCACCCATGTCTCGACGGGGGGTATGGTGAAACAAGTTGAAGCTATTTATACAACGTACGGCTTTGCAGCTTTTTCAAAACAATTTTGCAGAGCGTGTTTGATCTGTGCTAAACATAACCCACAAGGCAATTTAAGACCTCAGAGAGGGAAATTCCCGACTCCATTGTATCCATTTCAGACAATACATATGGATTATATCCAATTACATAAATGTGAAGGGAAAGAATATTGTTTGGTCATAATAGACGCATTTTCTAAATGGGTAGAAACATTTCCTACCAAACATGCTGATGCACTCACGGTGGCAAAGTCCTTATGCAAAGACATCATTCCAAGATACGGTATTCCAGAAAAAAATTACAGCGACGATGGTCCACATTTTGTAAATCAGATAGTGCATAACATTGGGAGAATGTTCCACATAAATCTAAAGAACCATTGTTCCTATCGTTCACAATCAGTTGTTGAGAGATCTAACGCGACTATAAAAAACAGATTAAAGAAATGTATGGAAGAAACCAAACGACCATGGACTCAGTGCTTAGACCTGGTTCTAAGCCTGTGGTGAGGACTGTCAGGAAGTGGACAGTGGAGTCAAGGCAGGACCTCCAAGCCTGCTTTGACTGCACCGATTGGAGTGTTTTTGATGCTGCAAATTCAGACTTGCATGAACTCACTGACACTGTCACATCATACATCAGTTTTTGTGAGGATCTGTGTGTGCAGACTAAGACCTTCTGCACGTACAACAACGACAAACCTTGGTTTACACCGAACCTTAGGAGGCTGCGCAAAGTCAAGGAGGAGGCCTACAGGAGCGGCGACCGGGACCTGTTCAAGCAGACCAGAAACACACTGAACCGAGAGGTCAGGAAAGCCAGGAGGTGTTACGGGGAGAGCCTGGAGAGACACCTCTCTGCCAATCCTGATCCCTCAACAGTGTGGAAAGGCCTGCAGAGCATCACGGGCTTCAAGAAACGAACCCCCCGTCCTGTGGAGAGCCCAAGGCTCGCTGACCAGCTAAACAGGTTCTACTGCAGGTTTGATCGGTCCTCCCACACAACGGGACCTCCTGCAGCACAATCCACACAATCCACATACTCACCTCCCCCCACAACTGCTCTGTCCACACCTCCATCACCGTGGTCACCGACTCTCTCTCTTGCAGAGGCCGTGCCCGCACTCCAGATTCGCGAGGAGGAAGTGCGCCAGATGTTCCGGAGACAAAAGATCAGGAAGGCACCGGGCCCAGACGGCGTGTCACCTTCCTGCTTGAAAGTCTGCGCTGAGCAGCTGGCGCCCACCTTTGCACGGATCTTCAACCGTTCCCTGGAGCTGTGTGAGGTGCCCTCGTGCTTCAAGAGCTCCACCATCGTTCCAGTGGCCAAGAAGCCCGCCATCACAGGTATGAATGACTATAGACCTGTTGCACTGACATCTGTGGTCATGAAATCTTTCGAGAGGTTAGTACTGAACCACCTGAAGGATGTCACGGGCCCCCTGCTGGACCCCCTCCAGTTTGCCTACCGGGCAAACAGGTCGGTAGATGATGCGGTCAACATGGGACTGCACTACATCCTGCAACACCTGGACACCCCAGGAAAGTACGCCAGGATCCTGTTTGTGGACTTCAGCTCGGCGTTCAACACCATCGCTCCTGACATCCTCCAACAGAAGCTCATCCAGCTTGCGGTGCCTGCCTCCACCTGTCAGTGGATCACCAGCTTCCTGACCAACAGGAGACAGCGTGTGAGGCTGGGGAGCATCACATCTGACACCCTGACCACCAACACTGGAGCCCCTCAGGGATGCGTCCTCTCCCCACTGCTCTTCTCCCTCTACACCAACGATTTCTCCGCAAGTGACTCTTCCGTGAAGCTCCTGAAGTATGCAGACGACACCACTCTCATCGGACTGATCCAGAACGGTGATGAGACTGCGTACAGACAGGAGGTGGAGCGGCTGGTCCACTGGTGCAGCCAAAACCACCTGGACCTGAACCCGCTCAAGACCGTGGAGATGACAGTGGACTTCAGGCGAGGCCCTTCACCACTTTCACCCCTCACTATCCGCAGTAATACTATTCTCTCCACAGACACCTTCAAGTTCCTGGGAACCACAATCTCTCGGGACCTGAAATGGACCGGCCACATAGACTCTGTTCGGAAGAAGGCCCAGCAGAGGCTGTACTTCCTGAGACAGCTCAAGAAGTTCAACCTGCCACGGGAGCTGCTGAAGACCTTCTACACTGCCATCATTCAGTCTGTCCTCTGCACCTCCATCACTGTCTGGTTTGGATCGGCCTCCAAACAAGACAAGCACAGACTGCAACGGACAATAAGGACTGCAGAAAAGATAATTGGAATCAACCTCCCATCTATCCAAGACTTGTACCTGTCCAGGACCAGGAAACGTGCAAGTAACATCTCAACAGACCCTTCGCACCCAGGTTGCAGCCTGTTTGAACTACTCCCCTCCGGACGCCGTTATAGAGCTCTGTACACTAAAACCAGCAGACACAGAGACAGCTTCTTCCCCCAGGCTGTCGCTCTGATGAACTCACACCACTCTTAGAGTCTCAGAGTCATTACTGTGCAATAACATCCCGCTTGCCACACCTTTTTTGTCTACACTGTTTGTACTATGTGTCCTCTCTGCATCCATTGCAGCCTGGTCATCCTAGAAGAGGGACCCTCCCATCTGTGGTCTCTTCTCAAGGTTTCTCATTTCCCCTAGCTGGAGTTTTGAGTTTTTCCTTGCCCTCTTGGGAGTTTAAGATCAGGGGGTGTTTGAGAATATCTTTCGTTCTTCACATGTCCTGAGTGTTGTTGTTAGTCACCTAAATGTTGAACAGAGGCTGTGATTTACCGAAGTCAAATTCCTTGTTTGGCACGCTCAAACATGGCGAATAAAAAACTCTTGAATCTCTTGAATCTCTTGAATGTACATAAATATTACAAGTACAACAGGGCTAACTCCCTATGAAACTATGTTTGGAAGACCTTACAGGCTTCCTCAGTTCAAGACCACATGGGAGATCCCCGTGGAAGCCACGTTAGCTGATTACATGAGAAAAATGTTGGAAGGTCAAAAGAATCTAACCAATAACACTGATGGTGAACCCATTTCTCCGCAGGAAGACCCCAAAGTGGTACCGGGAGACTGGGTTTTGATCAAGAGTATCAAGAGGAAGAATTGGCATTCACCCAAGTGGGAAGGTCCTTTTTTTGGTGCTACTCACGACACCTAATGCTTTGAAAATAGCCGAACGCAACACGTGGATTCATTTATCTCATTGTAAAAAGGTGATCTCTGCAGACCCAACCTAAAGTACGGAAGGTGAGCAAAGTCTGGTAATAGTGCCTGATCCTGGTGCCAAGATCCAGGGTTGACACGAAAGCTAGCAGAAGCCAATTTCCAAGACACCAACCCGAAGCTCAGGGTGTTGACTCTGAGGAGATCCAAAAAACATGAGCATTAGAGAGTCATTTGGTGTGTGCTTTAATCAGGCTGTGGCCTGCGCTAAGTCTGCCATGTGTTTTTGGTTGCTTTTGCTGGTTTGTGTTACCATTGTGTTTTTTTCGGGGGTTAATTTATTTGGAGGGATAGAGTACCATGAGCCTTGAACATTCTTCTCTCAGGCGACTGCTAACGCTAATTCTAATCGATATGGCTCATGGGGAGAAATTGCTAGACATAAGCGCGACACTAAATCCCCTTTTGATCGGGTTGTTTGTATTCCAGGAACCGTCTGCGTTCCAACTTGCGTACCATGGCTTTTGTCTTGGACTTACAATAAGTCATTAATGTTTACTGTGGCTCCTAATACATCTTCTTCTATTATTTTACCTATGAAGAGTTTGAAAGGTTTCGAAATGGTCACCCCGCTCTCTGGTTCCAGTGAAGAGGCTGTGTTCTTTGCTAAACGAGTGACTTTGAAAAATCAGGGCAAAAGCCTCCTTTTGTCTCTTACACTCGCTGATGGTCAAATTCTTCCTCCAAATGCCACCTTGTTTAACACTTCTTGTTGGGGTTTTCAACTGTGGGCTTGGTCCTCTGGAATCGATCCTCGCTTTCCTATTGCTATTTGCCTTAATAAAACAATGTCGATCGCTGACCGTCCCGTTACAAATGATTACACCCTGTCAGCAGGAGCATAAATCACAAGTATGCTCCTCACTGATGTAGACGGCTATTTTGTAGCCTCCACAGGAATCAGCGGTCAAACCAACGACTGGCTTCTTCTGGCTGAGCGGGCCGCGAAGATGGCTAACACCAGTTGCATTGCATGCATGGGTCGAAGACCTCTTTTGAAAATCATACCTGCAAATATAGTTCCTAAGTGTGCTGTTGCTTTAATGTAAAACTCATCCATTTCACCCACTCATGATTGTTTTAAATGTGATGAGGTTTACCCTGTTCCCTCTATGACAAAGTATAAACCCCTTTTTTTCGTTCTATGTAGCTAAGGGTAATTTTGCTTGCATTAGATTACCTGGTACCGGTGAGAAGCTCGGCGCTCGACCTGCTCCATGGTGTGGGTCCATGACCAATGTCACTGCCCCTTTTTTGCCCATTGCTCGTAGTGATATTTGGTTTTGGTGTAATAGTAACGAGCTTTATGATAGGTTGCCTTTCGACAGCTCCGGAATTTGCGCTTTGGTAACCCTATTGCTACCTGTTCATTTGATACCGATGTCGTCTTATGATCTAACGTCTTTTGCTAAGTCCGTGGTTCCCGTATTCTGGCCGAGAACGAAACGAAACGCCGAATGGCGGGGCGCGGCTAATCCAACTTACATTGACGCCATTGGTGTTCCTAGAGGAGTACCGGATGAGTATAAGCTGGTGAATCGGATAGCAGCTGGTTTTGAATCCGCCCTGTGTTGGTGGTGTACTATTAACAAAAATGTTGACAGGATTAACTACGTCCATTACAACGTGCAGAGGCTTGGAAACTGGTCCGAGGCGGGTTTCAAGGCGGTCCACTCCCAACTGGCCGCTACTTCCCTCATGGCTTTCCAGAATCGAATGGCCCTTGACATGCTACTCTCAAAAGGGGGCGGTGTCTGCGCCATGTTCGGTGAGCAATGTTGCATGTTTATTCCGAATAATACTGCAGCCGGCGGAAGCCTGTCCCAGGCCCTTGAGGGCCTGCGGGCCTTGAACGGGAAGATGAAGGAGCACAGTGGGGTGAACACAGAGGTTTGGACCGACTGGCTGAACGTGTTCGGAAAGTACCGCACCCTGGTTTCCTCTGCCCTGGTCTCCATAGCCGTTTTCTCTGCCATTTTGACTTTGTGTGGATGTTGTTGCATCCCTTGTCTCCGATCCCTAATTAACAGACTAATTACAACTGCTATCTCTCCACCAGCTGAGACTTTCCCGTTGCTCCAAAGGGATGACCTTTCGATCGACGCGGGTTCCTTCTCTAGTGACGACCCGGTCGGCGACTCTATTGTGGTAAACCTGTCCGGTTTGTTTCTTGACCCTAGCTTTGCCGATTATGACTCAGTTTCCTCCTGAGTGTACGTTAGTTCTTGCGAAATGTGATCCCTTGGCTGAAAATCTTTTTTGAAGTGGCCATATGGGTGATGGGTTGTTCTCCGGGAACTTATGATAAAACAGGGGGGAATTGTTAGATAAATTGTATATATATGTTATCATGCGTTCCCTAATGAGTACTTATTAATAAAGTTATTGCGCAGAATGCTTGCTGTTTCTTCTTGCAGACATCACCTAGTCCACAACAAGTCAAACGATGCTGGCTGGAGCTTCCTGACCTTCTACACATCTGGGAATCCAAGAAAGTTGTTGATGTCTGCACATGTCATTTTGTCTATGCACTCTTTTCTCATGACTACTTTGTTTCCCATAACATTCACTTTTCGTTTCGCATGGGATCCTGTCCGCGACTTCTAGTTTCACATAGAATCTCGTTTCTTCACTCTTGAGACTAGCCCACACTTTCCCCCCCACCTATCAGGGGCTAGTCTCACATTGTAGGTAGGGCATTCCTTAATAAAAAGAGAGGAGTGTAAACATGACCTTTAGTGTATTTTGGATTGCTGTAAGTCTGGATGCACTCCTCGCGAGAAAAGATCAACATTCTGTCTCACTGGTTTTGTCTGCTGATCCTTTTGCTGAATCTGAACCTAACAGGGACATTGGCACAGGGGATAATGGCGAGGACTCGAGAGACATTGGTCTGGGAGAGCCGCGTGGCGTCAGGGGTGGGGGCACGGGGGATGCGGGCACACAGTCCTGATTTTGCCCCACACTGCCGTGGGCCAGTAGCACTCGCCAGTCTGCACCACAACGCTTATCGTAAGTGTACAGCACGTCGTTTATGTATTTCTTGTAGTGTTCGACATGCATGATGCAGGGCACCTGCACACCGTTCTGCGTGTATGGGGCGTAGTACCTATCAGAGAGCTTGAGCTTGGGTGTCACGCTTCTGTAATAGTCCAGCTGCTCGGGGCTCATGGGCTCGTACACAGACAAGAGCTGTTCCTCTTGAGTCGTGGGGGGCCTGATCACATCGTGGACTGCGTCCAAGGCGTACTGCTTAACACAGGCACACACGGGCGCATAGGGTGTGTATGTCTTCTGAACGTTATCCTCGTTAACACACTGCAGGGGCATATCCTCGATGCTGGTGTAAGCGATGACATTGTCAAAGCCGCCCGGCAAGATGTCCACTGGTAGATTCAGCGGTCTCACCAGGGCCCCGTACAACGGGCGCGCTGTCGTATTCTCGGGCTGCGGGCTGATCTCCTGGCCCAGCTCTGGGTACGGGATGGCGCAACTCACTACCGTGTTGTAAGGTCCCACTACGGGTGTGTTGTCACGTAGTGTAGAAAAGATGGGAGATGTGTTGATCATGGGCTGGGGCACTGGTCGTTCCCAAGGGGGAGTCGCGCAGGGCTCCCCCCGGCGCACAGAGTGTTCGTTGAAGCTATCGATGTTGCACCGGCTCCGCTGCTCGTCGCAAGAGTCGTATAGGGCGCGCCGCTCGGCGCTCTTTTGCTCGTACAGCACATCACGGGCAATCTCCTGGAGGGGCCGGGATCCACCATCATAGTTGTAGACGAGCGGCAGCTTGTAAACACGCGCCCGCATCTTAATGGTCACGGGGCTCTCGGAGGACATCAACCGTTCTATCTCATCCATGCTGGGCCAAAGCCACGCATCACCCAGGTGTTTAACGTACAAGTCTTTGAGCTTGTCGGCAGAACGATACTCCATGTTACAGTCCCGCAAGGAAATATGTGCGGCTGCGCACATTCTCTTCAGGTCCTCCAGAGTCTCGGTGCCGTACAGGGGTTCCTCAAATGACCTCTGTGAGACGCGTAGCTCCTCGGCTACCTGTTCGAGCAGCTCGTCACGCAGTTGTGCGACGCTATGGCGCTGCCCCGTCCTGGGATCATTGACCGGCACACCGCCTTCCAAACAACGGTTCAGCAACTCGCGCTCCGACATGATGGCGACCATATCGGTCCACTCCCGGAGGCTGCGTAGAGGAACAGGCGTGTGCGTGGGTTCGAACCGCACACGCGTCGCCAGAGGTGAAGCTTCGTTATCAAGGGGTCGCTTGGTAGACACTGGACTAGTACTGATGGAACATGACGGACCGGTGCCTATGGAGTAGGGACTGCTAGACGGGCTGTTATCGTAGTCCACCAATGGCCTAACGGGCCTCGTTGGACTTTCAGTCAGGGGCCGCTGCACCGGAGAGCCCGCAAAGGGGCTGTTAGACCGGGGCCGTGTACTGTAGCTGTAGTCCGCCAGCGGACTGTCAGATGTCAGAGTCTCGGTCAGGGGCCTCGTCGGGCTTTGCCTGGCTCGCACCAGAGGGCTGTCTGGGCCGTCGGGTATCATCAGAGTCCTGGTCGGGGATCTCGACGGGCTTTGCCTGGCTCGCACCATAGGACTGTCTGGGCTGACGGGCGTCATTGGACCTTCGGTCAGTGGCCATCGCACCGGGGAGCTGTCGTCCGTGTTGGGGCTTGCCATTAGAGGGCTGTCTTCATCCAGTGGCCCTCTCGAGCTGCCGTCCATGCTGGGGCTCGCCACCGGAGGGCTGTCGTCATTTAGTGGTCTTCTCGGACTTTCACACAGGGGCTGTTGCACCGGGGCGCTGTTGTCCGTGTTGGATCGTCTTTGGATCTCCATCTCAGCGCTCTCCTCAATCGCCAAGAGACTTTCCTCCAAGGGCCGCTGAGGTGACGGGCTACGCTGTGTGGGACTATGTACAGCCCTCACCAACAGCTGACACAATCTGTTCTTGTTACGCTTCATGCCCGTGGTAGGCGACATGGGGGATATTTCCAATTCATCACACTTGTTGCGAATGTCCTCTATGGGGATCTTCATGCACTTTGTAACGGTTTCGGGTACCGTGATGGTGGGAGAACTGCCCGTTAGCTTCTTGCACAGCTCTGCGTGGGTGTACGGGCGCCCGGTATCTTCATTTCTCACATCGATGTTACGTTCTTTGCACATGGCGACCACTTGTCTCATAGACATCGTTCTCATGCACTCACGCATACTTGGAATACTTTGGACGCTGCTGCTGCTGCTGCTGCTGCTGCTGCTGCTGCTGCTGCTGCTGCTGCTGCTGCTGCTGCTGCTGCTGCTGCTGCTGCTGCTGCTGGCCACCGCGGGCCGATGCGAGGCTGATGTAACGGTACTGGTCTGCGGTGAGCCCGACCCAACCGGTTTGACACCGGACTGTACAAATGCACAATCACACTGATGAACAACCAGACGTACTCAGCCCAGCTGGCTATCCGTATCATAGACAGGGACATTAAGTACATGCTCACTAACGAGTAACGTCTATGTGCACCTCAACAGTACCCAGCTTGCACGTTGCCACAAACTTGATTAGGTCACCTACGTACATTCGCACACCCTCTTTGCTGTCTGCAAATGCTGCCATCTTGGCCAATTTTAGGATGCGGTCGGAGGATACCTCAGCGTGGTACTCGGGGTGCTTGTCCGTGGCCGTACCAAAGCGGTACGTCTTTGTCTTGAAGCCCTCAATACACATGGACATGCTAACCTGCTTCTCCAGCACAGCGTCAATAGTCATAGTGCCCGGCTTGAAACCCCGGCACATGGCGGAAAAGTCGGCAGTGGGTAGAATGAAGCAGCCATGGTACTGAACGTCACGAGGGCGCTCAAACTCCGGGGCATACGTCTCCACGGCCGTGATAAAGGTGACACTGCTACCACCCTGCGCGCCCACCTGCACCTCAAATTGCATGGGCTCCGCTCCATGAAGCTTGAAACAAACGCGAGAACCCTTACGCACTGTCTTAAAGTCACGTGCTGTGTGCTGCCCCAGGCCCACGTAGAGCGCGTCAGTGGGCGCGTCGTACTTGTACGTATCGAAGCCCTCGGCGTGTAGATTGGCCGAGATGTGCACGTCGTTCATGACGTGCACAAACCGCATACCCGTTTCCGAGATACGAAAGTACACTGTGTCGGCGTTGGCGTACAACAGTTCGATCAGGGATTTGATTCTGTTGGGGCGAGTGCTCTCTGCATAAAACAGCATTTTTTTAAAGGCATGGAGTTGTGCGTTATACCCAAGGCAAGGCACATGTGTGCCAAGTGCCGCAACGTACTCCAGCGGCCCATACAACTGGGGTGCGGACATCGCGTGTGTGAAGATTACATGGACGAGGCCATGTGTCCTACGTGCGGTTGTGCAGTGGAGGAGCAGTTTCCCAACATAGCTATGGGCATGGAGGTCACAGCCATGCCGGCTAAATGCAAGCACAGCGGGTGTGACTGGGTCGGCACAGTGGACGACTACCACCGGGACCATGAGAACCGGTGCAATCACGAACTCATATCGTGCTCACACTGCAACGCCGCCGCGGTCAAGAGAGCGCACTGGTGCGTTAACCGGGAGTCTATGTAATATACAAAACACATTTATTGAAGAAACATGGAATAGAATTACAAATCTCAATTACTCCAGAAACCGAACAATTTCACTCACTGATACCCGTGTTAATAAAATCATTCAATCCCAGAACAATTCGACTGCAAAACACAGTTCATGAAAGAGGGAAGAGGTAAATACCAGCTGCGTGCTATTTCTGGTGGAAGCAAAGTCGAGTGATCAATTCGATCTTACTTCTAAAATCCAAATTAGAGAAACAGGCTGGCCTCGAGGGAGCCGGCGGCCCGATGACTATTCCCCCCTCTCGCTAAAATACATAAAAACGGTAAACCCTCACCTATTTCTCCTGTATAGTTGTCCAGTCCAATTTTTGGGAGTAAATCCAAGTTAATTTCAGTCCAGCGATCCTGCGTCTCACACAAAGATCTTCGGGACTTTGGAAAAAAATCTTGAAACTCCTCCGGGCTTCTTCACGTATGAGCGCTCTTTTGGGGGAAAAAGCCCTGAAGCTGTCCCTGCAGGACTTTTTATAGACTTCTCAGTCCCCCCCCTCCCCTTTCTTTGTTCTATACCTTCCCTATAGGGTAAGACTGCCCAGTTCTCCCACGCCTATAGAATGAACTGGTCAGTTTTCCCACGCCTACTATAGAGTAGGAGTGCCCAGTTTTCTTCCCACGCTTGGACATCTGTGGCCTTCAGCATCTGTTTCCGCCCTGACCACGCAGTACTTTCCACCAAATGCACAGCTAGCCCCTGGTAAAACCTTTCACTTCCCCTTTTCTTCTCTTCCTGTTCCATGAAAATAACTTTTTAAAGTTACGCTTCAATTAACTCTGAAATAAAAATCCAAACCCTTGACCTACTTCTCTAAACAATTTAGGTCACGCCACTATTCTCATAGTGACGGGTCTCTTGATCGAATTGACAAATAATATTGCTTAAAGCGGTTACAGAATATATATTTTAGCCAAGCAAAGAAATCAAAAATTAAAAATCACATTTGTGCTTCTCCAAACAATTTATGTCACACCACTATTCTCATAGTGACGGGTCTCTTGATCGAATTGACAAATAATATTGCTTAAAGCGGTTACAGAATACATCTTTAGCCAAGCAAAGAAATCAAAAATAAAAATCACATTTGTGCTTCTCCAAACAATTTATGTCACGCCACTATTCTCATAGTGACGGGTCTCTTGATCGAATTGACAAATAATATTGCTTAAAGCGGTTACAGAATACATTTTTAGCCAAGCAAAGAAATCAAAAAATAAAAATCACATTTGTGCTTCTCCAAACAATTTATGTCACGCCACTATTCTCATAGTGACGGGTCTCTTGATCGAATTGACGAATAATATTGCTTAAAGCGGTTACAGAATACATTTTTAGCCAAGCAAAGAAATCAAAAAATAAAAATCACATTAGTGCTTCCATGCGTGACTCACACTCTGACACCGTGTTCCTCTTTTATTTCTATTTTAACTGGCTTAGCTTATTCTGGCCCCTCTTTTGGTCTCACGTTTTGGCCTGGCGCCATCTTTTGGACAAATTTGTAATTTCAACTCTGCCAATTTATTCCTGTGAACAATCCATATTCTACCATTTGCACCATCCCCCCCATGTTACATGACACCTGGAGGTGTTGTCTGAGATGAGGACGCTAAGATACTTGAAGGTGTGGACCCTTGCCATTGATGTGTAGGGGGCCTATGTCAATGTTATGCTTCCTCCAAGTGTACTCCCTGTAAACATTTTACCTCCATCCTTGCACTACCGACCTTCTGCATACATCCACTCCACCTTCTGTCGCACATCATCCATTCATCATCCTGCCAATTTGTCATTTTGTACGGAATTACGTGAACTTTTGGCTGTGACATAAACTGTTAGCTGGGACGTGAACTTGTGATCATGCTGCATTTAGCAATTTCATGACTACTCAATTCGTTAATGTTTCCTGACTATGCTTTGTCTATTTTTCATGCAAAGGTTTTACTCACCACATACGTACCATGGATTTGTTTATTCTTTTCACATTCCACGCACTTGCTCTCTTCATATTCTCAGTTAATCATGCTTCCTACCACATATTTTCATTGTTAGGCAAAACAATTCCCTCTGTCGAGAACATTTTCCAATAATCCAAGGCTGGTGTTAGGCAACATACAACGTCACATCAAGCATAAGGCAAAACATAAGATATAATCAAACATTCAGCATTCCGATGCCCTTGACAGTGTCCGTGATTCACAAAAACATCAGGCATGTATTGAACAGCTCTGTCCTGGGCTGTCCCCTGGACTCCATTGAGGTTGTGGGTGAGAGGAGGACGTTGATTAAGCTTAAATCCATCATGGACAACACCTCTCACCCCCTCCATGAGATTGTACGGTCCCTGGGCAGCTCCTTTAGCGGCAGACTTTTGCACCCTCGGTGTAGGAAGGAACGGTTCCGCAGGTCCTTCATTCCCTCTTCTGTCAGACTTTACAACATGCATGCCACCTGATAAAATGAATGTGTTTCGTCTCTGCTAGCAGCGCTTGTGTTTGTCCTTGTCTGTTATTTACCCTTTTTTGTAATTCTGGCACTTGTTTTATTCTTGCACTCGTATTATTCTTGCACTCATATGCGCTGCTGTGACAAGTGAATTTCCCTGCCGTGGGATGAATAAAGTTCTATCATCATCATCATCATTATTATCATCATCATCATCACCCTCACCACCTGAAATGGCTCTTTTATCCTGACACTCAGCGGTGATGTCCAAAGCTCCCATCCAGTTTCCTCCTGGAGAGCAGTCGTCGTTAATGCATTTGTGGGTCTCGTTACTTTGGATGTAACGTGTAGTTTACTCCAGCTGGTCTCTGCGTAGGCCACTTGCGGCAATGTTCGTCCTTTATCAGTCACTTTGAGATTTGTCCAGAGAAGCTGATCACAGGTACCGTCTGCAAGTCCAGGGCGGGAAGGGTCGGTATCACTGACTGTGTAAGCATGGTGTTCATATCCAACTCCTCCCATGGATGCCATACGTTTCGCTTCAGTGACATTCATTGCTCTGGCCTCCAAGTGAACTTGTGTGGAGGAAGGGGAGGGGGGGGGGGGTCGAACACACAACATCCCTCCTGTGTGTGAGCTTTCACAGCGAACTTTACATACTGGTACCAAGTCTTGGTTTTGTATGGGTTTCTGGGGTCCCATGACCAATCCTCAAAGTTCTCATCATGTGACCATCTTCTTCCACGGTTGACATTGTCAATCGGTCCATTCAGATGAGCCTAAAATCCATAGCACGCTCCAACCACAACGCAGCAGAGGATCCATCTGGCATATGGAGCCCCGTTGCTACTAGGATGGCAGAGACACCGGGACATCCCCTCGGCTAGCGGAGTGGGGATCAATGGATTCTTCACCAACATTGAGACGCCCCACCCTAAACGACGAGGCCCCTTTGTAGTCAGCCTTCCCCACCACTCCGAATTAGGGGTCCAGCACTCTCTGCAACTTGCAGTGGCTGAGGTGAATCCAGCTGGGCCGTTCAGCAATCTTTACTGCGGTGGGGGTAGTCAGCAAAACTTGGAATGGTCCCTCCCACCGTGGGCTGGCCCAGTTCTTTCTTTTGATGACCTTGATGTAGACCCAGTCTCCTGGCTTGATGGGGTTGTCAACCTGTGAGGATGAAAGGTCAGGCGGCAATAAATTTGCATTTGACACATCTGTCAGTCTGAGCGTTCTGACCATGTAATCTGCCAAGGACTGTTCTTCATCTGCCTTTTGTAAATCTGCAGGGAACACAGGTTATCTATATGGTCTCCCATGGATGATTTCAAAAGGTGTTAGCCCTTCTGAAGTGGGAGTGAACCTCATATAGAGCTTCACTAAGTCGAGGCACTCTGGCCAGGGTCTGCCTGTTGTTTCCATGCATTTTTTCAACCTGCTTTTGATAGTAGAGTTTGATCGTTCAACAAGGCCAGCGCTGGAAGGATGCCAGGCGCAGTGGTTTTTTAACGTTATCCCAAGGTGTACAGCCATGTTCTGTACAACTTGGTTCACAAAGTGTGGACCATGAGTCTATATGATGGCTTTGCAGATGACTTTTGCCTGTGTTAAGGCATCTGCACGTTTAGATGGAACTATTTCCACCCATTTGGAAAATGCATCAATCATCACTAAGCAGTATTTGTGAGGTCCACTTTGTGTGAGTTCAATAAAATCCATGTGCATGATTTGAAATGGGTAAGACGGTTTCGGAAATGAGCCTCTCTTAGGTCTCATGTTTCCTTGTGGATTATGTTTCATACAAACAGGACATGCTTTACAATTTTAGCATCTAAACCAAAAGGTAGTGAATTGTTGATGTATGATGGACCTCATCCCTTCTGTCGACACATGGCAAGGCCCATGTGTCGCAATTGCTTCTGCCTTAAAAAGTGATTTTGGTAAAACAGGTTTGTCATTGATGTGGTGGATATTATCTGTATCCACTATTGCACATTTTGTCATCCACATTCGTTGTTCCACCATTGGAGCATTGTCCTGCATATCTGTCAGTATAGTTCTATCTATGAGTTGCGTGTCCTCTGAATCTATTAAAAAAAATCATGGCCATGTTTCCCTGCTGCTGCTTCTTTAGCAATTTTGTCTGCTAATCTGTTTCCATTTGAGACTTCATTTGTGCCTGTGGTGTGAGCAGCACATTTACACACAGCTAGTTTAGCAGGTAAATGGATGGCCTGCAACAAGTGTTTTAACAAGGAGGCATGGGTAACCGGCTTACCGGTTGATGTTGTCATCCCTCTGCGCTCCCATTGTTTTGCAAAATAGAACAGAGTAGAAAACGCATACTGACTGTCTGTGTATACAGTGACTTCCTTATTTGCCGCTAATTGACAAGCTCTTGTTAGCGCAATTAGCTCAGCAGCCTGCGCTGACCTGTTGTATGGAAGCTTCTCTGCTTCAACAATCTGGTTTGGCAATTTCACAATTGCATAACCACTTTGATTGTTTCCTTTAGGATCCTTTGAACATGATCCATCCACAAACCACTTTTCCCCTTTGTCAAGTGGTGTGTCACTTAAATCTTGTCTGGGCAGCTGTAGATGTTCTGTAGCATCCAAACAGTTATGTGGGGTTCCATCCCCTGGCAACGGAATCAACGTTGCTGGGTTAAGGACTGTGCACATCTTTATCACAATATGCGGTTGTGACAGAAGTGTAACAGTGTAGGACAGGTGTCTGGCGGGTGACAAAAAGTTCATTTTGCTTTGCAGTAGCAACACATCTACAGCATGTGGAACTAGCAGTTCCATTTTGTGGAAGAGGACCACATCCGCGGATAGTGTCATTGCAAGCGCTGCCGCGCATACTGCTTGGACACAGTCTGGTAAGGATTGAGCCACTGGATCCAATTTTTTTGAATAAAATGCAATTGGTCTTAGCTTCCTGCCATGACTCTGCAGCAACACTGAGGTCATAAAACCATTCCTGTAGTCTGCTGTTTGCACAAATGTTTTATTGTAGTCTGGCAAGATAAGGGTTGTAGTTTCCATCAGAGCCTGTTTCAGCACTACAAAAGCATCATCCGCGACAGGTGTCCATATTATTTTTTCTGTCATTGCCATGGAGACTCCATGCACAATATTCAGCAGCGGTTGCGTCTTTTCCGCATAATGTGGGATCCATGCTCTGCAGTAATTGCAGAGCCCCAAAAATGACATCATTTGTTTTTTTGTTTCAGGTTTCGATGCATCTGCAATGATTTGCTTTCTGGTTTTCTGTATCTGTCTTCCAGCAGCTGACAACGTGTGACCTAAATAGTTCACTTCCTGTCTGACCCATTGTAGTTTGTTTTTACTTACTTTATTCCCTGTTTTGCAGTGATAGTGTAACAAAGCTAAGGTGTCTTCCTTGCAACCAGCTTCAGTTTCAGAGGCTATCAGGAAATCATCCACATAAACTAGAAGTTGGTTTTTGTTTGACATTTGAAAATCAGCCAAACAGGCCATGATAGCTTGAATGAAAATAGTTGGACTATCAGCAAATCCCTGTGGCAATCTGGTGTACGTATAACTTTGTTCTTTAAAGGTAAACGCAAACCAAAACTGTGAGTCTGGGTGGATTGGCACTGAGAAAAATGCATTGCTAAGATCAATTACTGTGAAAAACTTCTGGTTAGGCTTCAAAGTGTTTAGAAGTGTGTGTGGGTCAGGCACATTAGGTGCTCTTGTCTGCACTGCTTCATTTACTGCTCGTAAATCTTGTATCATTCGCCAATCAATTTTATTGGCCTTTTGGACTGGAAAAATAGTAGTGTTGCAAGGAGAATCCGAACACTTCCTAATGATTCTTCCTGTCAAAAGATCATTTATAAAAGGGGCAATCCCATTTATTGCCTCATGTTTTAAAGGCTATTGCTTAACTCTTGGACGCCACTCTGATCTTGGTTTGATCTGTACTGGGGGAATGGACATTAAAAGTCCTACATCAGATGGGCCCTTTGTCCAGAGTTTTTCAGGAAGCTCAGCCAATTCCCTCTCCTCCATCTCAGTCAAACAAACATTAACTAGTCAGTGGAGCACATAAGTGCATGCCCTTCCAAAAGCCACTTCATACACTGTTTGGTTCCACATATCACAACTGGTACTGTGGCTCCACCCATCACCTTTATCCTCATAATCAGTGACAGATCCGTTAAGTTTAATTCGGCAACCCACATCTGCCCATGTTATACTGTGAGGTTTAAACAATGAAATGTGGGGTATAGCCGACAACTTGTATTTGTCTTTCTGAGGAGCGGGCAGGAGCAGAGCAGCAGCTGCAAATGACCTGCGATCAGTGTACAGAGCAGTGATTGTCAAGGTTACGTCTGTGTCACTGAGAAAACTTTCAATATATTCATCTTGTGGATCAGTGAGAATGTTCATGGTGACATGTAATTGGTTACAAGTCATTTCTGATTCAGGTCGGGACAATTGTTTTCGAGCTTCACTCAGTAAACTGCTTGGTAGCTTGGGATTCCGTTCAGGAGAGATGTCATAGGAACAACAAATCTGTTCACTTGCTTGTGCCGAATATGAGTCTACATCTCTCACTCTACATGCTCGCATGCCATCCTTTACTGGAATTATTCCAATTCCCAACTGAGTCATCAGATCTCGTCCCAGCAGGTTTATGGGACATTTTGGGGATAGGACAATCGAAACTGAAGCTATGACTCCCGTTTCATCATCTCTCACTTCAACTGGATTGGAGATACTCTCCTTGTGTACCTGCCCATCAGCAGATTTCACCCAAATTGTATTTTGAGAGGCCTTTAGATTAGGGACTTTAGTTTTCATTACGGTTTTACAAGCCCCGGTATCACACAAAAACTCTACATCACTTCCTCCAACGTTTAAAGTAACATGTGTTTTTTCTTTTAATGCACTCAGAATGTCACAGGCTGTATGGACATCTACTATTTCTTCCTCTGTAGGAGCACAAGAGGTCAAAGGGGAGGAATCTAGTCATGCTGACAATTTGGTTTTTCCTCTGCCTCTTCCTCCACCCTTTGATTGGTTTTGTTTTTTTCTAAAACTTTCTTTTGACCAGTGTCCACATTTCCCACAGTTCCAACAGTTGTCAGAATCTGATGGGGGTTTTGAATTGTATGGCGGCCTTCGACCCTGTTGGCCTCTACCTCTTCCTCTGCCCCGTTGGGACCCTTGGAAGAAGACTGTTGTATATTCATCTTGTTCATCATCATCATCATTTTCTAGATGAAATACATCAGAACTTTTGCCTCTTTTGATCACTTTTTCAGCATGTCTGGCCCATTGCATAGTTGTCGTCACACTTGCAATATCCGCTTCCACCAAATGTTTCCTCACCCAGTTGCCTATTTCAGGGCGGAAATTAGTGAGGAGTGCATTTTTAAGCTGTTATTGGTAAGCACTCTCAGCTGCATCATTGAATGGGATGCTACTATGCACCCTGAATTATTTTTCAAATCTCAAGCGAAAATCATCAGTTTCTTCCCCAGGCTTCTGTTTTATTCCTGCTTAATGACCATAATTCACTCGTCTTTGAAATATAGTTCGCACTCTTTGCACAAGATCATTCCGTTGTGCTGCATAATCCCTTCCCAATTGATTTCCGTCAACGGGATAGGGGAAAGACCCTTGGTTATATCTACCTGTATAATTTTCTCTAACCTTGGCCCAGTCTTTTCCCAAGGAAGACATTGCATCTTCTCCTGCCTCATGCCCATTCAGTCTATAGGAATGTATGATGCCAGCCACGTCTTCTGCCCATTTATCTGGGTCTTCTGCAACAGGTGTAACCCCTTCAACTGCTTTTCTTGACTCTTCCAAAGTCCATGGCCGAAAAACATATGTATGTGGAGGGTAGCCTTCCCCTACAATAGGGTTTGGCACCTGTATCATTGGGCACACATCAACATTGTCTAAATTTTGGGAAAATTTAGCAGCATTGGTCATACTTCTTGTTCGCACAGGAGTTCTAATAATGTGACCCTGACCTTTTTTGCTGTTATATGGGGGAGGGTGCAGGTCTGTTAAACTTGGATACAAGTTTTGCATAGGAGCAGAAAGCTCCTCTTGCCCCTCTGCTTGAGCTGCGCCTTCAGCTGCGGCTTGAGCTGCGGCCGGGACAGTGCGCCTGCGCACTGTGGCCTCATTGTCTTCCGGCCTGACAAACATACTCGCAGCCTCATCACTTTTTACCTTTATAGTTTTGGTCTTTTGAATTTGTTCTCTTCTCTCTTGTGAAGCTTTCAACCACATTCTAGCGCAATTCAGTTCTCTCTCTTCTTTCCTTTCTCAGTCCCTTTGTCTTCCTAGCCACACTCTCCTCCAAAACATCAACCACTATCTTCCACACTTCAACTTTCAACTTCCCTTCTACTCCATACTTTTTCTTCCACTTCGGCATGTATCGCATACAATTAAGAAATTTACTCGCCATGTACTTCTCATCTCCTTCAAGAGCTAGAGATTTACCGTTTTTATTTCCCAGCTTAACTTGGTATTTTAGGTTTATACAAATTTTTTTCACAATTTTTCTTTCTTTGAGGATCCTCAATGCAGGTTTAAATTGACCTTTCAACAAATTCTCTTTGTAGTCAATTTATCCTACCAGCCACACTCTCAACCACACAAGTTTATTATCCCTGCCTACGCGAAGTCCTCTTTAAAAAAAAAGAAAAAAAGAGCTGCTTCATCCGGAAAGGGGACTCTAAAAACAACCAGTCCTGTTACCCAGCCCTGCCAACGCAAAGTAGTACTCTTTACAACAGTGGTTGTCAAATGAGGGTACACGGAGGTACTCTAGGGGGTACGTGAGATTTTACAAAAATATATAAACAGTTTGAGAACCACTGCTCCAGAAGAGCCACCTCATCCGGATGGGGACTCTACAACATCCCCTCCTTCCACAAGACTTAAGATCTTCTGTCCTGCCTATTTAGTTGTACTTTTTTCTTGTGCACTTTTACTTTTACTTGTACGCGTTTCACAACAGCACAATCACACAACTTTAGGGCTTTTACTTACTTGTCACCTGGTTCGTTGCACTGCCGGATCCCGTCAATCCACTTCTGTCAGACGAAGGCAGACCTAAGATGCTGGCCCAGTGAAGAATTTCCTTTGCAGGTCTTTCTTTACCAGATCCGGCTAATGGACGCTGGCCTGTCGACGGTGTACAGCGTGTCTTCCTCCGTATGCCAGATGGCGGGTATGAGAGAATCCGGGTCACGGCACCAAAAATATTAGAGTGGTGCTCACTCTAACTTATTTTGCAAGAACCACACGGGAGACAGTATGCCCTTTAAACACTTTCAAGTGGAGAATTTGCTCGTTACTGTAGGTACAACAATGTTCGAACAAAGTCTGCCTTTGGTCTCTTGCAAGAGCATATTTATTGAGAACAGGTAGGGTGGGGGTGACATTAGACATGTTTGGTGGTCACCTCAGCAACTGGTTAATCAGTGTGGAGTGTCCCAGCTCATTGTTTTACAAGGTCGTGGAAACAGAAACTAGTGGAGCATGTTAGATGACTAACTAAGCAAGAATGTTTCCACACCATTTGGAAAGTTTCAACAACTGAATGGTTAAACTTTTCAGAGTCAAGGAAAGGTAAAAGGTTTAAACAAAGTTAATAATTCTAGTCTACATTCCAACATAATCATACCATCAAGATAATCAAGATAATCTGTAAACCCTAACAAACACGACAGCGACAAACACAACGATCTGACGGAGTGGCACGCCAACAGGGCTTGAATAGCACACGGGTAATAAGGGGCAGATGGCCGTGATTACGCTGATTACAAATAGGACAGGCGGGGAGGGGCAAATGCACAGACACGGGACAGAGACGTGAACGAAACCATCACAACAAACACTGACACATGAGGCTCGGAGGAGGAAACGTGGGTTAGCTCCACTGCATGTGGCAATCGGCGCCACTGAGGAGTGGATACGTGATAGCATTGTATTAGATTTTATAAATAAATGCACTTGTCTTGTAACTACAACATTAATGTAAACTAAGTGTAAGAAATATTATTATAATAACTTACAAAAGCAAAAAAAATGTTTAAAGGCATATGGAATGTTCTAAATAGCATTGTGAAATGTATCCAAAACTATCCAAAGTACTTCACTGAAAATGACAAGACTATAAATAAGATGAAGGATGTAGTGAATGGTTATAACAAATTCTTTGTTAATGTTGGACCAGATTTAGCAGCAAAAATAAGGGTTCCTGAGAACTCACATGGTAGGTACTTTGAAGATATGAGGAACAGAAACCCAAATAAAAAAATTCTATGTGCACTCAAGGAGTAAGACATTTTGGAGATATCAAAGAAATTTAAAAACAAATCCTCTACAGACTGGAATGATCGACGTGACAGTACAAACAGTCATGGAAGGGTTAGGGTCAATATTAGGTCCGACACTATTCTTATTGTATATCAATGACATCTGTAAAGTTTCACAAATTCTGAGATTTGTTCGATTTGCAGATGATACCAATATTTTTTGCTCAGGTGAGAATTTGCAGCAGACTTTGGAGACAATCACAGCTGAAATAAACAAACTGAAATGATGGTTCGACAAAAATAAATGATCATTCAATCCAAGCAAAACAAAGATTATGTTAATTGGATGACACAAAACAGAATGCCATGTAAAATTGTTAATTAATACCAGTAAAATAGAAAGGGTACAGGAAGTTATATTTCTTGGTGTGATTTTAGATAATAAAGTCTGCTGGAAACCTCATGTAGAATACACACGACCAAAACTAGCTAAGTGTTTGGGAATTCTGTATAAAACAAACATTCTGCATTCTAAGTCATTACACACCCTTTATTATTCGTTATTTCTGCCATATCTGACGTACTGTGTTGAAGTTTGGGGAAACACCTATAAAACCAAACTACAGCCGATATGCACAATACAGAAAAGAGAAATAAGGACAATACACAAAACAGGATATACAGAGATCACACAAACACACTATTCATAAAATCGCATTTGCTAATATTTATGGACCTGGTCAAATTCAGAAAAAAAGTAGGGGAGGCGAGTTCGTGGCTGCAGCAACTCTGTTTAGCTAATGAATGTAGTGTGGTGCAAGGCGACAGTGACCCCGGCAGTCAGGTTTCAGTTTCTGTCCTGTTCCTCCTCAGCCGGTTGGCTTCTCCACTGTTGGCTGACACTTCTTCGGCTGTGGTTAGGGAGATATCTCAAAGCGTGCTGAGTGTTGTTTTCCTGTGAAACAATGCAACTAGAGTTTCTCGCACGAATAGGCGGGTCCAAACTGGCCTTCTTCGAATTGTACAGAGGCGGCAAGTCAGCCAGATAGCGGGTTGGCATGGAGGAAAATGAGGTGGAGATTATACATTCGGTGGTGAGCTTTACGTCTGCAGTGTGGAAAAATGTTGGGTTCTACAAACGAGATGAAGAGCTGGATAAGACAACAGCCATATGTAAACTCTGCCGTGCAGCTATAAGATACACAGGCAGCACAACAAATTTGTCTACACAAACTGTATAAACTTAATGCACTTTTAAAAGCTTAACTTGAAAACATGTCTTTGTGTAGGCCCTAAATTGCTCTACAACATGCACTTAAGAGAAATCTTAATTTTTGTTAAAGGTTATACTTATACTCTAAAGTTCCAGAGACCTGCAATTAATCACTCTCTATGTTGTACTTCCTGTGTTTCAAAATAAAAAAGCACAGCCAGCTTTAATGCTTCAAGTGCCAAAACTTGAACTATGTATTCCATGGTGTATTTTTTTTCTGCATTGCACCGTATCATATCGCACTGGATCGCATAGTTTTAAAATTAAATCATACTGTATCGCACCGTATCGCAGGAGACGGGAGAACTGTATCGCATCTTTTCATTGGCAATTCCATGAATCATGAATGCATCGAATCGTTGGCAGTGTATCAAGATGTGTATCGTATCGCTTTGATGGTGAAGATTCCCATCCCTACAACATACAATAATAATATTGAGTAAATGTGGGGTAACATTTGTGCAACTACTTCAAAAGATATTAAGTAAATGTGGGATAACGTACGTATGTGCAACTACTTAAACAAATATTGAGTAAATATGGGCTAACTTACACTAATCCCTCACTGCATCGGTTCATTTATCGCGGCTTCAGTACATCGTGGATTCCCCCCCACCAAAAAAAATCTAAAAATATTTTCTAAATTAAGGAATTATGGTGTTGGATTTTGTCCACAATTTAGGGAGCGCGTTATCTGCGCCTCACGGCAAAAGCCTTTGTCAATCACCTGTGTTCCAATTTACTCACTGCGTGCTCGTTTGATTTCTTCAGATTTAGGAAAATGCAAAGACACTGAAGCAGAAATTAGACTTAGACAGATTGGTTGAGTTCAATCACAATTATTGTTCAAAAAGCTCTGTTTTCAGGAAAGTACAATACAGCGCTGGGCCCTTCAAGAGCGGAAAGTCTCCATTCAGAAAAGGCAAAGTCCAAGGTTGTTAGATCAGTTTTATATTCAGTAGCACATTGTGGGCTGGGATTGATGGGCGATGAGTCTTCGGGGTGGGGCAAGTTCGAAGGAGAGTCTGCTTCCATGGGAGTGGTGCTGGTTATGGGCAATTCGGTGTGTTGGTGGGGGGCTGTTGGTGTGTGTGTGTGTGTGTGTGTGTGTGTGTGGAGGGGGCTGTTGTCTTCCATCCCGTCTCTCGGCCTTGGCGATCATCTTTGGCCGAGTTCTCGGGTGGCTCCTTCTGGCACCCACTGGTTTTATCTCCACGTGACCTTCCTGTGAACATTCTTCTCCAATCTTGGACATACACTGTCGTACCGCATTCAACCGTATCTTTTCTTTGTTAGACAAACTATTTCCCTCTGTGCAGAGCGTTCAGTAGTAATCAAAAACTGGCGTCTAGCATTAGTCAAAACATAAGATACAATCAAGTACTGAACGGTCAAGACAACTCTGGCCGTGTCCATGATTCAGAGAAAAAACATCAGGCATGCATTCCACAGTTCCTTAAGGGTCATTAAGCTATTTAGGCAATATATCAAAAGTCATTTGTTATTTCAAAGTCCTCAGAAATATATATATCAGATCATAAAGTTATAAAAACCTTTCTCATCACCACTTATCAAAAATGTCTAGTTATGTCTTCTTTATTGATTTGGTGTGTACGTATAATTATATGCTTCAAATGTTTCTTTTATTTATTTAATATGTGAATATACTTGTCTGCTTATGTACTTTATTCAATGAGGTTTGAGGACTTTTTGTATTTCGACCTCATTCCTTCACTCCCTCTGTTGACCTCAGTTTTACTGAGGTCACCAAAATCGTTGATGCCACCAGGGTCCCTCTGTTGGCACACCACGTCCCTCTGTGGAGCCGCCAATGAGTGAGAAAAATAAATATAGATAAAATTCATACCCAGACATTTGTAAAAGATGGAGAGTGGAAAGGCAATTGGCCTAGACGACATTCCAGTGACAGCATGGAACTATCAAGGAGAGATGGCAGGGGAGATTTTTAAAAAGCGAGAAGTTCCCCGGAAAGGTGTTGACTTCTATTCCTTATTTCAGACCACGGCGATGCGCAGAACTGTAGTAGCTACAGAGGTGTTGTTATGTTGATTAAGCAAAGCATGAAGTTATCGGAAAGAATGTTAGAAGCGAGGCTTGGAAATCTACTGGCCAAAATAATGGAGAGTGTGGCAGAGACAAAGATAGGACATGCAGATGGTTGGTGGTACAGAAAGATATGGAAACGATCGCTCTGCAGTCGCGGCCCCTAACAGGAGCAGCCGAAAGAAGTGGAAGATAAGAAAGAAAATGTGCAAGAGAAATACATAAACAAATAACGAAATACATACATACATACATATATAGTACATACATATAGACAGACAGACATCAAACGATTGCCCATTCGGTCACTCAGCCCTTCAGTCAGTCACTCAATGAATCACTCAATCAATCAATAAACCAACCAATCAATCAATCAACCAATCAATCAATCAACCACTCAATCAATCAATCAATCAATCAATCACACAGGTGTTAACTAATTTGTAATTGTATTGCAAGCAATTTGAACTCTAATGGAATATGATGATGTCCATATCTGTTTTATCAAATTCTAATCCTACTTTACCTTTGTATAAGGCATAGGTGTCAAACTCAAGGCCTGGGGGCCAGATACAGCCCGCCACATGATTTTATGCAGCCCGCGAAGACAAATTGTGCTTTTCATTCACGTGTCATTACTCGAATTGCAAATTGTCTTCACTTTTAATAATATTTGATTTTTAAATATTAGACCAGTTTTTATTTGTCTGATTTGAAAGCAAGTTACTTGCCAGTTTGTTTTGTAGCTTTTACGCTACAATATACAAATGTCATAATAGATGACCACAAGGTGTTGGAGCTGTGGCACTTTCTAGAGCGCACTAGCGAACCCATACACTGGGCAGAATGCAGGCCCCACGATACAATGCTCACTATAGATGTGGACCTCAGAGCGTCCGAAACAGAAGAACACCTATACACGCTAGACTCCCATGTTATGCCTGTGCATAGAGAGGTTGTGCACTTGCTCGGGCAATGCGTGATGGGGGGCATCAAGTCCGAGGACTGCTCGTTTGTGCTGCTGGAGAAACTGGACCACGCCGGGGAGGTGGCCCGACCGATCCGGTGTGACTCACAGGGCAACGTGAAGCAGGGGTTCCACATGCAGTACACAAAGATATTTGCCGACACACGCTCTAACCGAATACATAATAAAGCCCCTGGCTACAAAGTTTCCTGACGTAGACACCCTCAGCTGTAGCAATGCTTGGTTGCTGTACGGTGCGTGCAAGCCCAACGGCACGGCGTACACCGTTACGGGCCAGTATGAGGCCAACGGGCGACCCGTCGAGGGAGCGCCATGGGATGGCTACCGCTTCCCGAGCTCGGGCAACCTGGCCGTCGGCCCTGACGAGGCGCCCGTTACGCTGTTGCGCAAGATGCTGTCGGTCGTGCCGTACGGTCGCTTCAGGTACAAGCGTAGGCTCGTGTGCACCGTGTCCCAAGCCCCGCAGCAGCAACAGCGGCTCTTGCAGCAGCCCATGGAAATAGAGACACCCGCCGCTCAGGACAGAACGAGGTTTACGGACATCGAGCGTTTGGTGAATATGCTGCCCGAGCGCGCGGCTGAAGACCGTAACGTGTGGCTCAAGGTAGGCTTCTGCCTCCACCAGCTCACTGAGGGCCTGCGGCTGTGGATGTCCTTCAGCGCTAGATGTGCTCGAAAGTTTGATGCGGGTACGTGCCATGACATGTGGGAGCGTCAGATGAGGCCCAATATGTACACAATAGGCACACTGCGGTACCTGGCCAAGCAGTACAGTTCCCAGGAGTACGACGAGTGGACGCACCAGAGATGGATGGCCACCGACAGGCTCAAGCTGACACACGTGGGGCTGGCAAATATCATGTACATTGCTCTGGCCACACACTGTGTGTGTGCCAACATCAAAACCGAAGTGTGGTACAAGTTCCAGGGCTCTGTGTGGAACGAAAAGGGTATGAACGTGGTGCGTAGCCTAATATTGTCTGAGACAGGCCCCATACACACGGTGCTTAACAAGTACCTGTCCATGGTGGCGGCCGAGTTGGTGCCGCAGCCCGACGAGGGGTACCTCAAAGCGCTTCACCGCACCACTGCGCAGCTGGGTTCGTCACCGTTCAAGTTGAGCGTGATGCGCGAGTGCGCTGAACTGTTTTACGTCTAAGACTTTGTGCAGCGCCTCAACACAAATCCCAACATCATAGCCTTCTGTAACGGCGTGTTTGACTTCAAGAACAGGGTGTTCAGGCAGGGTGAACCCGAGGACATGCTGTCGCACACCCTTCCCGTGCCTTACACTCAAGTGGGATACGGTCGGTACGTGGACGAGATCCTGGCCGCGGCCACCCTGGACCCCACCACCAACACGTACAACGTGTGCGAGCTACTGGATGCTATAGTCGATGTGACCAATACCATGACAGTTAATGTTAGGTTCAAAATCAGCAAAAGGATCAGCAGACAAAACCAGTGAGGCAGAATATTGAGTCTTTTCTCGCGAGGAGTGCATTCAGACTTACAGCAATCCGACTACACTAAAAATCTGTTTTACACTCCTCGCTCTTTTTATTTGGAATGCCCTACCCACAGTGTGAGACGATTAGCCCTTAAGGGGGGGGAAAGAGATTGTGGCTTCGTCTCGTAAGAAAAGAAACAAAAGTAACGCACAAATTGTTGCGTGCAGATATGGCTATATCAGCAAAACAGTTTAAGCGATATTCCGAGAGATAAAAAGAGAAAGTGACGTTCTTTAAGGAAGATCAGAAGGTTCATGACGCATTGTTTGACGTGTTGTTTTCACGATCTGTTCTGGTGGACGCTGAGCTGTCAGCAGCATCTTGTTTGACACAACCGTCATCTCGCCCCTGACCCAGCCGTAATCCTTCTGTTCTGTTGTACAAGATAAGAATAAGCAAGGCAAAGCAGCAAGCATACTGAACAGTAATATTGTGAATAAGTACTCATTAGAGAATGCATGATAACATATATATAAAATTTTTCCATAAGGTTCTACAACACCACGTTCCCTGATATGAAGGTGCGTGAATATTTCCTCAGACAGGTGTGCCAGGTGTTTGCGGCCACCGCGCTCAGGTATACGCCCCGCTGGTACGCCGACATCTTCAGCTTGACCACCTTGAAGGGCAGACCGTCTATACGTCGGCCGCGGTAGCGCACCCTGACCCCGCTGCTCTTGCCTAGCACATATGACACACGCCCCTTGACCGTCCTCATAAAGTCCTTCTCTGCACCCCGGACAAAGTTGCCCGCGCCCGTAAAGAATCGCGACTTGTCCACGGGCTCTGGCAAAATCAGGTTCATGACATCCACGATCTCGTCGGCGCGGTCCGCCATGGGCGTGCCCGACAGAGGCACCTTCTTGGCCCCACGCACCGACCTCATGAACATCAGCAGTGAGCGGTACGCCGCATTGTCCTCCCTCAGGTTGTGCACCTCGTCCACGATTATTAGGTACCGCTCGTACGTGGTGGCCAGTAGGCCCCGCGACACGCGGTTACACCACGCGGCGAAGCGGTCGTATGTGGTGAAGCGGAAGAACTGCTCCACAGACCGCCGCTCCAAACGCCACGAGCTGTTGCACTTATCGAGCAGCTCGGACCGGAAGTTGCGCATTAGGCCCTCGCCGCGCGTGATCACCAGCACCCCTCTGAGGTACTTGGCGGCGCACTGGGCTATGGCCACGGCTGTGCACGTCTTACCGGTGCCCATTTCGTGAAAGAGCAGCAGCTCGTTATAGGGTGTCTCGGGACTCAGGAAGCGCGCCAGGTACTCCTGCTGCACAAAGTCATCCTCGGGGTCCAGGCCGCCCTCTAGCCTAATGTCCCCATGGACCCCAAAGCGCCGCTCCTCGATATCCGGGTACAGCGACAGGAAAACCTCCATTTTGTTTTGATCATTCGCAGATGAGATCCCTGAACCGGCCAAAGTCCACCGGCTCCCGAATGCTGTCGTAGATGTGCAGTGCCGTGAAGTACGTGTTAGCCTGGGTCTTGTCGGAACGCACACGCAGCACACGCCACGCGCCGTCCGCAAAGGCGCACTCGACCACGCAGCCGGCCATGCCCGGGTCCCACACCAACACCTGAGCAAAAGGCTCTGTGGCTGCGTGCAGGTACAGCCCCGCGCACTGGGCGTCGATGGGCACCAGCTTGAAGTCCACCGTGTTCTTTTCGGGAGGCTTGTACTTTACCACGGACACGTCACGCCCACCGTAGTAGGGCTCCTCGTTGGACTGGAACAGAAAGCCGTCGCAGTCGGACCGGTCGGCATACGCCTCGTAGAGTGCTTCGAACTCGGACAATGGCACAAACACTTTAACCGTGACACGCAGGGGCCCGTGGTGACAACGCGCCACCACACGTGCAGCCTCAAGCCCGCTGTTAAAGTGTAGTCAGCCACGTGGGTACCGCACACATACACCGCATCAAAGATGTACAGGTCCTGGCCGCAGTGCTCACAATCTACCAGGGTGTCCGTCAGGTGCAGGCCGCAGGGCCTCTCAAACCGGTCCTCGGTCAGTTGCCATATGGTCGCGCAACGGTCCATGACGTACATGCGGTCACGCCCATCTATGTACAGCATATACCGGGTGCCGTCAGCCTTCCATGTGGCGCGCCCGTCAGCGCCCAGCCTCACCACCTCGGAATAATTATGTCTGCTCATCGATACGGGCATGCAGCCGGGAAACTGGTCACGGTAGCGATAGCCCACGGCTCCTGTGATGACGCGTGTTATCTCAGCGCACAGCTCCACGTCGTGCACGGCCCCTAGGCCCAGCTTGTGTGTGGACGTCTCACAGTGGGCCGGTACGCATGTCACAGGCAGCTCAGGCAGCCATGCCGGCAAGTCGGCCGCCACTAACAGTGTGCGGGCGTTGTACTTGATGCACAGGGTCTTAACATACTCCTCCCTGTAGATGCCCGGAGGTCTGGCCTCTGCAAAGAGGCGGATGGCGTCATGCACCGACATCTTGCGGCACTCCACCAGGTAGCAGCACACCAGGTAACCAGTGCGATTGAAGCCGTATGTGCAGTGCACATACACCGGGCCTTGAGCGGCCTGACACAGGCCCAAGAAAGTGCGCACCGCTCTGGGGCTGGGGCACTGGTTGTGTCCCTTGCAGCGTATCTTGTGATAGCACGAGCCCAGGGCTTTGCCATTGTAATAGCGTGTGGTGTTGGTTAGGTCTATCACGGCCCCATATGTGTAAGGCCTTGTAGTGGTTCGCGAGGGGAATGTGCTTGTCGTAGCGACTGTCAAGAAATGTTTTACCTGGGGTTATGAACCCGCAGATTGTGAAACCTTGGGCTGGACACTTGGCCCAGCCATGTGGAGGCAACATACCAGACATTGCTCATACCCTAGTAGTTACCACTTTTGTCTTGCACCTCTAAACACAACCCTTCAGACATCCAGTGTTGCATTTCGCTTAATCAAAATATGTGCCCAGACTCAAAGAGGGTGCACATCAGAAGTATCTTTATTTATTCTTCAAATCAGTAGCAAATGTTTCAGCAGTCATTCAAAGTATCGCGAAACAAGGACACATTCCTTTTCATGCGGCAGTCTTTCTCCATTATGTCGGTCATCCAGGCCCGCACATCGGACAAGTCCGCGAAAAAGTGGGTATCGGTCAGATTGTCGCAGAAAGCCGCGGCAGACGTTTTCACGAGATTGTGTTTTGCCTGTAGCTCGGCAAGCTGGGCCTGGACCCGGCGAAGTTTGGTGGAGCTGTTGTCCGCCGTCCGATGCCGCTTCAGCTTGATACGAAGGCTCTCTTTGGTCAAATGCTCGTATGCCAACTCAACCTGAAGCTCGTCCCGCTGCTTGATGGCTGTTTCGGCCTCAGCGCAAGCCAGGGCATGTCGCCGCTCAAGAACCAGTTTCTCCGCACATACCTTGGCCATCTGGTTACCGGTGCCGTGCAACTGCAACATTAGCTGCTGTTTCCCCTTGTAGTGTTCGGCCTGCAGCCGTTGCTCCAGGTTACACAGGTCCCGACTGTGACGCAGCGCGCATCGCTCCTCGGTTTCACAGATGGCATCGGCTACCCGTTGCTCAGACTCGGCGAGGCACTCCTTCACCATGCGATCCAGATCATACACCTTCTGTACGTCCCCGAGGTACATTGTGGTCCGGCACACCGGACAACGGTAGTCGGTGTTGCAGATAGCAACGTCGGTTTCAATGCACTGCTGGCAAAATAGATGGCCGCACGGAGTAACAACAATAGATGTCATGGTCTCCAAACAAATGCTGCAGGGAAAAGGCCTAGACTCCATGGTGAAAGGAATGTGTCCCCTACCCATGTATTCACTCCACAACCAGCCGATTGGCAATATTCAAATGTTGTTACCCCACCATGGTGAAAGGAATGTGTCCCCTAGTCATGTATTCACCCCATAAGCGGTCAATCGGCAATATTCAAATATTGTTACCCCACAATTGGATGTTGATCAACATTCAATTGTTGTTGTGTTATTGTTTACCCTAACGCTCCAGACATTATTTACACCCCGAGTTAATATGTAGTGTTAATCGACATTTGTACTCGCACTCAAAGCAGACGTACATCAGAATCGTTTTCCATGTTTATTGTTTAAAGCAGCAGCAGCAAATGTTTCAGTAGTTATTCAAAGTATTGTGAAACAAGGCATGTGCCTGTGCCGGCAGTAGGCTAACACCGCCATGATTAAGAGGAACACCTCGGCCGCTATCATGTAAGGGATCAGGTACTGTAGGGACCTACTTTCCGGGGGGTCCTTACATGTGATGACAGAACGATCCACCTCCTCCTCTTGGTTACGCTGCCCCACGGGTGTAGTGCGACTGACTGGAGGGTCCTTACATGGGATGACAAAAAGGTCCACCTCTTCATCTTGGCCACGATGCCCCACAGGTGCAGTGTGACTGCATGTGTAAGTCCCGTTGTCAGAGCATGTTATGGGATCCCGGAAAAGCAGGCTGTCATCCTCACGTAGTGCAGTAGTGTTGGCCCATCTACCGTAGCAATTCACTCTGCCGGAGCCGCGACGCTTCAGAATAACGGCGGCCCCGTTATGCAGCCCTCTGTACCAGGTTAAGAACAAGTACTTGACATTAGCCACCTTGTCCGCCATGCATGGTATCATCACATTACGTGTGCCCTGCAGGACATAGACCGCGGGGAGAGCACTTGTTCCTGAGAGGATAGTCAGAAATAACACAACCACCTTCATTGTAGCTAGTGTGTTTTATTCCCAAAACAGTCAGTACATTCATGTTATTCAAATAATCAGAGAGAGTATATAGCTGCCCACGCCACACACCAATCCCACGACAAACATACGGGATATTGCGGTCACAGATATAACCGGTCTGCAACTAACGAGAGAGAGTATACAGACACCGCCCACACCAGACACCAATCCCGCGACAAAGACTCGGGCTACCGTGGTCGTAGACATGGGTGGTCTACGACCACGCTCCAACTGTGTCCAGTCCAGGTCCGCTGGTAGCTTGTCCACAAGCATGGTTATTATATCAGGGCAACATTCAGGTTGCGCAGACAGACACTGCACATATATCGCCACACTGGCGTAAACCAAAGCCACCACACGTCCTATGTTGGGATCATCGGCCAGCACAAAGTCAATGATGCTGGCTACGACACTGACGTTGCCTGTGTTCAACACATCACTCACTACCCCAGAGAACATGTGTGTCCCGTTGAGCATTTTGGCCACCTCTTCGCAGCTGTGTATCAGAGCGGCCTTAAGTGTAGGGCTGACTAGCGACGGTCTGTAGTCCTCCCGAGTCACCCCGTGGATAAGAGGCGCCAGGCCACGGGTCCTGAGCACATGATCCGCATAGCCATACACTACATCCTTTGTGACAGACATTTTACCTGTAGTCCTATGGTACACCGGTAGTATATATTCATATTTTATTTCAAGCAACATTATGTGGGATAGCTTTCTTGTATCGGTGTATGGCCACCCCACTGTATATCGCCAATACAATAACGGTAGACGTTTCAATAGATACAATATATGGCAGTGGCCCAGGACATGGTCCTGATGTGTGCACACCATATGGTGTGCACACAGACTATGCGTAGTGTTCATCACGCCCATACCATATAATAACAGTTTTATGGCCACACCATGGGCAGCATGTCGTCTCTGTGACCGCATATCGGGCATGGGTATCATGTTGTGACTAAGCCTGACAATATAGGTGTAATGACTGTCCTGCTAGTCACACCATGGGCATATTGTATACATCGGTCGCATTATGGATGGGCATACTAGTCGTTCAATAGCTGGGTGTACTCAGGATGTTTGACCACGTGCTCCTGCAGCTCTCTTAGATACTGCCTCATGACAATTTGCTTCAAACTGTTTTCAAAGATCTCGGCTAGCAGTGACTCGGACCGCACCACGGAAAAGTACTCAGGACCCGGTCTGACGCCCAGCCCGGCCATAACGTGCAGACACTTCTTGATCTCGTGCTGTGTCTCTGACACGTATGAGAGATAGAACGAATCGTCCCACGGTAAGGTCCTGACCTCGTGCACGACGTTGGGCAGGTGGGGAGCCCGGGCGTAAAGGGTGGCCAAGATGTCAGACAATCCCTCAAAGTCGTTAGCCCTAAAGTGCCTCTAGGTCCTGATCCCGGGCAGGCATGGGCACCCTGAGCGTGTTCACCCTGTACGACAAGTACGTGAGCAGGTACGCCAGATCCACAGCCAGCGATCCTGGTGGCTTATAGTCCGCTGCCATGATTACGTACCACAGGCAGCTTACGCAATTATAGGTGGTGTACAAGCCATCCGTTACGTTGAACCGGGCCACTAGGTTAGCCATGGCCGTAACCATGGATTCCGTGTTCCAGTAGGTCTGCGGGATGTACACCTGGAGCACCTCTAAGGGTACCCAACCAGTGTTTGCAAAGTCAGCCATGGACATACTGTCGTAGCTCAAGACAGTGTTCAGGGTCTCCAGACTGTAGTTACCGAGCACGGCGTGGTAGTCCGGTGACCACGACATGATAATGTAATGTAGCAGGTACTGGTTGTCCACTTGGGTGGTTGTCACGTCGTAGTGTCTCGCGAACGCCACTACGGCCAGGCTCATGCCAGCGTGAATCAGAAACATCATGTCCTCTGCGCTGATAAGAGGCATTTCGTGGGATGCCACGTGCACCAGGGCGTGTTCAGGCCACGTGTTAACCATGTGCCGCGACAGGGTGCTGGCGCCCACTTGTGCACCCGTGTCCATGTGCATTAGGAAACAGTTTACCACCTCAGGATCGTAGCCCCTGGGCGCCAGGGCGAGGTCGGCCAGGGTCATGCCGTTTCCCGTTACCATGTACCAGTCGAACGGCGCCATGTGCGTGAGGGCCTCTAACATGTTGGCTTGTGCTGCGGCCTGCACCACGTTGAATCCGTGAGTGTCAAATGTGGTACTGAGCGATGACGTATCGAGTATGCCGTGCTGCACGCAGTATTGGAACGTGTCGGGTTTAGTCCTCAACAGGGTAAATACGTCCCCGGGCACAGCGCCCATTTCAATGGCCCTAACGGCTGCCATGTCGTCTGGCAGAAGAGGCAGCAGTAGTTGCAGACACTCAACGGTGCTCATACCGTGCTGTGCGCACAGCTGCGGCACCAGGTCCTCGGCCAGGCCGGACATCAGGTCGTCGTAGACCTCCTCTATGTCTATCATCACTTTTAAGAACCACAAAGGTATTTGAATTCCCCCACAGCGAACCTAGATGTGTGAACACACTGAACATGGGGGTGGAAAAGAGCTAGACGTGGTTGTAGAATTATCCGGGTACATGGGTACCAATAGGAAAAGTGTAATAATGAATAGCGGAACTATACTGCAGTGTGTTGTTTTGTGGTCAGTGGCCTGTGGAGTGCACCCATCGGAGGGAGCCAATATGGGACAAACAAAGGTGGATTATGGCATGGACGCTTTCTGCAAGTGCGAGCTGGACGAGAATGCGGCGATGTTGAATGTGGTGCAGGTGTCATGGCAAAAGCGTATGTGGAAGGAATCATATGTTAATATAGGGTCATACAGCCGGGACCATGGACAGCACATCAACGAGCCTTACCAAGGCAAGGCGATCCTCAGCGACACGTCCCTCAACTCAAGATCTCTAACCCTACGAAACGTCACATGGACACATGCAGGTTGTTATACCTGCATCTTTAACATGTTTCCGATGGCCTCCAAACGCAAAGAGACCTGCTGCATCAATGTGGAAGGTAAGACTAACGCTCTAATGACCTGTGCAGTTTGTTAATGGCTGTTGCATCCCGTAGGAATCTCTGACGTGGATGCAATGACACATCAACCAGACAGCGGGCCCAATGAAACCACAACGGTTGTGTTCAGCTGCTCCGCCACCGGGAAACCGGCACCCGCCATCACCATGTTATTATACAAGGCCACTTTGCTAAACAGGAGTATGTCCACCACAGTATATAACAAGGACAGCACTGTCAGCATAGCTAAGAATGTCACCATACTGGTGGAGAGGGGAAAACACAACTATGTAGGGTGTGCGGCGCGAAGCAGCAATCAAAGGAGGACAGTGAGGGTCCCCATCCCCTGGGATGTCAGCAACCAAGAGGAGGAAGACACAGGTATGTACACATTACAGTCACGACGTTTCATTGAAATGGTAATTAAACATTCCACTTTCTTAGTACAGGCATGTCTGCCCATTACACTAAAGTCAAGATATAAGTATGGGTTAAACCAACCCTCTAAATACAGGTTGCCCGGAACAAGAGCCATTTCTATTGTAATCATAGCGTGACTGAGCCTTGACGGTATGGTTGTGGTTACTGTCAGCCTAGTCACACTATGGGCATATTATGAACATCAGCACAATGGGCATAATGTTATGGCTCACACTGACTTATGAATGCCTGAGTCTGGGTTGTTATGTTTAATTGTAAACATATTACATCTCATGTGTCGATTTGAAGTAGCCTGTGCTGTGTTTGGTAGATGCTTTTCTTTTTTTCCAGGGTAAGGACCGCCCAATACAGGAGTCATTCCTATTGTGATCATTGTGTGACTAGACCATAATAGTATGGTTGTAGTAGCTATTCTGCCTAGTCACACCATGGGCATAGTACGGGCATCCGACTTAGTATAGGCTTCATATCACATCTCATGTTTGAATTTATAGTACACAATGCAGTGTTTGGTAGATGAGTAAACGTTATTGTTCTTCTTCTTCAAAGCAGGAGGAACACCACCCAGAACAGGAAACATTCGTATTGTGATCGTTGTGCTTGGTGTAATGGTCTTTATAGTCTAGGGGTCTGCATACCTATGTCTGAATGTGTTTCTGGCATCGGTGTGAGGCAACAGGTGGTTCAAGAGAGGGGCCCACATCGTGCCCACTATCAACAGCCAGTTATTACTAAGGGCACAGCTGATGAATGGTGATTTAATGTACATGTGTGACAATAACAATAAAGATCTTTATTGTCTTGGGACATAGCCATTGTATCTATCGAAACACCATACTACGGGTATTGCATACATTGGGACATGACAGCCGTCTGTTATATCCATGTTGCCGTGGGCGATCGCCACCCGTGGTGTATGTGGAGACCCGTTTTAGGCCACCAGTTGCATCACGGCAGTGGGCTTAGTTCTGTCATGTATCCTTGACACGTATAGGGTTATGTTCCCGCCGAGCATGGTCACGGTGCCATCCCCGTTGGACGTGAGGACAAATTGTATGTTGTAGCTGGCAGGTAGGTCCTGGTTCACTCTGAGGATGTGGAAGCCGTTAAATATGCACACGGGCCCCAAGGTGACGACCGGGGAGAGCAACGTGTTTCTCGACAGGCCATTCTCCAGAGCCATGATAACCAGCTTGTGTTCATTAGCCACATCAGACGTCTTCACAACGAGCATGTACGACACCAAGACCTGGTCCGTGGTGTACATGGGGCCCATCGCAACTGTGCTATGCTCGCCCTCAAGCAGCACCGTGGTAAACATGTTATTGTCTATGGATAGTGTGTCATTGGTGAACGCGGGCGCAAACGTGTGCATGCGCCACTGACTGATCATGATGTTTTATATACCCCAAAGTCAATATGCCGTTTGCCCACCGATGTGGCCACTTCAGGCCTAAGGGCTCCCACAGCTAGGTTGCGTAGTGTGAGCATGTGCTGATACGCCTGCCCCATGCGCCCCTTGTACATGATGGACGGGGTTACATCCGACATCTGTGACACGCCCTGCCGCGGAGTGAAGTGGTAGATAAAGTTTACGACAAAGTCCTCGTTCACGTCTGACAAGGTCGACACCAGCCAGTCCAGGGGAGAGCGCCCGTTCACGGGGCTCACCACGTTCAAGTTGTACTTGCGGACCACTGCCTTGAGGAGCTCCATGTCCTGCAGACTCATGAGGGCCATAACCACGGCGCCACGCACACCCCCGGTCAATTCGACATCGCGTACCATAGTCAGGTAGCGTACCGCCGCTCTGTTACCCACGTCGGCCGCTAGCCAGATCAGGTCGACATCAATATCCATGCCATGCTCCTCCACCAAGGCCGTCAGCATGACCGCGTCGTCGGTTGCGACGGCTACACGGGCCAGCCTGTTGACGTCATAGTCCATCAGCCTGATGAGATGGGAGGCCAGGGGCAACAGGTTCAGTGCCACCGCCAAGGCCACCGCGTCCAGACTTGTGGTCGGAGAAAAGCCCAGGTCGACTCTGTCCAGGGTCGACACCACATGCACCGCGACAGGGTGCCCCACATGCTCCTTAGCCATGAGGGCCTGGAAGGCCTGGCTGGTCATGGACAGACTGTGCTCGGTGGCCGCCTGAAAGATGGGCATGGCCACAAATTCCTTGTCCTCGGCCGTTAGCACATTGTCAGACACATCTACCATAAATGTGTGGTCCGCGCGGTCGACGTGATTGACGTCCGAGCCGGCCCGCAGCAAGACCCGTGCCATCTCCACATCACGCACGGCCGAGAACAGTGGCATTCTGCCGGTGCGGTCTTCAGCCGTCACGTCAGCGCCGGCGGCCAATAGGGCGTGCACGGCCTGAACATCACGCGCGCAGTGCAGAGCCGTTTCACCGCTGGTGTTGATGGCATTCACTCTGATGTCTGCGGTCCTGAGAAGATGTTCCAACACGTCCCAGGACCCTTCGGCAGCCGAGAGCAGGGACAGGTGATGCCCGTGCACATGTCCAGTGTTGGGATCAGCACCCATGTCTAACAGAGCTGCCACTGCTGCAGTATTGCCCGTGTCCACAGCCACCTGCAGGGGCGTTACACCATCGGGCCCAAACTCGTTCACCAGGTCAGTGTACGAACTGTCAGGCACACCACCCTCTTCAATGAGGTCAAGCAGTGAGTCCATCCTTTTTCTAACATTTATCAGGCTTTCTATGTACTGTTTCTCATCGCGGTCTCAGTACAACAGGGCGCTATAATCCATTATACAGCCAACATAAAATGCTGGTCATAGATTTGGTGTGGAACGGCACACCACAGCAGGCCCACTTGCACGCTATGCAGACGTACGATGAGTTTGTCCTAGAGACGGCGCAGCGGAACAACACCCACCCCCATTTTATGGTTATGGAGGGGGTCCGCAACATGCAGGAGCTGCTGGTCAACAGGGGGTCGATAACAGTATATGACGCCCTGCCGTATGCGTGGCGGGTTAACGGCTTCGAACCGCTGCCGGACTTTACGCGCATACAGGCCGAGGATACGCGTCTCCTGCTGAAGGAACTACTCGTTATAACTAACCAGATGTGGTTAGGCATGCCCAACAGGTTCTATGCCATCACGGTGCCCCAGGGCCTGGTGACTAACGTTGATGACGTGTTAAGGAGGACGGCAGAGATCACGGGCAGGCTCCAGCGGTTGCTGGACATAGCGCCGTGGGTGCCCGTGCCCGAGGCCGTTACCACGGTGCGCTACGGGGACACGGAAGAGCTGCACGTGCAGATGGGTGTGGAGCTAGTAACCCAGCTCCAGGACAAGCGCGTAACCAGACTGTTGGACCTGGCCACAGTGAGCCAACACACCCCTCACCTGCAGTGTAAAGACTTTTTCAAATCTATGCCGGGCTTTAGGCCCAGTGAACAATGGATCACCACGGCGGCCGACAAGTATCCCCCAGACATGCTGGTCATCAAGTACAACCCGGAGCGCGAGGGCCTACGCGGGCTGGCCAACCCGTACAACAGCTATTACGAGGCGGCCATACAGTACGATGGCACCAGGCTTGTGTCTAGCATAGACATACCTAAAGAGAGTCAGAGGCACGTGGACAAGGATGAGTGCATATGGAGGGCGTACGGCTGTCTGAGCGCTTACATGTCGGTGGACATGGCCAGCCCTACTGACCTGATTGCGCGCATCCCGGTGGAGCTCGGACGGCCAGCAGAGGTTAGCACGTTTGTGGACTTTGTGCTCAACGACCGTGTAACCAGGGCTACTTTTGCCGTGGACGAGTCCAACGTGCCTCACAGGGCTAGGCCTATCATCTATATGCACCTAGTGGGCTCGAGTCAGGTCATGAGCCTGTCTCTTATCTCGGGCGACCGGGCCGTGCTCAAGTTCAGGGTGCGGGACAATGCGATCATGATGTTCCTCAGGGACTGTTTTGACATCATGTGGCAGCGCTATGAGAGTTACCGGCACGAGTGCCTGGCCTTCTACACGCTGTATGGGGACGGTACAGTGCAGTGGGGAGCCTTGTCCCAGGCCGCGACGACCGCGGCGCCTAGGCGCGCTACCGGCCGCATCGGATCACTGAGGAGTGCCGAGCCCGAAGTCTTTGTCAACACGTACAGCAGACAATGCGTGAACCTACCGCGTATCGTGGACGACCAGGAAGCCCAGAATATAGTCCAGGACAACACGCCCGCGCATGTTATGGAATGGCCCCTGTACGGCGAGACGACAAAGCGTAAGTACGCGTGCACGCACAATGCCAGGAACCCATTCCCGGGCGTTCACGAGAATAAGATCGAAGCCAACAAGGCCAGGTTCCCATTCGTACCATGTTGCTACGCTGTAGACCAGATGAATAAGACGGGTGGTGGCTGGAAGCGGTACGCCCGGTCCCGCCCTCAGCCCGCAGCGGTGGCCGGGCCGCCCTTCGCCACGGATGTGCCCGACAACGTCAAGAGGCTGCTGGGTGACGACGTCAAACTGGGTGAACACAGGGCCCCGCTGTTCCAGCTACTGAGCCTACCCCTGTCTGATGTGCGGCGGGTGCTGCTGGATGACAGACTGCGCGCTATGTGCTACCAGGAGTTCAGCGCCATATGCCCGGACGATTCGTACATGGAGGAGCCGGCGCAATTTCTGCAGAGAACCATCGGCTACGAGGGTGTGTTTAAGGCCGAGGTGTTTTACAGGGTCGTCGAGTACCTCAAGAACACGTCGGTGTACGTGTTAGACAAAGGTGGGTTTGTCGTGCCGCCCAACAAACGTGGGCATCTCAAGTACATGCCCGAAAACGACCGCATCACGCTATTGTTTGCCCACGACAATGACACATACAGTTTGCTAGAGCGCACTTCAGAGATGGCAGCGTCCATCCATGCCATGTTCATGGACACGTGTAACGTGTTTGCAAACGGCAAGCGCGTCGCGCCTATGAAACGGCTTACGGGGGTGATAGGCCAAATTGTGGACCGGTACGGCAAGTGCAGGCACGTGAGGCTGGCGCAGGGGCGCGACCAGTATGTTAAGCCGTGTCCGCCATACGCCGTGTACATCGACGCCACTATGGCCACGGAGCACCGGGTGCGTACCTTTGATAACGAGCACCGTGAGGCCCGCAGGCACCTCAACATCCTTAGGCACATGTACGCTAAAGCAGGTGCGCCGGCTGACCTGAACACATTCATGTCACAGTATACGCGGCGTGGCCCAGAAACCATGATTAGGAACGGTAGGTTCTACAGCCCGCACCTGGACGCCTTTATAGCAAAACTCAGGGTGGAGGTGACAAACGGCACGTTTCGGGATCCCGGGCCCGAGCCGCACGTGTACGAACAGCCCAATGATTTTGTCGAGTCCACTGTGTTCTCCACACACACCTTCAAAGGGTTAGATTACGACCACAGCAAACTAGAAATACATAACAGCCTGGACAACACCACCCGGAACACCCCCCCCCTTCATGTTCATGTTGAGCGACGACACCATGTGCCTGGTGCAGAACTGTGGCACCAACATGGCCACGTGCGCCCGTGTGTGTGCAGAGTGGCGGGCAACACACCGCAACGTGGCTGCAACCGACAACCCCGCGGACACCGTGGCCATGCAGGCCCAGCCGGATTACATGTGGAGTAACAGACAGCTGCTGCAGATGGACACGCGCGGCGTGTTCCAGGGTACCTTCTCTACCGGGGTGGCTGTAGTCTCAGATATAGCGGGAAACCAATATCTGGCTCTCCTGGAGGTGTGTCTCTAGGACCAGGTCGGCCGTATTGCGGTCAGTCACTACGGTAAACTTTCCGAACATGGTGTCTGACGGGGCTTCGGTTCTTCGGACGCGGGCCGTTCAAATCTTTCTTTTGCAGAGTGCGAAAAAATGACCGACCAGGATTACCGTTCCGAGTTCGACATCTATGCACGTACCGCCATTTTCCACGAGCAGCCCAGGACGGGCGCCGAGTCAGTAGCACACATGGCAGCCTTCCACGCAGCCTTCGATGAAATGGTGCTGGCGCTGCCCGATGAGAGTGTTATCAACAAAAATGAGGCCATCCGGGCCATAGACGCAGCCTTCACGCATGTCAGGTACAAGAATATGCTGTGCGCATTATGGGGCTATTACGTCACCAAGGGAGGGCGGTTCGACGCGGCCGCCCTCGGTGACATAGAGCTCCCGCCTGGCTACACGAAGCTGGATGTGCTTCGTTACGCTAGGGCCTTCATCGATTTAGACTGATGTCCAACCAGCCCATGATCTTCTCCAGGCTACGGCTGCGCATCACCACCTTAAGGGAAGCGGCCGTCACCAGCTTAAAGTGGCACTCACTTGTAAAGACGATCTTGTGCTGCGTGCCTGCGGCGCTCATCGTGGTCATCACATATCCTCGGGTGTTGTAGTCGGACCGGTCCCAAAACACCACGCGTCCGGACGAGGGCCGCGTGGAGCTCCAGTAAACACCCAGGTGCGCTATCGTGTCTTGCACGGCCTCGAGCATGTTGCTGACGCGGTTCCTGGCGTACCTGCCATGACGCGCGCCACGGTGCAAGCGACGCTGTACGAGCCGGCGTTCGGCCGTGAGCTCGGTTATGGCCTGCACGGGATCCTGAAAGACTGTGCCGCTATTCTGGAGCAATAGCGGTTTCCCACCACATGAATGTGCATACTGTACAGGGCGTCCCCATCGAGGGTGTGCACGCTAAATACACCCCCATCCATGTGGCCGCAATACTCTCCCACGAGCGCACTCTTTATGGGTCGCGACCTCAAGATGCCTAGGATCCTTTCCCGGTCGGCCAGTCCCCACCAGCGACGGCCCATCCTGTTCACAAGCATGTGCCACGTATCCATTAGAATGCAGTGATCGCCCACTGTGAGGACAGCCACCGTGGGATAGATCAGTGATTTGCCAGTCATGGCGACCAGGTACATAATGAGGGTGTGCAGGTTGGTGTGTTGAAAGTTGCCATCGGCCGTAGTAAAGGCCTGGGATGTGTACAGCACCCTGTACAGCACACCGCTATCCGATGCCACGTCTAGTATGTAGCCGTGATCCTGGCACATGAGGTCGTGCACCATGATACAGCCCTGGCCAACCCCACCAAAGACGGCCGGGGGATCCTTAGTGGGCACAGTAACATCAAGGAGCCCCTTATGTGTGACAACTAGGGACATGGGGGAAAAGGCGTAGCCTGGCCCCGGTGGGCACGGTAGACACACGGACGACACGTCACACACCCCCAGGATGTCCTGCACGCAGTCCAGGGGTGTCCTGTGCATGTCTTTGTCGTTGCAGTAGTGGCCACCGGTGTATAGCACGGGGTGCTCCATCCAGTTACCGGAACTGTCGCCCACTGATACAGAGAACACAATGCCCGGGCCGGTGCAGTGGGTGGATGGGGGGGACACCACCGCTCGGCCCACTTGGGAGTGCAGGCCGTATGGCCACTGGCCCCACCAATATCGCTCCATGCATTCTACAAACTGGCACCATGTGGCATTCAAACCCATCCAAGACATAACTGCTATGATGATCATGAAACTAGGGCAGAGTGGGCCATTCAAAAAGACAAATTTGTTTTTCCTGAAGGGACTTTACAGCATCCAAACACACAGCAACCATGGATAGCTGCGATTGCAAACAATGTAAGAAATACTCCGGGGTGTTGAACTGTGTGTGTACCACCTCAGAAGAGCACACCCGTTGTGCCACCCACAAGATCATGTGGAGCGAGGATTATGTAACCAAGCGCCTCATGGACCCATCTTCTAAACAACAGCCGACGGCTTGCGAAGAGCCTGTAGCGGAGCCACACAGGATGCGTCCCAGAAACCCACGAGAGCGGGTTAAACACAATTACAATGAGAGAGCGCGTCGCGACCGCATCAAGAGGTCTGTGACCGAGCTGGCCATGCTCGTGAACAGATACGGCTATCACCTGCACAGGACGGACACAGAGACTGTCTTGAGTATGGCTATACAATGTATCGGTGAGATATTGAATGGGCGCAGTCAATAAAATATGTACACCGTTGTCTCTTACTGAAATACATTGTTTATCACGTGAGCCTATGGGGCCTGCACAGGATGGACACTGTTATGATATGGGTGAGGCTGGATGTGGTTACGATGTTTACACTGTGTGACATGGTGTATTGCTATTAAAATGGATGTCTTTAGCTGGCTAGAGTTGGCCAAATGCATGTACAATACACTATTGCACAAGGAGGTTGTCGGCCGTAGTTCCCGCGGGGAGGAGGAGTGCCATCGGGCTATAGAAGCCATCACAGGCAAAAGATTTGCAAAAAGCAGATGCATTAAAAACCCGGTAACGGGTCACTACTTGGAACTCGACTGCTACAACGGGGCGCTCAAACTGGCCGTAGAGTACAACGGCCGACAGCACTACAGCCACGTGCGCCACTTCCACGGGCCCGACAAGCACAAGTTTGTAGAGCAGAGGTACAGAGACGAGCTCAAGACGCGACTGTGTAAGGAGCAGGGCATAAAACTAATTGTAGTGCCCTACACGGTAGCAGTGGGTGACATAGAGAACTACCTCAGGAGACATGTTTAAGGATTTCGTTGTAGACTTTATACTGGTGCACTGTTGCCAGATGGACAAGAGCTTTGCCCTATCCATGTACAAATCCAATGCCCGGACATTCAAAAGTGCCTTCACCCACTCCAAGGTGGACCCGGTCTACAACTACGAGTGGTACGAGAAACTGGGCGACACCATCATCGCCAGCGTCATGTCCCAGTACTACCTTGAGAGGTTCCCCAAGCTGGCACGTGAGCCACCTGTAACTATCGCGCGCACCGTGTCCCAGCTAGCCATCACGTATCAATCCGGTACCACCATGAGCACTGTGGCGCACAAGATGGGCTTCCTCAAGTGGATCGTAACTCACACGGGCACGGGCCCGCTCACATATCAGGAGCAGCGTCGTTTGCTTGAAGACACGTTTGAGGCTGTGGTGGGTGCCATGGACAGTGTTACGGGCATCAAGTGTTCAGGCCATATAGCCTGCTACCGATTTCTCAAGTATGCGTATGGCTTGGTGCCCATGAGACTGGACGGTCTCATTGACAACAAGAGCATGCTCAAGGAGCTGGTGGACATGCACCGTGACAAGCTGGGCCCCTTTGCCTTTACGTACAGCAACAACACCATGACCCTCACGGTGGGTACCAAGTACAGCCACTCAGAGGTTAACACAAAGGGCGTGTCCAAGAGGGACCTGGAGAAGATTGTGGCTGGCAAGGTGCTGACCCAGTTGGCCGAGGATGGCTTTGTGCACCGGTCTGTCAGGTCCTAGACGACCATGGTCCAGTCGTAAGGCATGCCCAGCTCCTTGCACATCTCCACTGCCCCACGGTCTAGGGGCAGCACCTCCCCATTAGAATACACACCGATCACTATAAGCCTATGAGCAAACAGCGTCTTGTCTGGGTGCGGGTTTACCATGGTGCACAGACCCGTGGCTGGATCGTAAGTGACTCCGGGCATGCCAGGCACATTGGGTGCGATATCCTGGGCCTGCATCCTCACTGCGGGCCTCACGACCCGAGGCATCAGAGTGTTATTGAGAATGTGCAGTTTGGTAAACCGGTTCGAAAAAATGGAGGTGGATATATGCGGCCACTTGTTCCCGTGGAACATTCTCAGCATAGCATACGAGACTGTCCGAGTGAGGCCCAGAGCCACAGTGCGCACCGCTCTGGATATCGCCCTGCGCAGCTCTTTTTACACGGCCAAGACCCAGGGTGAGTACATGCAGTACAGTGGCGGGGGGTCTTGCGAAAAGGTGGCGTACTGTCGGACAGTGCGCGCCCGCAAAGATCAGCTGGCCCTGGAACAACGCATTTACATCGTGGCCAAAACATATCTGGCACAGCACAACCGCACCGGCGTGAGGGTGACATGTGCCCAGTACGGTGAGCTGCTGCGCAAAGCGGCGGCCAGGGTCGGTCAGTGTTCCAGATATGTCACAGACGCCCAGGCGCTTTCGTATTACGCCAGAGCCGTAACAGTCTTTGAACGCGATGAGCTGGCCCTGCCTGTTAGAAAAATTGTATATATATGTTATCATGCGTTCTCTAATGAGTACTTATTCACAATATTACTGTTCAGTATGCTTGCTGCTTTGCCTTGCTTATTCTTATCTTGTACAACAGAACAGAAGGATTACGGCTGGGTCAGGGGCGAGATGACGGTTGTGTCAAACAAGATGCTGCTGACAGCTCAGCGTCCACCAGAACAGATCGTGAAAACAACACGTCAAACAATGCGTCATGAACCTTCTGATCTTCCTTAAAGAACGTCACTTTCTCTTTTTATCTCTCGGAAAATTGCTTAAACTGTTTTGCTGATATAGCCATATCTGCACGCAACACTTTGTGCGTTACTTTTTGTTTCTTTTCTTACGAGACAAAGCCACAATCTCTTCCCCCCCCCCCCTTAAGGGCTAATCGTCTCACACTGTGGGTAGGGCATTCCAAATAAAAAGAGCGAGGAGTGTAAAACATACTTTTAGTGTAGTCGGATTGCTGTAAGTCTGAATGCACTCCTCGCGAGAAAAGACTCAATATTCTGTGTTAGATAAATTGTATATATATGTTATCATACGTTCCCTAATGAGTACTTATTAATAAAGTTATTGCGCAGAATGCTTGCTGTTTCTTCTTGCAGACATCACCCAGTCCACAACAAGTCAAATGATGCTGTCTGGAGCTTCCTGACCTTCTACACATCTGGGAATCCAAGAAAGTTGTTGATGTCTGCACATGTCATTTTGTCTATGCACTCTTTTCACATGACTACTTTGTTTCCCATAACATTTTATCCTTGCACACTTTTCGTTTCTCATGGGATCCTGTGTGCGACTTCTAGTTTCACATAGAATCTCGTTTCTTCTCTCATGAGACAAAGCCCACACTTTCCCCCCACCTATCAGGGGCTAGTCTCACATTGTAGGTAGGGCATTCCTGAATAAAAAGAGAGGAGTGTAAACAAGACCTTTAGTGTAGTTGGATTGATGTAAGTCTGAATGCACTCCTCGCGAGAAAAGACTCAACATTCTGCCTCACTGGTTTTGTCTGCTGATCCTTTTGCTGATTCTGAACCTAACAGATTTTTGGGGGCTCGTCCGGGATCTCAAAAGACCTATTTCGGGGTCCCGGACGACTTTTCGACGCAGGACAAGTCCTTGGCCAAGGCATATAGATAGAGAAACCCTTTTCACGGGGCTGTCTCGATCAGTCGGTTGGACGCCGGAGTGGTTGACGAGATCATCCGAGGAGAAGGCCCAGCAGACTGTGAGTACGAATCTTGATTCTGTTGAAAGTAATGAAAGTGCAGTGACAAGAGGTCACTTAAAACCTTGACAATTCTAGACCCTATCAAGTGCAATTAGAAACAGTTAAATTCCGCTGGGATGATGGAGTCCCCTGACTGATGAGTCAGTTAAATTCCATGGGAGAGCGGACCCATCTGTTTTCTAAAGAAGTACAGGTAATTTGGAGCAGTTAAATTCCACTGAGGTGTCGTGGGGCCTCCTAGTTAACCTTCCTAATGTGTTAGCTTTCTGCTGCCATCTGGGGTGTTTTTTTTTTTTTTTTTTTTTAACTCTTGTTTAGCTGGTTTGGCTTCTTTATCCATGAAAAGATAGGTTTTATATCTACTTTGAGAAAAAGGCAAAAATAAGTTTTTCTTACACAATAGGAAGGTTAAAGAGTTTAGATTTTGTAAAGATCCACGGGAGGGCGGACTCCCCTGCTTGCCTGTGAGACGATAAGGATGCGCATTGTGTGTGTGTGTGTGTGTGTATGGTTTGACTGAGAGTGATCTCATTTGAGCTCTCCTTTATGTAAACAGTGGTTTTGTGTAAAAGCAGAGGAAAGGAGACTTACCACTCATTGAATATTTTACCACTGTCCGGTGAATAAAGTTGGCTTTAGGACACTGTAGGTGCCATTCGAATTGCCAACTCCAAAATTTAGAGAAATAAACCATGGGGAAATCAAATAGCAAACAAAAGCCGCTACCCCGACATGAATTGAAATGCAAGGGGTCGGCACCGACAATATAAAATATCTTGACAAATGCATATTTTGGACAGAGGGGATTGCATTATGTGACGTGGCGGTGGCGAGGCTCTCCGCACTTCAGTTGCTCCCCCCACCCTTGTTATCAGCTGGGAAGATTGTCATGTCTATGTTGTGGGCCCGTGTGTTCGTTTCTGTGTATGTTTGTCTTTGTGTAGCAGTCCGTTATAAAGGATGGAATTGCGTTAAATTGGTGCACGAAAGCGGTGTGCTAGACAATGGTTTATCAGATTTGCATTGTTAAATGTAAAAATTAGAAATGATAGAATAATCTGAGGGTTGTGGTCAGAAACTCGTCCAACGAGGAGAGTGCCCAGCCCTCATAAAAATGTGAGAGTAGGAGAGAACATACATCGTAGTATTGGATAAAATTAAATTATTGATTCGTTATGACATAAGACTATACAAGGACACATGTAAGGACAAGTCAAAGATTTGGATCACTTAGAGTGAAAAACAACATTGCAAGGGGGGGACTTTTTATCAAAAGAACACAAAGTAAAGTATTAAGTAGTGGGCATTCGTGATTGGGATTGAATTTGTCATGCGGTCGCGTTTATTTTTCCGGGTTTCTGTCTCGTCGATGTCGTAATTTTACTTCCGGTTTTATTTTGTCGTTCCTTCCGGTTCAGTTTGTGTTTCCTTCCTCGGTGTTGGTTGTCTTGTCTTCCCTGATCCCGATTGTGTGCACCTGCGTAATCGATACTAATTGTCATCACCTGTGTCCCCGCCCTTTTGTGTGTATTTAGTCTGTGTCTTCCCCTTGTCTTGTGCCAGTGTGTCTTGCCTCTTCCCGACCACCAGCGATCCCTTGATGCCTGAACTCTCTGAAAGAACCCTCCTTTTGGTCTCGCCACCGAGCGACGCTTTTGTTTGTGCCTTGTTCTCCATCGCCTTTTTGTCTCGCCCCAGTGCGACTCCTTTAGTTGGTACTTTTTGCTACGCGTTTTCCCTCGTAAGAGGCGTTTTGATTTGTACTTTTAGCCTTTTGACTCGCCTCAGTGCGACACCTTTTGTTTGTACTTTTTGCCACGTGTTTTCCCTCGCAAGAGGCGATTTGATTTGTACTTTCGCTCTGTGTGCTTGCTGGAATAAATCCAAGATAGAAACGACTCTGCATCCGAGTCCTTCGCCTTGTTCCCGGCCTGACAGAATTAAGGATAAAATTAGGTCAATGATTAGAAATCAATGGTGCTCTACACAAAAAGGCTTAAATTTTAATGGGGAAATATTTGGAGTACTGACCCCCTCTCTGCACGTTGTTGGTCTACATAGGTCATGGGCCTAGTTTATTTGGTTTTGATTGCGGTTTGGGTTTATTTTGTTTATTGTTAAGGTGTTCCTTGTTATTCTCTTATCCCCTGCATTGCAAATGTCTTCTTGATGCAGATAGGTTAACAGGCTGGGACTTTAGTGAGGAGATAATTTGTCGATTGATGGGGGTTAGTAATTGTCAAAATTCTAGTCACATGTTTTGAGGGACCACAGCAACAACATTATATTTCATTTCCAGGCCATTATTTAGTATGATATGACGGTGTCTAGCTAAGTAGACTGTTCTATCAAAAAATGTGAGAGTGAAGGAGGAGGTTTGATTTGTAATCTGACATTTGGGTCCCATTTTGAAGAGCATAGATTGTTTTTGTTTGTTTATTTTTTAAGATATGTTTAACAGTTTATCTCGGTGCAGTAAGGATATAGAAATTTTGCAAGACTTAAAATTAAAAATTAAAAAGCAAAATTACATTCTCATTTTCCCAGATGTGAGGGAAATTGAAAGATAAGGAAGACGAAGAAAAGATAAAAAAGAACTTGCTGTTGCACAGACAGGAAGATGATGACAGTGTCAGCACGAGCTCGCTTAAGAACCGCAGCTGAGAATGTGATGAGTGAAGATGAGAAAAATGATCAAATTACAAAGACAGATGTTGTGGCACGGCAAAGCGAACCATCCTTTCCGTCTTTGTACCCCAAATTAAACAACTCATTGCTTCCTATAATTTGAGAGGTGATGAAGTACAACAGGTTTTCATGGCATCCTTAACCAAACATTGGGCAAGTGTTAAAGGCACCTGGAGTCCTTTTGATCGCCAGGGCCGTCCATTGGAATATAACGGGGTGCCATTACAAATACAAATTGACCAACTATTGCAGGATAAAAATAAAATTTCAACGTAAAGCAAGTTACACAGACATTGGCCGGACTAAACAAAAACAAGATAAGTTGTTTGAAGACTTTAGACACAGACCAGAAAGAGTGTTCAACTGATGTCTATGATCAACAACTCAAAAATGCTCTACATGCAAATTTGCGACCAGTATTATGTCGACAACGAATAAATTCGACAATTCTATCCCTTGTGCCAGGGGTGTCAAACTCATTTCTTCGCGGGCCGCGGTTTAGTCATGGCTTCTTTTGGAGGCCCGGTATGACTGTCATACCCGAGTAGATGTGTGAGCGCCTCATATTGTGCGAGCTGCAGAACAAGCTGACGAGTACCTCGCTTTCAAATCAGACAAGTAAAAACTGGTCTAATATTTGAAATGTAACATATTACTAAAAGTGAAGATAATTTGCAATTCGAGTAATGGCACATGAATATGAAGCACAATTTGACACCTGTGCTTTATACGAAAGTAAAGTTGGATTGGAATTTGATGAAACGGATATTGACATCCACATATTCCATTAGAGTTTAAATTGCTTGCAATGCAATTGCGAATTAGTTAACACCTGTGTGGTTGATTGATTGATTGATTGATTGAGTGAGTGAGTGAGTGAGTGAGTGAGTGAGTGAGTGAGTGAGTGAGTGAGTGAGTGAGTGAGTGAGTGAGTGAGTGAGTGAGTGAGTGAGTGAGTGAGTGAGTGAGTGAGTGAGTGAGTGAGTGAGTGAGTGAGTGAGTGAGTGAGTGAGTGAGTGAGTGAGTGAGTGACGTTTCTGTCGCCTGCACGTCATCTTTCCTGCATGGCTACGTTGCTGTCTCAGCCGCACCTGACCGTTGAAAGATGTGAGACACTCAATCCTCCCACTCTCATTCCCCTTCCTGACGACGGCGAATTCCATGATTGTGTCGATGCTGCCCAACAAATTGCAAAGGCTCGGCCTGATTTGGACGATACGCCTCTGCCAGATGGTCATGTGGTTTTTGTTGATGGGTCTTCTAAGAAAAATGAATCTGGTGTGACCCTTACTGGGTATGCCATTGTTACTGCCGACCTAGTTTTGGAGGCTGCTAAACTGCCATCCAATATGTCTGCACAGGCCGCTGAGCTCATTGCTTTGACTGGGGCCTGCATATTGTTTGTAAACAAATCCGTCACTATCTGGGCTGATAGTCATGTATGCTTTTGCTACAGTGCACGTGTTTGCTCAGCAGTGGAGCAACCGTGGCATGATAACTTCTGCAGGGAAGCCCGTCACCCATTCCACATTACTGACTCAACTTTTGGACGCTGTCCAGCTACCTTTAAAGGTGGCGGTTTGCAAGTGTGCTGCTCACACTGCGAGCTCTGATCCTGTTTCTCTCGGTAATGCTTTTGCTGACAAATCCGCGAAGGCCGCTGCAGAAGGCCTGCTCCATGTCCTCTCGTCTCTCACGGCTCATGATTCGATGTCACACACCCCCCCTGATGTGTTGCTTGACATGCAGTCTCAGAGCCCCTCCCAGGAACGGCTCTCTTGGGAAAAACGGGGTGCAACTAAAAACACTGTTGGTCTTTTTGTGTGACCTTTGGGCAAACCTGTCTTGCCTCATAACTTGTTCAAATGGGCTGCTATTTCGAGTCATGGGGTCACCCATGTCTCGACGGGGGGTATGGTGAAACAAGTTGAGGCTATTTATACAACATACGGCTTTGCAGCTTTTTCACAACAATTTGCAGATCTGTGCTAAACATAACCCACAGGGCAATTTAAGACCTCAGAGAGGGAAATTCCCGACTTCGTTGTATCCGTTTCAGACAATACATATGGATTATATCCAATTACATAAATGTGAAGGGAAAGAATATTGTTTGGTCATAATAGACGCATTTTCTAAATGGGTAGAAACATTTCCTACCGAACATGCTGATGCACTCACGGTGGCAAAGGCCTTATGCAAAGACATCATTCCAAGATACGGTATTCCAGAAAAAAAAATTACAGCGACAATGGTCCACATTTTGTAAATCAGATAGTGCATAACATTGGGACAATGTTCCACATAAATCTAAAGAACCATTGTTCCTATCGTTCACAATCAGTTGTTGAGAGATCTAACGCGACTATAAAAAACAGATTAAAGAAATGTATGGGAGAAACCAAACGACCATGGACTCAGTGCTTAGACCTGGTCAAAATGTACATAAATATTACAAGTACAACAGGGCTAACTCCCTATGAAACTATGTTTGGAAGACCTTACAGGCTTCCTCAGTTCAAGAACACATGGGAGATCCCCGAGAAGGCCGCGTTAGCTGATTACATGAGAAAAATTTTGGAACGTCAAAAGAATCTAACCAATAACACTGATGGTGAACCCATTTCTCCGCAGGAAGACCCCAAAGTTGTACCGGGAGACTGGGTCTTGATCAAGAGTATCAAGAGGAAGAATTGGCATTCACCCAAGTGGGAAGGTCCTTTTTTGGTACTACTCACGACACCTAATGCTTTGAAAATAGCCGAACGCAACACATGGATTCATTTATCTCATTGTAAAAAGGTGATCTCTGCAGACGCAACCTAAGTACGGAAGGTGAGCAAAGTCTGGTAATAGTGCCTGATCCTGGTGCCAAGATCCAGGGTTGACACGAAAGCTAGCAGAAGCCAATTTCCAAGACACCAACCCGAAGCTCAGGGTGTTGACTCTGAGGAGATCCAAAATATGAGCATTAGAGAGTCATTTGGTGAGTGCTTTAATCGGGCTGTAGCCTGCGCAAAGTCTACCATGTG